>NC_056749.1:719683052-719703052 GCF_019279795.1 Protopterus annectens
TGGATCCTTGATTTCTGGAGTACTATTAGGGTGTCCATCAAATCCAAGTTAGTGAGTTGCATCAGCCTAAATTGAGACAAACAGTTATTCAATCACCCTGAATAATGTCTAAAATAAGTTTCCAAAATTTCTGATAGTAGGCTTGTTTGTCAAGATTGTTTGTAAATATATTTTTATGAGTTATGTATTTTATTGCTCGATTCCTGAAACCATTCCATGATTATTTGGTGCGATCTATCCAATTTTTAGTTGTGTAGAACTTGAGTGAACAGAGGGTAGTAAGCACATGTAATTTCAAATAAGATAAAGTAATGTTTGTAATATGTATAATCGCTAGTTCCCAAGATAGAGTAGATTTTTGATAATCCATTTTTCCTAATCTAACTTTGAGGGAGCACCAAAGTTTAGAAGTGTGATTGCATGGCCATAATATGTGTAGGTCTGCTTGAGGAAAGGAGCAGTGGGAGGGAGAGGCATTTGGATTCAATTTATTTAGTCTGCTGGGTGTAAAATAAGAGGTATTATTAATCACTGAGTGTAGACTAGCTTTTTGAAACGGGGAAAATTTTAATAGTGGATTGTATTGCTCTAAGTTTTTGGTTATCTCTGAGGTTGACACCGTTGATTCCAATGATTAGAAAAAAGAATTGTGTTATGAAATTTAGAAGCCACCACCAGCTTATATGTGTTTGATATGTTTTTTCTTCCTGATTTAGGGTATTTATGAAGTCTTACACTAGTTACGTCCGTTTCAGTAATCAATTTATCAGCAACTATTGTTATAAGTTCTCTTTTATTTGATTCCCATCTCGCTTCTCGTAGGGATTTCTCTTCAAGTCTATGTATATCCCATACCTTATATTCTTTGATTAGAGGACAGTCTGAGAATTAATCGTTTTGATTAGTTTGGTATTGGGGTTTATATGAATTTGTTGGATATAAGGAAGGGTCTCATCTAACTCCATATATTCTAATAAACTGAAGTTTTAACTCTCTGCTTTAGAATACTACTCACAGGAAGGTTATTTAAGCTTACATTCATTAAAAAAGGGAGTGCTTTGGGATTAAATTTATTACTGCTTACATGGTTGTGCCAAATCTTCATCCAGAAAGGGTGCCAAGTGTCTTCCTTTAAATCAAAGTTTGATATTAAGATAATTCTTTTAGCTCAAATCCTGTAATAGATGGAAATCTGGCATGCCCAATCCTCCCTTTCTTTTTGGATAACAACTTTTGATGGCTTATTCTAACTGCTCTTGAAAACCAAATAAATTTGGCCAGCTCTTTATTGACTTTTTGGAAAAAATTGTTAGGGATGACCAGGTTTGAAGCATTAAACTGATACAAAAGTTTAGGTAAGACATTCATCCTGACAATTGCAACTTTAGATATATTTTGTATAATATAGAGGAAAACACCAAAGCATATGAAATACATATATCCCTGTTGAAGGAAGAGCTGAGCGCCAAAAGTACGGCTTTAACTGACATCCAGCATATCACAGCTTTTGGAAGCTAGGAGTAGGTGCAACAATTTATTGGTTAGAGGTGTACCAGAATCCTATAATCACAACCAGCTAACTGAAATATCCCTCCAAAATTTTGAATCTATTCTTCAGATTGAAGCAAACACTAGTGGAATCCTCATCAGAAGAGCACATAGAGCTTTATGTACCAGACAGAACCCTGACTCTCCTAGGCAGATCTATGTTAAATTATTACATTTCCAAGATGTCCAAAGAATATTTTTGGCATCCAAAAAGCTAAATCAGTTTTATATGGAAAGGTCATATAATATATTCCAAGACTTCCCAATAGCAATTAACTTCTTTATCTATTTACTGTTCAGAACTCATCAAACGTAAAATTAAATTCCAAATGAGATTAATAAAAAATTATATAACCTGTATAACTTGCATGTTTTGGAAATAAAATAAAATCATGTTGTGCATGGATAATGTAGAGGGAAACAATACTAATTTCATTAACTTTAATTGTACTTTGACTTGGGAATGGGGCCCATTCTAGTCATGGTATTAGAAACCCAAAAGACTTGGAGGAATAAAAAAGGGAGTTAAGAGGATGACCATTCAGATGTGGAGATCTGGTAAGTTGCCAACATCATCGTCCTTTTCTTTTGGATTTACATTTTTTCTTTGCCCATTCTTTTCACTAATCCTGTTCCCATTTTGGCTATCTGCTCACACTTGGTTACTGTACCCTACAGCTAACTGGGGTTTGAAACTTTACTTGGGAATTAGAAAGCAGCATACCACATAGGGCTGCATAAAGGCAGGAAATGAACTGCTTAAGGTGTTTTCTGTGGAGCATAACTTTCATTCGCAATTTTTTGCAGCTGTTTGGATGTAAATTATGCTTCAGACAAGAAGAATTTAAATGGCCTTTATGAGAATAGGACTTTAGTTTCTGCTTCAGCAATGTCTGGAAGTTCCTTTTGTTGTAGTCCTTTAGTTAAAACTCCTATGTTTAATATTCACTGTTGATGGTAGCATGTGAACGGAAAATGTTCCACAGAAGGATGCTTGAAAGGATACCTGATGTGTTCCTTTATTGTAGTTAGTCTGAGTTTAAATGGTCTGTGTGTTTGCTTATTGGTTTGTAGTGGTTAGCAGAAGTATTTATTCTGATCAGGTAAAGTTTGTTTCACAACGGCACTTTTAAAATTGTAGTGTAAAATTCAGAGGAAAATTGTAGCAGCACAAAGGAATTATGAAGTTATAAAACCATGAACATGTAGTTTAGAAACTGTGGGGTAAGAAAATGGCTTAAAAATTGTAATAACTGATCTTGTGTCAAGCTGATGGGTATTATAGTTTGCTATTTCCTAAATCAAAGAACTGTGAAACGGAGTAGCCATTATAAATCATAAAGTTGGGTTATTTGCTTGCTGCTATTGTTAATCTAAAGTCACTGAAGATAATTGCACATTTAAGTACTGGGCTGATCTGATGGAATAAATAGGCAAAGTGCAAATAGAATAAATTTATAAAGTGTCCCTCATCCAATATGTCATGGACAACTTTGAGTTCAGGATGCACTATTTGGCCATCTTAGGATTTAGAAGGAAAAAAGTTCACAACAGCTAGGAAGAAAAAGAAATTGTCCTGTAATACATAGACAATATATGCTAAAAGGGGTACTGCTTTATGTAATACACAGCAAAGAGGGAATGATGACACTGTCAAACTACAAAGCATTCAGGCTGTAGAAAATGACGTTTTTCCAACAGAGAAGGTGGATAAAGACACAAGGGGCAGGATAAAAGCAAGAAATCTAAACGGTACTGGAATTGAGCATAATTTCTGTCAAGAGGCAGAAGCCTGAAGTTTATAACCTAGCCCAAACTACATGTGCAAAGATGGGTAGATGAGATTTGTATCCCTGTAAATGAAATACGCAGTGAGAACTGTGAACTTAAGGCTAATGGCGATTAATATAATTCTTTTATAACAGTTTATAGACCTAACATTTCCAAATTAGAAGTGGGAGATTTTTCAGATGTGGTCAGAAATTCTGTACTAGTACTTGGATTTGGTTATTAGAGGAGCTGATACATTTGGAGAGAGGATGATGAATATTGTGCATTATGCTTGTCAGGAACAAAAGTAATGAATCTGAGTAGGGCCTTTGAATGCCTTAAAGGAAAGCTCAACCTTGGGGTGGGGGATTTTCTAATTGCATTTTTGTTTTTGAGCTATTTTAATGCCTTAAAATCATTCTAAGTGCTTCTTTTACAATTTTAATGTATTTCTCTCAAAATGGTAGATAATGGGGTCTGCCTTGGTAACGTGATCTTGTTTTCTAGCTTTCGTCCTTTCTTCCCAGAATACTTTTCAAGTCCTCTTTTTATATGACTCATGTTAGCTAGACATAAGGAAAAAGTGCGGTTTTCTCATGGCATTAAGATTGAATGGCAGGAGTGTGAAGCACTGTCATCTAAACACATTATCTGTGACAGATGCTTCTGTGTTTACCTGACTGAGCCTTATTTATGTGTCTGTCAGAGCTTGTTCTATGCTATAAATAGCTACTTGCAGCAAAAGAAAGTAGACAGATTACAGGTTTTTGTAAAAGGAGTCTTTTGTAGTTAAAGAAAGCAAGCAAAGAATAAAATCTTGTGTAGGAACCAAAGTATTCCCAGGAACCATAGTATTCCCAGGTACTCGAGCACAAAAACAAAACTCAACTAGGAATACAACGTCAAGACTTGTTTTTAATAAGAAACGCAAAGCTTTCAAGCATAATCTTTCTCAATGCTTAAAATAGCTAGGTTAATGGTCAAAATAAATATTCAAATCAGCCAATAAGAATCCACCTTCAATTGCATATTTAAAAAAGTCAGACATAAATAACCCATTCCTAGCCATAAGATAAAAACAAGACAATATCAAACATACAGCCTGGTCAATAAAGTACTAATTAATATAGTCATGTTTATGTTTAAGAATAGGTTATAAACTATTTTGAGAATTCAGTCCTGGATACACAGAAGCTCAAATAGTCTATCCACTTGCATTCTGCAAGCTCAGTCTGATGTCGCCACCCCTTATACGTACATTTACAACTTAAACTACTCAAAATTTTAAAGGAATGTGTTTAAAAAGGGCATTATTCTCAACTTCTCCAAATCTCAGAGAAGGGAGAGCAAATCCTTTGTTTTAACTTCAGGTTAGTTTTACTTGTATAAAAACACAATTGGCCAAATAAATCGCATTCTCTGACAAGTAGCAATGGTTATAAATTCAAAAGCTTACCTTGAACTTTATGTTGCTCCAAGAGGGCTACGTATAATTAAAATGCCTACTTACGGTAATACATATACTGTTACTGCAAAAATGGCAAGAGTTAAATCTTAAACTAAGCATGGATTATATGTGCTTAATAAACTTTTTTGTGATGAGAAAGACCTGAAAAGGGAAATTGAAATTATGGAAGATGAACTGTTGACTTCTTTTTTAATCTAATTTCTGTTGAATATAATGAGATGATTCATCGTATTCATGTTTTTGAAGAAAAACTTATGATGCAAAAAAGTGTAAAATACTGAGAGCCCCTAATGATGATTTTAGAACTCAACAGGTGTTTTCCTGGCCGAGGAAACAGATTAATGAACTAGCTATGTCGACCAGTGCGGTGACTACAAATTGCGTAGCCACGCCTTCTGGTACAAATAAGCCAAATACGTCATCTGAGTCGCAGCAGCACGGAGAGCAGCTAAGATGACCTGTGGTAATGGCTACAACTTCTAATTACACCAAATGCAGTTCCACAGTTGTAGATCTTGACTCTCTTTCTGATGAAGATGAGAATTCTTTAATAACTGAACCTGTCTCTGTTGTGAGAGTTCAGGTAACTCAAATGTCAGAGCTTGGGCATGCGTCATCTACTAATTTTTCAGAGACTGCATGAGTTTATCTTCAGATAAAGGTGCAAGAACAAACAAGGGGAAGAAGCAGAGTTCATACCCCTATTCAGTGAGCAACTATTCAGTGAGCAACACCAGTGAATCAAGGGCATATAGGCTCCCACAAGAAACAAAGTAGGCCTGGATGTTCTTCGTGTTTCACTGTTGCAGTCATTACATTTGGGTTATCTGCTTGCAGGTTGCCCTCATTCGGCTTGATTAACAAAGTCTTGGATCCTGCGTTGGTTGCTGTCCCTTCTTCCATGACGTCAGGTCATCAGGGGTTAAAAAACATGCAGCCGACTCCATTACATCATTCTTTCTTGCCATGCGGTGCCCAAAGCAGAAGCAGTTAGCAAGTGCTGGTCAGCCGACTCCTGAAATTTTTCGTTTTCGAGTTTCAAAACTGAAGTCTTCAACTAAAAGCTAAGTACCCTGTTGGGGAAACTTTTTTTTCTTGCTCCTTACTGATGTTTGTAAAAGTTAATAATTGCATTACTTGTGGAAAGCAAATACCTCAAAGATTTTCATTCGTACTGTATTCCTTGCCTAGGCCCTGACCACGACATACCTTGCTGTCTGGTTTGTGCTTTATTTAATCAGTGCACTGTCTTTCGGTATATTTTTGCCTCTAAATATTTCTGTTCTTTGTTCACTTATCCAGAAATGTCATCGGTTAGCCATCTGACTACCGGGATTCTGAAAAAATGCAAAGATAAGGACAGACAGGCCGCTGAGGTCCAAAACTGCTGATGACGCTTCTCCTAAGCCAGTCGCCAGTTCGCTGGTACTCTGAGGTGCTTTTGCAGCCCCTGATGCCCGCTACTTCTGTTTCGCAGGCCTCTACTGAGACCCATTCAGAGTCCAGTATGCTGCGAGATGCTTCAACTATGGAACCTGCGGATGTCTCTACTTTGGATGGTTCTGGAGCCACTGTGCAGGCACCGGCTTCTGAGGGTATATGCAGGCCTATAAACTTGCATATTAAATAGACGCCTCCTTCATTACTAAGGCCTAAATCTCGATCCATGTCTAAAAAACCAATGTCCAGGTCACATGCTCAGGCCTCTATGCCTAAAAAACAAATGATAAGAATGGCTGAAGATCTAATGACTCTAATCAGGGGTAGCCAACCCCCCTCTGAGGGTTAGGGCTGAGCCTGATTGATTCTTCTGATCAGGATTCTGTTTTTTCTGACACTTCTGATGACCTAGATTTGTCCTTACCTACTTATGAGGATTCTGATGCAGAGGACTCTATTTCCTGTGCTTTCCCCTTCTGAGGATTTTTGGGGGGGAAACCTTGCATACTCTTAAGGGAGCATTTTCACTGGAAAAAGCCAGGAATTTTCTGATTCGGAAAAGTCTTGGGGATTTCCTTCTCCTACCTCAGTATTGGCCTTTGGCTATTCCTCCTGTACTAGACATTGTTGATGATGCTTTCTCAAAATCCAGTTTGGCCCCGATTCCCTGCCTCCTGCTCCCAGTAAACCTGACAGATACTACAGGGTCCTTGAGTCCAAGTTCCTTTTCAAAAATCTTATTGTAGATCCAGAGACTATTTCACAGGGGCCCAAGGGCGTTAAGGCTTCTACTGCTAAAAATCCTACCCCTTCTGATAGACTCCAGGGCGCTGGATAGATGGGGTAAAAAGGTTTATATTTTAGCAACCTTGGCACTTAAACTGCCAATTTCATATGTTAAAATATCAGCAACGTTATTGGACTGCTTAAACGGAAAATGAGGTTGATTCCTGACTGTGTGGAAAATAAAGACTTACAGGATTTAATGCATTCTGCTGAACAAGTTGGAAAACATACTTTGCAGTGTGGTTTTGATTCTGTAGAGGCATCTTGCAGGGCTGCTGTTACTGGGTCTGTGCTTAGAAGGCATGTTTGGCTTAAGGAGCAATCTTTGCCTGATCATGTTAAAGCTAAATTGTTGGATGCTCCTTTAAATCAGGAATGCCTGTTTGGCAACAAGGCTGAAGAAGTTCTTAAAAAGATGGAAGATAAAGCTAAATCTATGCAAACTGTTAGATTTTTTACAAGTTCAGCCTCTTAGATTTAGTAGGCACTGGCCCTCTAAGAATTGGTCCTTTCCAGCCCCTTCCAGGTCTTCTCAAGCCAAACTCAGATGCAGCAAAAACCCCAGGTTTCAGTTCCAGGGGACTCTCAGAACTAAGCAGTGGGAGGCCTCCACTTCCAAGTCTGGGAAAACAAGACACCCCCCTATGGTAAACTGTCTCAATGACTTTCTTTTAAAATTTCCAAGCACTTATCTTCTGACTGCCCCTTTGGAGGGAAAGATTGCTCTTCATGCAGAGAACTGGGAACTCCTTACCCAGCACAAATTAGTTTTAAATAGTGTCCCAGGTATACAGATTCACTTCCAAACGTTGCCAACAACAAGTGGGTGGCCAAACCTGCCCCCAAATTAGTGGGCAGAGGCTCAAAAACAAGTATTTTCTCTCTTAAGCATGGGGTCTATTCAGCTGGTACCAGAAGAGGAAAAGGGACAAGGTTTCTACTCCAGACATTTCCTGGTACCCAGAAAAGACAAATCATGGCATCCAATCCTGGACCTGTCTACTCTTAAACACCTTTCTGGAGATTCCAAAATTCAAAATACTGACTCTTCACCAATTACTTCCTATGCTAGGCAAAGATGCCTGGTTGGCAGCACTAGATTTAAAAGAAGTATACCTGCACATCTCAATCGGGGAATCTTTGCAGAAGATACCTACACTTCAAAGCAGGCTATACGCACTATCAGTTCTCTGCACTGCCCTTTGGCTTATCTACTGTGCCCAGGGTATTTACAAAGTGCCTAGCTCCAGTTATTGCATTTTGCAGGCAAAGAAGTATTCTAATATACCCATACCTGGACAATTGTCTAATTCCGGCAGAAAGCCAGGACATACTTTTGAATCATCTGGCATTTGTAAAAAGGGTTCCAATTTGTCTGGGGTACACCATAAACTAAAAGAAATCACAACTCTGTACCAATGAACTACCACATAGGCAGCAATCTACTTAACACCGAATGTGTGGATGAGACCTTGGGACCCAGGTGGACAGTAGTCTCTCCTTTGATAGTCACATCACCACAGTAGTCAGGAAGCCCTTCTACGTGGCACACCTCATCATAAAAGGGTTCTCATCCAGGAAAGAGGTCATTGTTCCACTCTGCTCGACACTCATTAGACCCATTATAGAGTACAACGCCCCTTTTGGAATGTACCTCACAAGACATCTGCAACAGCTGGAAAGGCCACAGAAGTACATCACGAAGAGATTACTGGCCTCAAACAAATGCCCTACACTGTCCGCCTCAAACTCCAGCTTTACTCTATAGCATATCGCCTACTCCGAGGTGATCTCTGCCTAACAAAGCTATGTCAAACCCAGAGCTTTTGGACATGCTACACCTAAAGAAATCTCAGTCCCTCCAAGCTACACGCTCTAGGGACCAAAACCTTGTCACCACAATAAACAGGGCATGCTGGAGGGATAGATTCCTGTCCCAGAGACTTCCCATACTAACAGGCTACCCATCTATGTCAAGCAAAGTTCTTCATTAGCACTCTTCAAGAAAAATCTTGAATGGATGGGAAATGGGAAATACACCCCGGAATCACTTCTGTGTCTCTGCTAGACAGTGGCACAGGAAAATAACTAACTTTCTTGGGTGGCCTAAGCCAGGGAACCTTGTTGGCTAGGCTTACATAGGCCCTTGGGCCGATAGCCTAGTACCTACCTATGAGCTGGTACCCTGTCAACAAATTACATTCCTGGGAGCAAGCTTGAATACAACTTCCCAGATGGCTTACCTCACACCAGAAAAGCAGATTAATTTGACAACCTACTTCAGACAAGTGGCCACAAAAACCCTGCTATCTGCAAGACAAATACTGCAAGCTTTGGGTTTCATAGCCTCCAGAATTCTTCTCATTCCATATGCAAGACTGCTTATGAGGAAACTACAGTGGTATCTAAAAAGCCTAAAGTCAACATTCTCACAGCCTAGAAACAATGATTCCTATCATACCTTGCCTACGCCTAGAGTTCCTTTGGTGGGTAGAGGCCTGCCACCAAAACAAGGGACTACCTTTCACACCACCCCCTGCTGCCCAAACCCTAACTGATGCATCAGACTATGCATGTGGGGGGCTCACCTGGCAGGGAAGTGCATTCAGGGCAAATGAAACCCAAGTCAAATGCGCCTGCATATCAATCAAAAAGAAATGTTAGCTGTACAGAATGCTCTGACAGCCTTCAAGGACTACATTCTTCCAGGACAACTAATGGTAAAGACTGACAACACTACAGTTATGTGGTACATAAACAAGCAGGGGGGTACACATTCTTACCCCTGACTAGCCGTGGCATTGTGGAACACAGCCTTGAGCTACCAAGTGCACCTACAAGCTCCATTCCTGCCAGGAAAATTTAAATACAGTGGCAGACGAACTAAGCAGAAACCTCATGGACCCACATGACTGGAAACTGGAACCAAGGATATTCAACATGTTGACGAGCGAATGGGGGAGCCCAGATGTAGACCTGTTTGCCTCCCCCCAGAACTACCAATTAGACATATTTTGCACAAGGACTCCCCACAAACAAGCCTAGAAAGTGGATGCACAAACAAGCCTAGAAAGTGGATGCTCTGTCCAAACCTATCAGTCTATGCCTCCCCCACTGCCTCTGCTCTCCAAAGTACTACTAAAAGTCAAACGGGACAAACTAAGGATGATTTTAATTGCTCCAGACTGGCCGCGCCAACACTGGTACCCCCTCCTGCGCAGTGTGTCTGTTATCTCCATGGCACCTGCCTCATACTCCTTCCCTGCTGTCTCAGCAGGAGAACCAAATTCTGCACCCTCTGCTTTCAACACTGAACCTTGCAGTCTGGCTAATTACTTAAACTCTTCCTTAACATCCCTCAGCAAACCTGTGATGGCTGTCATCTTAGAGGCAAGGAGACCTAGTACTAGAAAATCTTTTATGCTGAAAAATTGAAAAGATTCTGTGCCTGGAACCAGTTTCAAGGGATGAGCACAGTAGCGCCCAATCACCTCAGATTTTACAATAGATGCTTCACAAGGGCCTGTCTTTTTCCTCTACTAAAATCCATGCCTCAGCCATTTCAGCTCATTGTAACATAGAACATCCCCTCTTCTCTCATCCACTGCTCAAGCAGTACCTCAGATGGGGCCAAAAATTTGAGACCACCCAGGAGAGCTCCAACCCCAGCCTGGGACCTTAACTTTTTGTATTGGAGAAACTCACTCTACCTCCTTCGAGCCAGCTGTACTGCAGACAAATTTCTTTCTTGGAAAACAGCTTTCCTTTTAGCAATCACTTCAGCTAGAAGGGTTTCTGAATTACAGGCCCTTATGGCAGTGGAGCCTTTAATCATCTTTTATGCGGACAGGGTGTCACTCGGAACCAATCCATCCTTTATAAGGTGGTATCCAATGTGGCTCTTAATCAGTCCATTCACTTGCCAACCTTCTTTCTCAATTCACAGAACAAAGGGAAACGGATTCTGCATTCCTTGGATGTGCACAGACAACTTAGATTCTACTTGGACGGGACTAAACCTCAAAGAAAATCTGAACTGCTGGTAGCATTTGCTGCAGGGGCAGAGGGGAAGGCTATTTTTAAAACAATTTCTAAATGGATAAGCCATTGCATTAATTTCTGCTATAAGCACCATGGAAACCCTATCCCCAGGGGATCGGACCTCACCCCACCAGGGCTGCATCTACTTCTACAGGCTTTCTCAGAGGCGTTCCTACCAGGTACTTCCTAGAAGCTGCTACCTGAAGTTTTGTACATAGTTTCACCAAGCATTATCATTTGCCAATGTTCTCTAAATCCAGAGCTGGCTTTGCCACTGCAGTCTTGCAGGGCCTTGTAGCTGGCCCTAATGCTATCTAAACTCCTCCTCCCAACCATAGCTTTGGGAATCTACCCAAATGTAATGACTGCAACAGTGATACACGAACATAGTACAGTTGTGTACCCTTACCGTAAATGTAGATGTTTGAGTGTATTCACTGTTGCAGTCCTGGTTACCCTCCCTCCTGCCCCCTAACTTTTGGCTATACCTCTACTTTCCTTTACTATGCTTAAAAGCCTTTTTGGTGTATTTGCTTTTTTGTTGGAGGTATACCTTTGTGTTTTTATGTTTAATTGCTCCCCATTAGGGGGGCACCTGACATCTGTGGCAAGAAAAACCTGATGTAATGGCGACTGCTGCATATTTTATACCCCCTGACGTCATGGAAGAAGGGACAGCAACAGACGCAGGACCCAAGGCAATCAGGCCGACTGAGGGCAACTTGCAATCAGATTACCCAAATGTAATCACTGCAACTACGTCATGGAAGAAGGGACAGCAACCGATGCAGGACCCAAGACTTTGTTAATCAGGCCGACTTGAGGGCAACCTGCAATCAGATTACCCAAATGTAATCACTGCAACTGTGAATACACTCTAACATCTACATTTATGGTAAGTGTACACAACTGTACTTTAGTCTAGTCTGAGTCTGGCTATAGTGACTTGAACATTTGCAATGTAATTAACTCAGTGGAAGAAAATACCCTTTCAGATAAGTTATCTGTCTTAAAGGGTTGAGCTTTATTCCATCTACTGAAGGGAATATGTGAAGCACTGTGTTAAGATTATTTGCTCTTACTTTAGATCACAAACTTCTATTTTAATAATAGTTCTGAGGATATGGGTAATAACGAGATCTAGTACATTTGTACCTATGCATACTCCTACAGTTAAAGCATTCCCAGAGATGAAGAAGAATTAGGAGTTCTTTAGTAATATTGCCACAAGGTTTTATAATCTTACATCAGAAGAAAGCAATGCTTTGAAGAATTTGTCTTTGATATAATAAAATCTGCAGATAAGGGTGGTAAAGTTGTAGTGCTGGGTATAACACTGTATAATACTTTAGAATCAGAAAGTTCATAAATTAAAGTGTTTAAAATAGTTAACATTAGAGATGTGAATTGTCTTATTTATAAGGTCAAAGAATTTCTCTATAGTGCCATGATGGATGGAGACATCAACCCAGATGAATGTAATTATTTGTATGTTGTTCAGTCTGTGATACCACTTGTATACGGGCTACCAAAGCTACATTAACATCTAACACTCCCTCCCACTATGAGTCCAGTATTTGCCGGAGGTAAATGGGTGACTGCCTTATCAAAATATTAGAGTATCAACTTAAACCCTTACCTTTAGTCCTGCTTTTATTAAGGACACTAATGATTTTTTACATTCTCCGAAATTCTGGTCTGATAGAGCAACTTTGAATATTGCTGGGAACACTAGATATCAAGTCACTTTTTACTGTAATACCAAATGAGTTTGGTATTCAGTATATTAGAGTTTTTGAATAAGCACAGTACTTTTACGGTTTGTAAAATTGAAATTCTATGTTCCATGCTTGAAATAGTCTTGCAAACCAATGTTTTTCTGCTTAATAATGAATATTGCCATCAGCAAGTTGGTGTAGCAATGGGTACGCTCGTTGCCAATACGTACGCCAACTTGGTTCTAGCTAGATGGGAAGAAAAATATATTTTGGTCACTATAATCCATATGAACACTGATTTGGTGTTTTACAAACGTTTTGTTATTTTTTTGCTGTGGAATAATAGTATTGAGAATGTGAAAATGTTTGTCAATTGGTTACGTAGTATTGCTGAATTTTTGGTGGTTGATTTAACCTATGAATTTAAAAATTTATTTTTTGGATATCCCTGTTTATCTGATGACTGTTTTGATACTACTATCTTTAAAAAGCATGTGCAGGCTACAAGATACGTGCACTCTGAGTATGCATCCAAATTATATTTTTAAAGGTACTGTGTATAGTCAATTTCTGTGGGCCAGTAGGTTAAAAATACTAAGGAGGATGCATTTTTGCAAGGCTTAGAAGTCATGAGTAAGGACTTTAGTCGAATAGGATATGATTCAGAATTGTTGGATTTTATGAAATATGAATCCATCAATAGACGTGTTGATATAGGGCAGCCATACTTGAGATCTGATTTAGTAACTACAGGTAATAGCCCAAATGAGAAGACCTGTTAGGTATCTTATGAAATATAACAGGCATACGAAATGTATTAAACAGATTATTAATAAATATTGGCCAATTCTTACTTCTAATAATGAAATTAAAGAATTTATAGATTAAACCAAATTTTGCGCACAGCAAAAAAAATTGAAATTGCTTCTGTTATAAAGATGTGCCTCTATTTTAAAAAATATATATATACAATTGAATAGTAAAGGAACACATCCTTGTCATCAGTCCAGCTATTGTAACTTTAGTATTCAAACATCCTATTTCTGTTGTTACTTTTGAATTCAGAACCTTTGCTACATGTCAAACAGAATGTGATTTATTTGGATAATTGTGTTGCATGTCCGGTGTAAAACTAACCTGAAGTTAAAAACAAAGGATTTGCTCTCACTTTAAATTTCAAGTAGTTCAAGTTGTAAATGTAGGTATAAGGGGTGGTGATATCAGACTGAGCTTGTGGAATATAAGTGGATAGACTATTTTCGAGCTGCTGTGTATCCAGGACTGAATTCTCAAAATAGTTTAAAACCTATTCTTAAATATAAACATGACTGTATTAATTAGTAGTTGTATTGACCAGGCTGTATGTAGCTGTATGTTTTATATTGTCTTGTTTTTATCTTATGGCTAGGAATGAGTTAATTGTCTGACTTTTTAAATATGTAATTGAAGGTTGATTCTTATTGGCTGATTTGAATATTTATTGTGCCCATTAACCTAGCTATTTTATGCATTGAGAGAGAGCTTATGCTTGAAAACTTTGCATTTGTCATATTAAAAACAAGTCTTGACGACGTATTCCTAGATAGTCTCTTGTACACCTAAAAGATTTTTACAAACCCTCCCCCACACATGCTGAGGTATAAAACCTCTCACTGCAGTAAATGATCCTTGCTGTACACTTACAAGTAACAAGTAATAGGACTCTAACAAGTAGTAGGACTCTAAGCTTAGTCTGTCTGCTACTTCCCAGTGCCTTCAGTGGAGGATTTTTCGGTACTTTCCGTTAACGGGGCAACACTTTCAACTTCAAGACGAACACACTGAATTGTAAGAAGAGTTGACCTCATATTAAGAAGTGTGATATTGCCTTTTTTTGCTTAAACCGTACAGTAATCTGAATTTTCTGGCATGTTAAGCTGTGCTTTACGTCCTCGCACAGCTGTTAGGCTTGATGTGCTTTACGTTTTGAAACAGCAGTTACTACTGTAAGCAGTTTTCTTACACTTGGTTTTGTGACTCAGATAGTGGTCCTGCAGCAACCTGAATGACTGCGTTTTTTTCAGTAGTGGAAAGGGTATTTGGGAGGCAACAATTACATCTGGCTACACACTTTCAGGGGGACTTGCTAAGAAAAGTCCTTCCTAGTAGCTCAGCAATGTGGAGGTGCTGCTCAGGTTGCTTACTCCACATGATGATACGCAGCCTTCCAGTTTTTGCAGGGTGCGACCTGTGCTCTGCCCCAGTTATAGCACCGGGACACGTTTGGTCAACTAATGTTAACCCTTAGTCACAGCTATTAAACAAGCTTAGGCCATTTTTACAGCAGGAGCTGTCTTACAATGAAGTGCTTACATAAAGTAGAGAACATGTTCTGAGAGCCAAAGAATGCAGGTAAAGAGCTGCTGAGAACTGTGAAGCAACACGGGTGGGTATACACTGAGTTCTGAAAAGCAAACTCAGAGGGCCACTTCACATTACCAGAAAGGGCACTTAACGGGGCAACATTTGTGTTCTTTTCTGATGTGCTGATTACAGAAAGCGTCCGATGTTGGGCTGATAACAGAAACCGGAAAACTGCTCATTAACACTGTTGCCCTGTTAAAAGTAACAATTTTTCTCTCATGATTGATGCAGACTTGAAATGTGCTTTGCAAGTTCCTCTATTTCATTCATGTTAAGTCTTTTTTTTTTTCCTATTTCGTATTTATTTATACTTTGGTAACCAGGAAAATGAACTTGTCCCAGGACCCCCTTTTCAGCCACAGCTTAGACTACATTGGCAGAGATAATGACAATTATTAAATGCACTTAGCCAATGTCTTTATCTTTGTATTACTATGTGTTGCACATGCAATCTTAGTCCATGTGTGACTGACCAAGCAAATCATTGAGCAACATTTACTAGAATGTATACATTAATGCTTAACTATACTATGTTTATTATAAATAATTCATTGTATGCACACACACTGCATGTGCGCATACACACAAACATATATTGTGTGTTTCTGTATATATCTGTGTATCAAGTGCGTGTACAAAAGCATATGAGGGTGTGTGTGTATGCAGTTAAACACAGTTAAGTACTTCTGATTTCCTTTTCTTAGTGTTTTTAATGCAAGGCTACATGGTAAGTGTATGTTAAAGTAAATTCAGCTGTATATTATGGTTGCACTCTAAAAATGTAAGGACTGAGTTGGTGGGGATCTCTTACAATGCATCTGCATGTACCTCTTATGCATCCCCCTCTAGAAGGATGTAACCGAAAAGCATAAAAGATCTTTATATGAACAGCAACACTGCACCTAGTTGCCAAGATTGCCACCTGATTCTCCTCCTGCAGTTCTGGCCTGTGTGTGTGTGTGGGGGGGGGGGGGGGCATGAAAATGGTAAATGCGCTGATACTTTACAAGAAAAAATATTTTCTGACCTTTCTCTGTCACAGAAATCTTTAATACTACATTTAAGTTATCTTAACATATAAAGTATTGTAAATAACATTTAAAGCTTAGCATTTCAATACTGTGTTGCTGCTTATGTAAATTTATCAGAATAGTTAATTGTCTTTAAACCCTTGACTGATCTAATTGCTTTGCTATTAAAGGAGAGTGTTAAGTTCTCCCCTCAGCAGTAAAAGCAGTTGCATGGTTTTCTTTTTCTTTATCAGCTGCTGTTTTCCTGACATTAGGAGGATTAATTGCCCATCTCAGATTGACAGCAGTACCTGACTGGTTAAACTACAGATTTAACTGTGTCTATATGTCATGCAGGTGGAGGACTAATTTCTCTGCAAAGTATGTGAGAAGTTGAGTTTAAAAGAAGTAGGTGGGCTTTCCTTTTCTTTCACTCAAATGCAAGAAAATAAAGGTTGTACAAGCAGGTTTCTGGTACCTACACAATGCTGGAACCATATTGTATGGAGAAAAGAAACCGAATAGAGTTAAACTGAGAGGGTGGGGTTTTCCTTTAATGTATGGAACTATTTTTACTTGTTGGTTTAAAAGATTTCATTTTTTAGGACTTGACAAGTTCCATAACAGCCTTTTAGGTAGCACAACTTGTTCAGGTTTGGGGACACTTTCTTTCAAAAATCACATATAGGAAGGAGAGTCATCACTAAGTTTTTTTTGTTAAATACTTGTATGAAAAAATGTCAATTTTGAAAAGGGGAAGTGGTGTAGAACATCTAAGACCATGTTTGGTACATGTATTTAGGCAAGAGGGAGTTTGTCAAAAAAAAAATTGAAGGTAGTTTTGCATCAGATATAGCCTAGTATTTGACTTGTACAAGACAGGGTTTTCTCAGATCAGAAATGTAACCGTTCATGGATAGCAAAATTTGATTTTTCTGTGTTGGTTATGCTAGGAACATTAGTTATGAAGTTCTTTTATAGGAAAACTTACGACAAAAGATTGATGCTTCTACTGTTGTGAAATGTGGTTAATTCTGTAAGAGTGTAAATGTTGTTACTGTAATGATATTCTAACAAAATATTAGGTGCAGGTATTTATGATGTGGATTAAAGATCAGGCATGCTGCTTATTGCATTCTAATACCAATACTATAGATTTTGCAACTGTGACAGACACCTTAGGAACCCATTACAATTGTTGGAGTGTATAGGCCACCAAAGTGCAGTGTTGATGACCTAGATTAATTCATATATTGCATGAAGCAGGAGGGAAAATTTGAATAGTACCTGAAGGTTTACATTTAGCAGAAATGGACTGGAATAATGATTCTGCCAGATTAACAAGGACGTTTTTACAATGTATGTTTAGAAATGGAAATTGGTACAGATATACCAGGGAATAGAACTTGCTGGACATGGACATCGTATCCCAAAGGAAACTATCACTTTTTTTCATATCAGATTTTATCCCCTTCAATTTGCAGGGAAAATTTCATTATAAAGGTTGTTACTGCTAGATAATTCTGCCAAACTTAAATGTGAACCAATTCACAGAAGATTAATAGAGTATATATGGGCAGAAACCAGTCACTATATAAAACTATTTGGAGTCTTTCACTCTAAAAGATGCAGAGGGAACATAGCAAGTTTTGAAAGGGAAATTGAATGCAAAAAAAATTCACGATCGAGGCAGATGAGGTCAAGATGATACATTTCCATGAGAATTAAGTTAAGAGAAGAAAAATACAAAAGTGGAAACCTAGGTTGAGCTATAACTTTGAAAACTGAAATAAACTGGACAGACCACTTAAACTGTGTCAGTCTCAAAGAAAAATTGAAGAAAATCTGTGTGAGCACAATAGGAAAACAGATGCATAAGATGCAGCAGTAAAAAAAAAATACATATTGATCTACTATATAGAGATTCTAAAATGTAGTTTTTAAACAACTGATTATAGCTATACAAAACAGTCTGGCTCTACAAAGGGGGTGATAAATGGTGCTAGAAACATCAAATACCTAAATTAAATTAGATTGTATTGTAGAAGAACTATGAGACTTGGACCACCACCCCTCCCCGAAAAAAAAAAAAGCACAAGGAGGAAACTGATTTAGTAGTAATGCCCTGAGAACACTTCAAGAACTTGCACAGTGCCACTCTTATCTGTTATGCATTATGTATTTAAATATGGGGGGGATTACTCAAGATTGAAGACTTGTACCTGATAAACTCATTTTTAAGGGGAATAGGACAAACCCAGAGTCATGTAGACCCATATGTGTTCTTTCTTGTAGAAAAATAATGGAGAATGTGTTTTTTAAAGTGTTGTCAGAATTGGAAGTTGGGATGCAAGGTATGTATCAGCATGCATATGTTGAAAATGAATTTATAATTACCTATAACATAAACTGTGTGTAACAGATGTAGACTTATCCTCAGCCTTTGATAGGATCCTACAGAAAATACTGATCAGTAAATTAGAACTAGATATTAATGTAATCGTGATAACATGGATAGCTGCATGGCTTGCAAAGAAGACATGGCAAGCATCATACAATTGGATAGGTGATATTGTAGCTTTGTCAGGTTGTTCCCACAGGGCTCTGTCCTAGTCCTGTAGTTTTACGTGTCCAGGTTGTATAGTTCAGATTTTTTCCTTATGAGGTGTTCTATAGTCTTCATGCAGATGAGTTGAAAAATGGGTAAACTGATTACATCTGTTACAGAAGGGGTATGTCTGCAAAATAATTGAACTAAATTAACTTTCTGGGTACAGGAGAATAATATGTTAAGGCCAAAAGTAAGTATGTGAGATTTGGGAGACCTAGAATGAAGATTTGATTATTAATATAACACAAAGTGATTTTAAACTGTAGATTTATTTAAGGACATGCAGATTCAGATTTGAGTTTTTTTTTTTTATCAACCAGTTGGTTAACGATAGTTGCACTTCTATTGGCTGTATAAAAATATTTAAAATCTAGGAAATCAGAAATGGTGAAATCATTGTGTTGCATCAGACCCAGATTAGTGTATGGCATAATATGGAACTTTTAAAAAGAAAACCAGCATGACCAAACTGGAAAGAGACACTGAAATATTGCAGGGCTAACTCAGATGTGAAAATTTTAATTGTGAACATTTAAAACGCATGTATATACAGATATCCATGGAGACCCTTGTCCAGATGTGTGCACACACACTGATACACACAAACATATATTGTGTGTTTCTGTATATATCTGTGTATCAAGGCAAAAGCATATGAGGGTGTGTGTATGCAGTTAAACACAGTTAAGTACTTCTGATTTCCTTTTCTTAGTGTTTTTAATGCAAGGCTACATGGTAAGTGTATGTTAAAGTAAATTCAGCTGTATATTATGGTTGCACTCTAAAAATGTAAGGACTGAGTTGGTGGGGATCTCTTACAATGCATCTGCATGTACCTCTTATGCATCCCCCTCTAGAAGGATGTAACCGAAAAGCATAAAAGATCTTTATATGAACAGCAACACTGCACCTAGTTGCCAAGATTGCCACCTGATTCTCCTCCTGCAGTTCTGGCCTGTGTGTGTGTGTGTGTGGGGGCATGAAAATGGTAAATTGCTGATACTTTACAAGAAAAAATATTTTCTGACCTTTCTCTGTCACAGAAATCTTTAATACTACATTTAAGTTATCTTAACATATAAAGTATTGTAAATAACATTTAAAGCTTAGCATTTCAATACTGTGTTGCTGCTTATGTAAATTTATCAGAATAGTTAATTGTCTTTAAACCCTTGACTGATCTAATTGCTTTGCTATTAAAGGAG
>NC_056749.1:719708052-719790391 GCF_019279795.1 Protopterus annectens
GAATCTTGAACTGGTGGATGAAAGATACACGGTCTTAAAGTTAGTTGCTGGCTGGTAGATACAGGCTGATAACTCTATAACAAGATCTGTATAAAGCATTGCAGGTTGTATTCGAGTTTATTGCTAGTGATAAAATTGGATAACAGTGGGCCCAAGGCTGTCTATCATGGACCCTCTTTTAGAACTAGATATGATTTAGGATGGCTTGTTCTTAACTGTTTGCTCTGTCCTGAGGTTAATTAGTAAATCATGTTGTAGCCACTTTGTCTTGAAAGTGAAGCTGCTTAACAAGGCTTATAAAACTGAATCAGAAGTTTGGATGTGTGCCATACTGGTGTATTTAGCATTGCTGGAAGACAGTATAGCAGGATTTTGGATGAGATCCATGAACACCAACAGCGAGCTCTCCATGTGGCATATATTAATAGAGGTAGCATTGGTCGGAGTGTAAAGCAGTAGAGGTACTGTCGTCTTCATATGCATGCTGAAGGAGTTTAGTGTAAAGGTGAGTAAAAATGTGGGTTAATGGCAAACCGTATAGAAGAGCATGCACTGCATCTAAAACGTTGTTCATTTTTTTTTTGAAGACTAAATTATCTGGATTTAGAAGGCTTTGACATTTTCTTAAGTTCCCTCCGCCCATGCCAGACTCTACAGATTTTTTATGCGTGGGATTCCAGGTTTTTTTTTACTGAAAATGTAGGTAGTCTAGAAACCTGGTGAGTTAGTGGCTACACTCGAAAAGCACTACTTTGTGAAAGTTGGTGTAACATTCAATTTCCTGGTGCTGCCTCTTGTTAGTAGCCAATTTCTGAAAGTTTTATCATACTGTCACTTAGCCTGACAAAGGAAGTGGTGTGTTCTGAATTGGTAGAAAGAAATTGTGTCATATTCAAAAGTATAAGACTGTTGTAGGTGCATTGCATAGGAAGTAAATTTTAGTGTGTCTAGAGTGGGGAAAAAATAACTAGCAAACTCTTGCTGTATATTGTTAAGGTCACTGGTAGGAAAGCAAGATAATAGATGTGATTAAGGATCTTGGCTTTCTTAACAAAATGAGAGAATACAAGGGGAATCTTCCATTTAGTTGAGATGACTGGGGAATCTTATTTGTAGTCGAGAGGACTGAGTGGTCAGTACCCAGAGTATGCAGTTGAGGTGGTGTGGGGTATGTCATGTAAAGTGTGATTTTAACACATTGCTTCAGTGGTCTGAGTACTTTAATCAAACCTGTTTTAACAAATTTTGCACATGAAATTTCTACAGCAGCACTATGCACACATCTGTGCCTTCCCCTTTTGTAGTCTTTTCTTCCTCTTTTCTTCAAGGCAGGCAGCTCCCTGTATATTGCATTGCTTTACAGGTCATAAGATTACAACACAGTTCATTTTCTGTGAGAACAAGGGTCCACTACCCTTGTCTATCAATATATAAACACCAGTGTCTAACCAGTTCTTAAAAAAATCTGTTTTTAGATGACTGACACAGTATTATAAACAACCCCTTCACATACCCTACATCACAGCTTTTCAACAATCTTTCATTATCTGTTTTTAATTCTCTGATCACTTCAACACACCAGTTTTCATTTTATTTAAATTTCCTCTCCCATGTTATGATCTCAAGGTGGAGTGAATTGATTCAGGTTGCTGACACTGAGTGAACCCTAGATTAAGTTGGTAAGCCATGCTGTAGGTATTTGCCTCTTTTCTGATAGCAATCTTCTATTTAGGAGTGCATGATCTGGCTTATTGGGGAAGATGAGGTGGTAGTGTGTAATTTATGCCCCGTCAGTAACTGGGCTATGCTACAACAATACATGAGTGGGGTCACTCCGTAGACAATTAATGCAGGGTAAAGATTTGCTGATCTGAAGTAGTTAACTTCATTCTTTCTGCACATATGGGTATACGGATCGGATTTGTCCGAGCCGGCAAAACTTTTCGAGCATCAGCTCCAAGCTCCTCCCTTACCTAATATTACATCACTTCCTCCTATCTAGCCCCAGATCTTGTTTGCCGCTCTGAGTCAGCATCGTGGTCTCTGAGCTCTAAGCAAGGTGGTAAGGGTTTTTGGTTTTATTAGTGTAGTTGGGTGTGAATAACTTTCCCTTTTTTTCTCCCTTTGCGTTTGGTCGTCGTGTTAGTTGTAAAAAAAAAAAAAAAAAATATATATATATATATATATAGATATAGATATATATATATATATATATATAGATTATATATATATATATATATATATATATATATATATATATATATATATATATATATATAGATGTATGTATATGTGTGTGTGTACACATATATATATATATATATATATGTGTGTGTGTGTGTATGTGCATATATATATATATATATATATATATATATATATATATATATATATATATATATATATATATATATATATATATATATATATATATATATATATATATAATATAGTGTTTGTTTAGTACTGTTTTGTAGTCTGGTTTCCCACCTAGGCCCAATCCCTTAAGTGTGTGTGTGTGTGTGTGTGTGGGGGGGGGGCGTTAGGGCTTTTACTGTTATCCACTATGGCTGAAGAGCCTAAGGTTCTTAAGAAATGCACAGTGTGTGGTCATAAGCTCACACCAGCCGATGGCCACACTCTGTGTGTTCTATGTTTAGGGGTCGCCCATCTGTCCGCATCCTGCGACATTTGTTCAGGCTTTAACCCTAGGTCACTTAAGGATCGTCGGGCTAAGCTTGTGACTAAAGGTCTGCTACTAGCTTCTGCCCTGGAGTCTGTCTCTGTTTGAACCCCAGCCAGTGACACTGTGCAGGCAGGGACTCAACCTCCTGCCAGGCCTGCTACATCGGATTCATCCCAGAGAGGTAGGGACAGAAGAGAAAAGAAGCGCCACAAAGAGAGGGACAGGCCCAGAAAGATCACAGGACAGGGAGTCCTTTTCTAGCCCCTCTTCAAAGGCACCCAGGTCTCGTTTTCCACTGCTCCGCACTCACCATTTCTCGCCAGAGCCAATGGAGCCATTGGAGCCAAGGCACTCCCCTCAGATCCAGCCCAGACCGGAGTAGGTCGCTTCCTCCACGTCGACTGAGTGTCTCCGACCTAGATATGGACAGGCTGATGAGGAGGTTCATCCAAAACCAGATTCAGATGGGGGTTTTACCAGGGCCCTCTCCCATTGGAGAGGGTCCGTCTACAACTATGTTCCACCCTATTTCTCCTTCCCTGATCTGACCCAACGCTTCGGGGTTGTCTGGTCAGAGACCTTTCGGAGGTGTTGGGTCGGCACCGATGATTCTAGTTTCCTTGACGCCGGCCGTCACCTTGAGTTCCTCTGATCTGATCTCTGATCCAGGAGACTCTCTGAGCCGTGGTCGGGGAGTCGGACCCGAGGGTCTATATCCTGCTCTTTCGGATCCCATCCTTGGTGCCCAGACTACCCTGCTGTTGGCTCAGATCCCTGCTTCAGATCCGGGGAGAGCCTCATCCTTGCATGGTACGGAGGCGTGCTCTCCATCGGCATTTGGGGCAGTGGAAATGGTTCTCTCCCAGGGTTTGAGGCCACAGCTCACTTACTCAGATGCTACCCAAACCTCTCTTATTTGGGATTCTGCTGCCATTACCCTGTCTCAGGGACAGCCTGTGCCAAAGCAACTCCAGGATGTTCGTGTTTCACTGTTGCAGTCATTACACTTGGGTTATCCTGCTGGCAGGTGACCCGCAGTCGGCCCCGAGTTCCAAAGTCTTGGTCCAGCGTCGGTTGCTGTTGCCTCTTCCCTGACGTCAGTGTGCCAGGGGTATAAGTTGCAACCAACACCATTTTCTTCAGTCTTTTTTGCCGTGCGGTGCAGTTCACAAGTGCCAGTCGGCCGACTCCTGAGATTTTCAAAAATTGAGGTTCAGAACCGAAGTCTTCAATAAAGCTAAATACCCCGTTGGGGAAACTTTTTCTTGCTCCAGACCAATGTCAGTAAGTTAATAACTGTATTTCTTGTGGGAAGCAAATGCCTCATAAGGACTTTCACTATTACTGTATTCCTTGCCTAGGCCCTGACCACGACGCTACTAGTTGTTGGTTTTGTGCTAGATTCAATAAACGCACTATTAAACGTCTGTTTGATTTTGCTTTACATTTATTTTGGCCGAAGGTTTAATTACATAATGCCGTCGGAGCTACCGACCAGAATTTTATAAAAAAAACGCAAAGACAAAGAAAAGGACTAGCATCCGAGGTCCAAAACAGACAACGAAGCCTCTTCTAGGCCAGTCACCAGTTCTCAGTGAAGTGCTTTCGCAGCCCCTGACACCTGCTACCTCAGAGCCACAGGCCGTAACTGACAGCCACGTGGAGACACCGAGGCCATGCTGGGCAAGAAGGCTTGGCTAGTTACTTTGGACCTCAAGGAGGCATACCTGCATGTCCCAATCAGACAATCTTGCAGAAGATACCTCAGATTCATAGCAGGCTCAGTGTATTACCAATTCTCTGCACTGCCCTTTTGCTTATCTACTGCGCCCAGGGTCTTCACAAAATGCCTGGCACCAGTAATTGCATTTTGCAGACCAAAAGGAATTCAAGTATATCCCTACTTGGATGACTGCCTTATTCAAGCAGAGAACAAGGACATTCTTCTAAAGCATCTGGCGTTTGTAAAAAGATTGCTAATTTGCCTTGGGTACACAGTAAACGAAAAGAAATCAAAACTAGTGCCCTCTCAAGAGATAATATTCCTGGGTGCAAGCTTAAATACAACTGCCCAGATGGCTTATCTCACTCCAGACAAACAAAGGCAACTGACTCATTACTTTCAAATGATGGCAAAAAAACCCCCAGCTCCCTGCAAGATAAATTCTGCAGGCCCTGAGCTTCATGGCATCCTGCATTCTACTAATTCCATATGCAAAACTGCATATGAGGAAACTACAATGGTATCTAAAAAGTGTTTGGACTCAGCATTGTCACAGCTTGGAGACAATCATAACTTTAATTCCCTGCCTACAACAGGAGTTTTGATGGTGGTCCCAGGCCTGTCACCACAACAAGGGACAGCCTTTCACCTTACCCCCTGCCAGGCAGACAATAACAATAGATGCATTGGATTATGCCTGGGGGGCACATATGGCAGGAAAATGTATTCAGGGCACGTGGCCCAAGGAACAAATGCATCTTCACATCAATCAAAAAGAGACGCTAGCTGTACAGAATGTCCTGACAGCTTTCAAGGATGTAATACATCCAGGACAACTATTAATAAAGACGGACAATACCACAGTTATGTGGTACATAAACAAGCAGGGGGGCACACATTCCTACCCCCTATGCAGACGAGCCATGACTCTGTGGAACACAGCACTGACCTATCAAGTACATCTGTAGGCACAATTCCTGCCAGGAATAAAAAAATAAAATGGCAGATGAACTAAGCAGAAATCTCATGGATCCTCACGAATGGAAGCTAAATCCACAAGTGTTCAGCATGATAACGAGGAAATGGGGACGCCCAGACATAGATTTTTTTGCCTCCCCTCACAATTACCAAATACAGAAATTTTGCACAAGAACTTATCACTCTCAAGCATGGAAAGTGGATGCTCTATCATTCAGCTGGAAAGGCCTGACGATCTATGCCTTCCCTCTGATGCCTCTTCTTACCAAGGTGCTACTAAGTCAGACAAAGGCCAAAAATGATCCCGATTGCCCCAGACTTGGCCACGCCAGCACTGGTACCCAATCCTAAAGAGTTTATCTCCAGGCCAAGATTGGCTTCTACCTCAAATTCCTCATCTTCTGACCCAACAAAACAGATTCTGCACAGTCAACTCAGAACCTTAAACCTGGCAGCATGGCAGATAATGTAGCCACTCAGACTGCACCTCTCTCTAAAGCTGTTATGGATGTCATTTTAGAAGCCAGGAGGCCCAGCACTAGGAAATCTTATGCAGAAAAATGGAAGAGATTCTGTGCTTGGAACCAGGCACAAGGGCTCAAACCACTTGTCCTTAATATACCTCAGATTTTACAATACCTAACTGAGATGCTAGACAAAGGCTTATCTTTCTCCTCTATTAAATCCATGCCTCTGCCATTTCAGCTCATTACAATACGGAACCTCCTAATTTTTCACATCCTCTACTATGACAGTACCTCAGAGGGGCAAAAAATATAAGACCCCCAAGGAGAGCACCAGTACCTACTTGGGACCTCAATTTTGTTTTAGAAAAACTCACACTGCCTCCTTTTGAACCAGCCAGTGCAGCTGATCTAAAATTATTGTCATGGAAAACTGCTCCGCTCCTAGCAATGACTTCAGCAAGAGAAGTCTCAGAGTTACAGGCATTAATGGCTGTGGAACCTTTCCTCATTTTTCACCAGGACAGGGTTTCTCTTAGGACAAACCTAACCTTCATGCCAAAAGTGGTCTCCAATGTGGCCTTAAACCAAACCATTCATTTACCTACTTTTTACCCAAGTCCCCAGAATAAAGGGGAGAAACTTCTGCATGCTTTGGATATACACAGACAGCTACGATTCTACTTGGACACAACAAAAGCTTTCAGAAAAACTGAGCAACTGTTTGTAGCATATGCTGCAGGATCACAAGGAAAGCCTATTACAAAGCAGACAATCTCGAAATGGATAGGACACTGCATCCGCTTTTGTTATGCACAACATGGCAAATCAGTGCCCAAGGGCATTAGGCCTCATTCTACCAGAGCAGCAGCCACTTCCGCAGCTTTCCTCAGAGGAGTGCCAACCAAAGACAATTTAGAAGCTGCAACCTGGAGCTCAGTGCACACTTTCACCAAGCACTACCACTTACCTCTCCACTCTAAATCCAGAGCTGGCTTTGCCACTTCAGTTCTGCAGGACTTAGTAGCCTCTCCAAATCCAATTTAGATCCAGCCACCCAACCTCAGCTTTGGGATTCTACCCAAGTGTAATGACTGCAACAGTGAAACATGATGAACATAGTACAGTTGTGTACCTACCATAAATGTAGATGTTCGAGTGTATTCACTGTTGCAGTCCAGGTTACCCACCCACCACCCCCCCTTTTTTCATTGCTGGGACTTTTCATTACTTCTCATCTCTATACTACCTATGTGGTGTATTTGCTTGTAGATGAAGGAAATGTTTATAGTAATATATGCATGTTTTTTGGCATAATTTTATCTTTCCAGCCTTCCTATCTGGGGGCACCTGACATCTGGGGCAAGAAAAACTGAAGAAAATGGCATCGGTTGCAACTGGTGCACTGACGTCTGGGAAGAGGCAACAGCAACCGACGCCGGACCAAGACTTTGGAACTCTGGCCAACTGCGGGTCGCCTGCCAGCAGGATAACACAAGTGTAATGACTGCAACACTGAATACACTTGAATATTTACATTTATGTAGGTACACCGCTGTACTTTGTTCCCCTCGGGGAACCCCCGGAGGCTTACGAATCCTCTTCAGAGAGTCCCACTGGAGGGGTACCTCGTAAGCGGAAATGTAAGAGGAGGCACTTGGCCTCCCCTGAGTCCATTACCACCAATATGGACTTGGATGAAGGAGAGGGTTCCCCCAGATCACCTACTGAAGTCGTCTCGTTCTGAGACATTATGGAGATCCTCCACCAAAGAGGAGGGTGGTCAGCCCCCAAACCCTCTGCGGAGGAGTCTGTATTCCTGGAATCCTTTGGTGCGGGCCCATCTACTTCCTGCATCTCCCCTCCAGCTAACCCTTTGGTGGACCTCATCACCACTAGGGCATGGAAGGATCCTGACACTGTAGAGCCTATACCCAAAAGGCCAGACAAAATTCTTTCCCCGCCGTCAGACAGGCAGGCATGGTTCAAGGGATCCCTGGTAGATGCTTTGGTGGTTGCAGCAGCCACAAAGAGGGAACTGGTGGTTGCAGCAGCCACAAAGAGGGAACTGGCACAGGAGAGTTCCTCGGTTCATCCACCAGACAAGGAGTCCAGGTCGATGGATCATTTTGGGAAGCGCATGTACTCATCAGCGACATTTTCTATCCATGCGCTGAATTACTTGGCACATGTCATCCGACTGCAGCGAGAACTTATATCGGAACTGAGTCACCCCCTGGAGTCTCTTTCGCAGCAGGACAAGCTGTCTTTTACTGCGAAGATGACTACACTGAAATCCGTGACTAATACCTCTATGCATCTCCTCTCTCATGCTACGAAGGGAGCCACTAGAGCTGCTGGTACAGGCATTGCCTTGAGGTGACACGCCTGGATAAGGCTGTCAATTTGCGGACCCCTTTAAGGAGTCTTTCATAATCGCCCCTTTCGATGGATCATCCCTCTTTGGGAAGACTGTACATGACACACTAACCCAGAGCGAGAAGGATGGAAAGACTTTGTCAGCCATCGGAATCCGCTTCTCTAACCCCCAGAGGTCCTATTCCAGGAACCAAAAGGGGCAAAGGAAGATGTGAATTCAGTAGTAGGAACTTGGACAAAATTTACATATTTCTCAAGGTACAGTAACTGGGCTTAATGAGAGACTTTTTCATAGGAACATTTTGTATTTAATTGAAAGGTTTTACTTGAGATAAAAATGTAAGATTATGAAGTAAAAATGAGAAATACGATGTCCTTCAAGGATGCATCTGCAGTCATAACAAATGGGTTGTCCTGCCTCAGGCAGCCCTTTGGTTGGCCGGATTCCAAAGTCTGGGTCTGGCCTCGGCTGATGTCGCACTTCACCCGACGTCATAGCTGCTGGGGTATAAAGGCATCAGCCGACGCCATTTTCCTCAGTCTTTCTTGCCGCGCGGTGCCCGAAGCAGAAGCTGTTCGCAAGTGCCGGTCGGTCAGATCCAGAGATTTCAGCGTACCGAAGACTTCTAAAAAGCTAAGTACCCCGTTGGGGACTCTTTCTTGCCTCAGCCGATGTCAGACAAAGTAAATAATTGTTTAACTTGTGGGAAACAAATACCTCATAAGGATTTCCACTCTTACTGCCTTCCTTGCTTAGGCCCAGACCATGATGTATCAGCTTGTTTAGCCTGTGCTTCCTTCAACCGACGGACTCTTAGACATCGGTCGGAGTTTGCAGAAGAGTTTTTTGGCTCCACTTTTGCATATAAAATGCCGTCAGACTCCGACTACACATTTAACTAAAAAACACAAAAAAAAGGACCGACACTCGCGGCCCGCGGTTTCGGCTGAAACCACGGTTAGGCCTACCGCGAGTGTCTCAGTTTCGGCTGAAACCGAGACCTCTGTTCTCCCTTCGGCCGAAAGCATGCCTCCGATAATTGAGGCCACACAGGCCATGGCTGAGTCGGCTACAGAAATTCCTGCTGAAGTAGCAGGCACACAAGAGTTGTCTGACACTATTCCGTTGGACATATCTACTCCTGCACGTGGGGCAGCTAGACCCCCTGCTTTTATGTCTATCAAGGCCTTTTCCAGGGCTAAAGTAGCCAAACTTTCCAAGGCCTTACCTTCAAAAGCTCCCTCTCACAGGCCTACCTCAAGTTCCCAGATTCTCAGCCTTGCTGAGGACCTTATTTCTCTGATCAGGGGAACCCATCCTCACCCAGATAGGGCCTCACAACCCCCTCCTGAAAAGAGGCCTAGGACTGAACCCCCTGAACCTCTGTCCTCTGACTACTCCTCAGATGGTTCAGATGTATTGGACCATCAGGAAGGCCCGTACTCTCCTTATGAGGATTCTGATGCAGAAGACTCCATTTCTTCTGCCTCACCTCCAGAAGAATTTTCTTTTGGGGAAACCCTACACTCAATGAGGGAACACTTCCAATGGCAGGGTCAGGATTTTTCTGATTCTAGGAAAAGGCTAAGGACTTTTTTACACTTACCACAGCATAGGCCTTTAGCCATTCCACCTGAACTTTCAGTTGTTGATGATGCATACAGTGATGCCAGTACTGCCCCTGATTCTCTTCCCCCGGCCCCTGCAAAGCCTGACAGATACTACAGGGTCCCGGATTCTCACTACCACTTGTATAAGGCTCATGCTGCAGACCCAGAAACCATTTCTCAGGGCCCTAAAGGTGTTGCAGCTGCCTCTGCCAAAAACCCACTACCATCTGAAAGAGAATCTAGAGCATTAGAGAGATGGGGTAAAAAGGTTTATACATCTTCTACTCTTTCTGGCAGGGCTTTAAACTGTCAATTTCACATGATACAGTACCAGGAATTTTTGTTAGATCAGCTGAATAAAAAGCTGACCTCTCCTGAACCTTTAGACCGTAAGTCCCTTCAGGATTTGGTACACAATTCTCAGCAGGTCAGTAATCCTTTCTTAAAATGTGGCTATGATGCACTGGAGGCTTCATTTAGATCAGCTATGACTGGAGCAGTGATTCGAAGGCATGCCTGGTTAAAAGAACAATCCTTACCAGACCATGTTAAGTCTAAACTCCTGGATGCCCCTATGGAGAAACAAAGTTTGTTTGGCTCCCCTGCACAGGAGGTTCTAAAGAAAGTGGAAGAAAAAGCAAAATCTGTCCAGTCAAGGATTTTTTGCAGGTCCAACCTCCGAGGTTTAGCAGAAATTGGCCTTCAAAGAATTGGTCCTTTCCAGACACCTCCAGAGCACAGAGAGGCAGAAATAGACACCCAAGAGGCAGAGGTCAATCTAGGGGTGCCTACAGGGGTCGTCAGTGGCAACCTGCCAACCAAAGAAGTGCCGCCACAGCTGCGAATGCAACCACTTCTACAGGACAGACACAATGACTTGGCTCTGATTCCGCCTACCAGGGAACAACTGGAAGCACCCTTGGGCGGAAAGCTAGCCTTATTCTCAAGAAATTGGCATTGTATTACAGGAGACAAATGGGACTTTACAAACAATAGACAAGGGCTACAGGTTTCACTTCCACACTCTACCAAAAAAGAGAGGAATGCCAAACCTTCCACCAAGCCAGAAATCAGAGGCTCTAAAACAAATCCTCAGTTTACTAAGGATGAGAGCAATAGAAAAGGTACCATCTATGGAACAAGGCCAAGGATTTTACTCCAGACTATTCCTTGTACCAAGAAAAGAAAATCAATGGAGGCCTATTCTCGATTTGTCCGCACTGAACACATACCTCATTGTTCCAAAATTCAAAATGCTGACCCTACAGCAACTTCTTCCCATGTTGGGCAAGGAGTCTTGGCTGGTGACTCTCTAGATCTCAAGGAGGCATACCTGCACGTCCCTATACGACCAGATTGCAGAAGACACCTCAGATTTCTTGCAGGATCAGAGCATTATCAATTCTCAGCATTGCCCTTTGGCTTATCTACTGCGCCCAGAGTATTCACGAAATGCCTGGCATCAGTAATTGCTCATTGCAGGCTTCAGGGAATTCAAATCTACCCATACCTGGACGACTGCCTAATATAAGCGGACAACAAGACAAAATTAATAAAGGATTTGGCCAATGTCATGCAACTGCTGCAAGCCTTGGGATACACAGTCAACATACAAAAATCACGACTAGTGCCATCCCAAAGGATAACATTTTTGGGTGCAGAACTGGACACAATAACTCAGATGGCTTTTCTCACAGAGGAAAAACAAAAGCAACTACCACTCTATTTCATGGCATTAACCAGACAAACTCAGCTTACTGCAAGGAAAGTCCTGCAGGCCCTGGGTTACATGGCATCCTGCATAATATTGATCCCACATGCCAGGCTGCATATGAGGAAGTTACAATGGTACCTAAGGAATGTATGGTCTCAACACAGACACAGTCTAGAAGCCCAGATACCAATCATTCCATGTCTGAAAAAAGAATTCCTGTGGTGGGCTCTGGCCTGTCAGATAAACAGAGGATTGCCTTTCCACAAACCACATCCAAGGCAGACCATCACCACAGACGCCTCAGACCTAGGCTGGGGGGCACACATGGAAGACAAGTGTATCCAAGGCCTATGGTCACAAGACCAGCTGAATCTACACATAAATCTAAAGGAGATGCTGGCAGTGAAACATGCAATCGAGGCATTCAGACCATTCATCCAGCAAGGACACCTGCTGATAAGGACGGACAATACCACAGTCATGTGGTACATCAACAAACAGGGAGGCACACATTCATACCCTCTATGCCGGACGGCAATGGACCTGTGGAACTTGGCCCTGAATCTCAACATCCAACTGCAGGCCAGATTTGTACCAGGAAAAGAGAATTCACTAGCAGACAGCTTAAGCAGGACTACCACGGATGCTCACGAATGGATGCTGCATCCAGATATTTTCAAAACCATAACAAAGAAATGGGGAATTCCAGAGATAGACCTGTTTGCCTCCCCACACAACTACCAACTGAAGAAATTCTGCTCAAGAGTATACCACCCACTTGCCTGGAGGGTGGACTCACTTTCTTTCAGCTGGAAGGACCTGACAGTATATGCCTTTCCACCTCTTCCTTTGATGTACAAAGTTCTACTGAAGATCAGAGAGGAACAGCCAAAGGTAATTCTGATAGCTCCAGACTGGCCAAGGCAACATTGGTACCCGCTACTGAGAAGCATGTCTCAGACGCATTCATGGCATCTACCTCTATGGCCTTTACTTCTAACGCAAAACAATTACAAGACCCTGCATCCAAACTTAAAAACACTGCAGCTAACTGCTTGGAAAATTGCATAAAACAAAACCAACTTGATTTATCTCAGAGGGTTAAGGACATTATCCTGGAGGCTCGCAGACCCTCCACAAGGAAAACATATTCAGCCAAATGGAAAAGATTCCTCATTTGGAGTGCAGAAAAGGGAGAAAATGTCACACTAGCAAACCTAGCACACATCCTGGAATACTTAGCAGAACTGTTCCACAATGGCCTGTCCTATTCTTCCATTAAGATACATGCATCAGCAATTTCAGCAGAGTACAACATGGATCCTCCTGTCTTCTCTCATCCTCTCCTCAGACAATTTTTGAGAGGGACCAACAATGGAAAGCCTCCAAGGCAACCACCTTTGCCTGCATGGGATCTCAATTTTGTGCTAGAAAAATTAACACTCCCCCCTTTTGAACCAGCAGCAACAGCAGACTTACAGTTCTTATCTTGGAAAACTGCCTTCCTGCTAGCAATCGCTTCAGCAAGAAGGGTATCTGAGTTACAGGCATTAATGGCAGTGCAGCCTTTCCTTATCTTCCATCAGGGTAGAGTGTCTCTGAGAACCAATCCTACTTTTATGCCAAAGGTGGTATCCAGGGTATCCTTGAACCAAGCCATACATTTACCTACATTCTTCCCCCACCCACAGAACAGGGGGGAAAAAACTACTACACACCTTGGATGTACACAGACAACTGCGCTACTATCTGGACAGAACCAAGGCCAGCAGAAAAACTGGCCAGCTTCTGGTAGCATATGCAACAGGAGTGCAAGGAAAAGCAATTTCAAAACAGACAATCTCAAAATGGATAGGAAATTGCATTCGATTCTGCTACTCATTTCATGGAAAGACAACTCCTGAAAATATCAGGCCTCACTCCACAAGAGCTACAGCCACCACTACAGCTTTCCTATGAGGAGTGGCTACCAAAGACATTTTAGAAGCTGCTACTTGGAGCTCCGTGCATACATTTGCCAAGCATTATAATCTTCCTTTATACTCCAGATCCCGAGCAGGTTTTGCAACTGCTGTTTTACAAGGGATCTTAACTACACCATCATTATCTTAGTGCCTCCTCCCCCAGTTTGACTATGGTATTCTACCCATTTGTTATGACTGCAGATGCATCCTTGAAGGACATAGCACAGTTTTGTACCTACCATAAATGTAGATGTCCGATAGGTATGCATCTGCAGTCAGGATTACCTCCTCCTTCCCTCTGTGGTATTCCTAGGGTACTTACCCCTCTTTTAGCTAGCTGGGGGAATCTATTATGGTGTATTTGTTTGTATGTATATATATATTTTGCTTTCTACTGTTTGGAATTATTTGCATTTATCCAAATTTAGCCTTCCTAGAGGGCACCTGGCATCTGGGGCAAGAAACACTGAGGAAAATGGCGTCGGCTGATGCCTTTATACCCCAGCAGCTATGACGTCGGGTGAAGTGCGACATCAGCCGAGGCCAGACCCAGACTTTGGAATCCGGCCAACCGAAGGGCTGCCTGAGGCCGGACAACCCATTTGTTATGACTGCAGATGCATACCTATCGGACATCTACATGTATGGTAGGTACAAAACTGTACTTTCTCACTTGCCTGTTAGAGAGGAAATTAAGGAATGCATAGTGGAAATTAGTTGAACATTATTAGAGAAGTTATAAATATATTCAGAGGTTATAACTACTGAGCGGTATAAAATACAAAAGGAGTTTAAAAACATGGTAGAAGTAAAAGAGAAAGGTATGGTAAGAAGTAATGGGAATTAGAGGAGCTGACCAAGGCTAAAGTGCTGCAGAATAAGGGAAATCTCTTGGAACAAGAGGCACAGAATAAGGGAAGTCTCTCAGAACAAGAGGCACAAATGCAGACCACTAATGAGAAAGTATCCAGATAATATGCTTGAATTTAAAAAGATGTTAAGCAACTATTTTTTATTAGCTGCAGAGTACAAAAACTTTTATAGTACAACAACTTGGGCAGTAGAAAGGATTGTTGCCAAAGTTAGGGAGCCTATAAATATTTTGGAAAGCTTTATGAAAATTTATATAAAAGTTTAATTTAACAAAGAGTATAAATGGAAATGTTTATGGAAGACTTATAGTTATGTCAAGGTTGGAGGAAGAGAAGGCTGAACAATTAACAGTTAAGACAGGAGTGGATGAGATTAAAATGATGTATAATCAATTTTCTGGAAAGTCTCCAGTAATAGATGGTATGCCTGTAGAAGTTTGGAAGTTAGGAGGGAAGAAAGTGATAGATCTGGAAAATGTTTGAATGATGTTTTAAAAGGAGATTAAGCATCAACGTCTTGGAAGAAAAGATTAAGCACCAACGTCTTGGAAGAAAGCTACAGTCTCTGCATTACCGAAGGATGATAAAGACCCATCAGACCCAGCTTTATACAGTCTTCATTTCAATTTTAAATCTTGATTAGAATGTGTTTGTTCATAGCTAAAAGAATGACAATGGTGTTTCCGAAATAGATTGGATATGGATTAATGTGGTTTTGTGAAGAGGAGGCCAACATTAGGTAACATTAATAAAATAATGATCCAGAGGCATGCAGAATGAAAGAAAATACTACTCTTGGTGGGTCTTGATGCAGTGAAAGCATTCAACAGAGTAAGCTGGGATTTTGAGTAGGGGAATGGAAACATTTACATTTCCTGATACAACAGTAAGGTTAATTAGGTTAATAAGTTCATAGGGTGTTACTACTTTATTGACCTGAGGGTCTTTGCAAGCATAACTGTTAAATCCCAATATAATACTAGATGAGAGACCATCAATGCCCGAGATTTTTATAGCCAGGACAGCCCATGGCTGGGAGAGAAGCAGGGGCAAACCCCGGCAGAAATTTAGTTTCCCATCCAGTCATCCAGGTTGTGCTTAAACAGGGTCGTGGAGGTGTTGGAAGCCTATTTCCAGAGGTGTGGCAACTTGAGAGATGTATCTGTCTCTCCAGCAGGTCCTGTTTATGTTGCAAGCTAGACTGAGGTCTTTGGAACTAGTGATTACAGTCCCATTTGACTTATGGATGTGCTGCATTTTCATAAATTTTGGGTCAGAAGTAGCCCTGTAAGCCGGACATAATTTGTTTCTAAGTAGTCTATATGCTACTGAGTACAAGTCTATGTGTATAAGGCATGTTCTGGAGACCCTGAATTTTCTTACTTGGAAATCTCTGAGGTCTGAAGTTGCTGCATGTGTCTGATGCGCTACATACCAAAGGGGAGCATTATGTTCAATAATAGGTCTGATGAGTGACGATTACAGGGGGTTGTAACCATGTTTGCTCTTCAGCCGATGCCTTTGCTAATCAGGTGAGTTATGTAGAATGTCTTCCTCACTATAGTAGACGCATGGTGGTAGATGTTGAGGTCAGTCAATTTGTGTTCCCAGGTCTCCCTGCAGAATTGGTACTTAGGGGATTATTGTTTATTTTATAATTCGCAGGTATATTGTTTTTGTGGAAGGGAATGATGATGCATCTTTTAACGTTTAGTTTAAAACCATGTCTTTGGCACCAGCCATTGGTTTGCATAAACCCCTTTTGAAGAACTCTGACATTGCTAGGGGATTCCGTGATGGCACCTAATTTGCAGTCGCACACCAACTTGGTTAGCCATTGCCTGCCCATTTTGGTGTGGACTTCAGAGATGTATATGCCAAATGAGAAGGGGGCACAGAACTGACCCTTGTGGCACCCCACTGGTGACAGGTCTGCTGGTACAGGTGAAGCCTCCCATTTTGACTGATCTGTGAGCCAGTTTCCAAGCCACCTGACAACATAGGAGTTGATATTCATCTGGGTTAGATTATCAGTGGTGCCTGAAGGTGTAATTGTGTCAGACCTTGGCCAAGTCGGGTTTAGCAGGCACGACCTACACTTGACAAAACTGAATTGGGATGGATCTAGGGTTTGGAGGTCACATATATCCTTATTTGAGAGCCATGATGCCTTACAGATGAGGCTGGTTAAAGTTATGGGTCTGTAGTTACCCGGGTCTGTTGCTGAGCCACCCTTGTGGAGGGGAATAACAGTCACTGTTTTCCATTCAGTGGTGATAAAGCCAGTACTCAGGCTGTGGTTGAATGGGATGCTTCGTGGAGTAGCTAGCTATTTCTTAAGAACATTAAGAATGCAGCCCAGCATGCCATCCTTACTTCTCAACTGTCCCTGATTTTGACTCGCATTTTAGCTCTGTCCCTCTTAATCCCTATTAAAACTAGTGACTTTTGGAGGAAAGGTGGTGAATTGCACTTAATGAATAATGACAATAATTAAGAGTTCTAGACTTTTTACTTCAGAAAATGTGTATTAATTCATATGCTCTGATTCTGTCAGTTTCAAGTTAATATTTTAAGTGTCCCTGATTGTCCCTGATTTTTCCTTGACTTGTCCCGGATTCTGTTGAAATTTATCCCTGATTGGTTGAGAGGTCTGATGCCATCTGGTCCCGTGGAGGCTGTGCTCTTAATCTTGGAGAGCATTGATGATTTGCTCTTTGGAGATGCAGGGAGGAGGTAATGTTGAAGATATGGTTTGTGGTATGCTTGGGAGGGATACTGAGGTGAAGTTTGGCAGTCTGCTAGCAGGTTTGCAACTTCCTCAGTTCATTGTATGCGATACCTTCCATAATTAGTTCAGCACACATCTGAGTCCTACCTTTTAGGTTGCAGATGTAGCTGAAGAAAGCCTTATGGTTATCCTTGGCTGTGATTGCTAAATTTTCCTCATAGTTGCTCTTTGAGGATTTTACCAGTTGTCTTATTTGCTTGTTTAGGTGGAGGAGACTCTTCCAGTTCTGAGTTCTTGCTTTTGTATCTTTAGACAGCAGGTTTTTTTTTTTTTTTTTTTTTTTTTTTTTGCTTATTGTATGATCTGTTAATGCTAGACATCCACCAGGATGGTGTATATTTTTTTCTTGATCTTACTTTAAGCCTATCAGGCATGGCTGTGTCTATATACTTGTGTAGATGTTTGTACAGGGCAGTATATACCTTCAGTATAGCTGTCAATGCCATCTGTGGAAACTGGAGCTTGGAAGTCTATTTATACCATTCCTGGGAGGGTATTGTTAGCTTTGAAGTTTTTTTAGCCTGACTTTTCTTTTGGGGAGTTCTGGTGGTATTGCTACTTCAAAAATTGACTGATTTATGGTTGGATTTAACCAGCGCAGGCCCTACACTTGAGGCATTGAATTGGTAACTCATACTGGTTTAGACCAGGTCTAGAATATCAGAGCCCCTTGTGGGGTGGTGCAGTATTTATTCCAGGGCATTTGAGTTAAAGTCCAGTAACTTTTGTGCAAGTAAGCTTGGGCTCCTATAAGTTTCCTAGTTAATGGAGGGATAGTTGAAATCGCCCCCAAATAGAGTGCTAGATTGTACTTTAATTGTCCCAAGTAGGTCTAAATAAGCTGTATGGGCTTCTTGATTCATGGAAAGGGACCTGCACCTATTGATGACCTGAAGGGGGATCTTACCCATGGTAATTTGGACTTGGAGCAACTCCATAGAGTTATCTTGTCTAACCAATTTAGATGCATAATTTTCTTTAGTAAAGATGGATACTCCACCTCCTTTGGTTCTCACATCTTCAGTTTGAAAGTGTGGAAGGCATTATAGCCTTGCAAGGCTGGGGTAGTTCCTGCTGCCTTGAACCCGGTTTCTGTGACTGCACAGACCTCAACATCTTTCAGGGAGAGGACTACTTCCAGATAGTGCAGTTTCTGATTTAAACTCCGTTTAGCAGCATGACCCTTAGTTTTTGATATTTTCATGTCATAAGTTGTTTTTTGACCTTGGCTAAAAAAAAAAAAAAAAAAAAGCATTATGGAGGAGGCAAGTGCCTTAGCCAGCAACCAAAAGCCTAGAGGTACCAGGTGAAGTTCTTATCTGGCAAATCAGCGTGGTCTGTCCACCATGTCATCCTAAACTGACAGGAACTGGATCTCCTTAGAATGATACCATAAACTTGGCCAATTATTGAAGTTGCTCATTTTTTGTTTTTATATTCTGGTATCATCCTAGGCGAGGGTAAAATGCTGCTCAAAGATAGGGGCATTCCTACTTGGGAGACGCACATTCAGAGAGCTCAGTCACGTCTCTCTCCATATAGTCCAGAGGGGTACATCTCGGGTTGTTCACACCAGCATGAACTATGACAGTCATAATGGTATTTTTTGAGAGACTTGAGTGCATGTGTGATCTGACTAATCCTTGCACTAGACAGCCAACCATAACCTTTTCCTTGTTTAGCCTGGTGAGTGTGGGCTGTCTGTGTATGTCTTGCTATAGAGTCACCTATAACTAAAACCTTTGGAATGGATGTGCAGTGCCTTAAGGGCTTATGTGGTGGGAGACTGGTGCTAGTGTTTGTGTGTTTTATGTGTATTGGGTGCTTGGGGTGTAGTGCTAGGTATAGCATGTTTGTGTTTTGGAGGTCTCTGGTGTTTAGGTAGGTTTCTAGAGAGTACATCTGCATATGAAAGTTTGTGTTTGTTACATATTCTGAGTAGGAGTAGTGGTGTTTTGGCTGACGGCCTGTTTAGTGTTGCTGTTCTGGGTGCAAGAGTAGTGATTCCAGATTCTTCATGTAGGACCATCTCTTGCAAGTTGTACTTGAGAGATTTAGGAGTAAAGGGTTGTCGGTGTACATGAGGCAGTTGCTGCACTGCCTCAAAAAAACCCACATCAACCAAGCTAGCAGGAGAAACGAAGGGGGAACTGACTGTCCATAATGCAGGGTTTGAACCAGGTATCTCCACAGATTATTAGAAAAAGATGGAGGTATCCGGTAGGGGGCTGTGTTATGGAAGGAGGTACTGCCAGCACAGATAGCTGGAATTTTGTAAATAATTATTTGTGAATACCAAACTAATGTTCTCCAAGATGCTGGTGTTACAAATGTTTTAGAACTGTATGTACTGTGTATATCAAACTGCTCTGTACAGATGTTTGTATTGAAAAGTTATTTGTAAAATGCTGTGTTTAAAATGTATCCAGTGTGCCCTACTTGAAGAGAACAGAATGTATATGCACTATTGTAACTGTTTAAATGTATATATTCTAATAGTGGAAACTGGAATATATGAGATTAGCCAGCAAACTTTAGAAAATGTCTGATATTAAGTTATGCAGCTAGAGACAGTCTGTACTATGAAGCTTTCAGTATTGTCTTTGGGGTGAACTAATTGCTACTTTGGAAGCATGAAGGAATGCAATTGTGTTATGGCTTCCAGCACCTGCCAAAGATCTGAACAAAAGCCCTTGTGTGAGTATTTACAGGTAGATACTAAATACTGCCAGCTTTAGCAATGTGGATTTTGCCTGGGAACTAGAAGTCAGATGACCAGAAATGTTATTCTACAAGCAGTTCCAGAAGTAATATTTTAGATATTATTTTGAGAGGTCTCTTGGTGAGACAAAGCATTCTGTCTTGGACCTGACTACAAGAACCATTCACCACATCTGCCTTGCCCTTTTAGTAAGTTTGTAGGGTATAGTAACTCTCTTGGATACAGTCAGGAATATAAAGAAGCTTGTTTACATTTTGCAGTACAGGCTCATACAAATAGTTATTTCAGATATTTCCTGTGGTTTTGAACTCTCACTGTGAATATGTGTTTAGTATTGTTTTATTAGATATATTTAAACCTTTCCTTGTAGCTGATGTGTAGAGAAATTTAAGTTTTGAGAATACTTGCATATTTATTTGGTGACACTTTGTGGGCCACTCCGAATAACCTTGCTCTTGATCAAGCTACCATTTGTATTAGTATTAAAAGTACATAGCAAAATTGGACACCCTTTAAGGTCACTGATAAGGAATGACTGGTGGCAGTGGTAACTACCTTATAGTCTGGGCAGAAGGTGGCATAGTTTGCAAACCTGTGCCAGCCTTTCCCAGGTGTGTGTGTAAATCAGACCACATGTTTGTTGGCTACCTGGGCAGGGACATGAAGCACTGGTTGGACAGAGAGGGTGCTGGAGGTCTTGGCTTGGTCACTCAGTTGAGATCTCAACTCTGTAGCTGTGCTAGAGGGGAATCTTATTGGGGGGTCTGGAAAAAGAGGGAGAAACCACCTCTGGACTGACTGACTGTGTGCTCTTGGGGGAAATTGCACTTGATGCAGAGAACTGCACCTGGAAGTACTGTGTGTACCCGTTATCCTCCCAGTGAATGTCCTCCCACAGGTGCCAGTGCTGAGAATTGAGGCTCCTTGATTACTGGTCCAGTGGGGGGGTCATCACAGGCTATATTAAGGGGACTAACCTATGGTGTGTACAGTAAGGTCTATAAAAAGGGAATCTGTAGGTCTGATGTTGGGAAGAGGTAAATTTGCTGCTGGGTGGTTCACTGAGCAGCTGAGGGCTGTTTAATAACTGCTCTGCTAGATAGCAGTCATTTCTAAGGGAAAATACATCTGTTGGCTCTTTTGAATCTATAACCTCCAAGAGTTACACCCTCTGCACAGCAGTGAGTTATGCGCAAACAAGAGTAAAATAGCTAATGCAAAGAAACCAATGAAAAATCTCACTGAGCCCTACACCAATGAAATAGCTCAAACTGAGCTTCATTAGGAGGATAGGTGAAGGATAGGAAGCAATAATTAAAATGGAAGGACTCCTCTAAGTTTTGTGAACTGAGGAACAAGGCAAGGGTTGTGTTTTTCCAATAGAACAAGCTAGTTTAGGACTACCTGATTTTAAAGGGATTTTTTTAGAGGTATGCTGTTAAGGCTCATATACAAGCAGAATATACAAGCAGAAGGTTATTCAAAATGGAAAGCCATTATGATGAATCGGGAAGTTAAAGAAACAGAGTGGGCTTCTGGATTCAGATCCTTAAGGAAAATAACCATACAGAGTATTATATAGTAGCAGAAAGTATTCTAAAAACTAGGACAACATGAGAATAAAGAAAGGATATTCTGCCAATGGGGATGACTGCAAGTAGGGGTGCAGAAAATAGACAATACAGGGCTTGAATTTAGTGGAGAAATGGAACCAAGTGGGATGACTCCAAGAAGATGTTTGGACTGCAGGCTAGAGACTGCTTTCCCCATCAGGGGTTGATGAGAGTATAGGTAACAAGAAAAGGATAGGGGCATCATAAGTGAAAGACCTGTTCTGTGGGATTTCTAGTTGAATCTAGAAAAGAAGCTGCTTTTCTTCTTTTGGCTTTTCCCGATTTAGGGGTCACCACAGTGGATCACCTGTCAGCTCATGATTGGCAATGGAGTTTGCGTCAAGTTGCCAGCCCGGCGCCCAACCTTCCACAGAAGGCGCGCACACACACACACGCACTCACACCTAGGGCCAATTTAGAGTCTCCAATCCACCTGCAGCATGCCTTTGGGATTTGGGAGTAAACCGGAGCACCCGGAGGAAACCCACGTGACCACAGGAAGGACATGCAGACTCCGCACAGAAGGCACCCCAGCTGAGGATTGAACCGGAGAATCTCTTGCTGTGAGGTGACAATGCTAACCACTGCACCACCGTGGCCACCCTAGAAAAGAAGCTACTTTTAAAAAGGGATAATTGGTAAGGCATATAAAATGTTGCATGATAACTGTTGGAATAAATCGGAAGAGGTTAGAAAAGATTGTGATGAAGGTGGAAAAGATTGTGATTTACAAATTGGAATAGTAATTTGCAAGACAACAATGGGAGGACATTTGCATACTTGGGAAGCATACACAAGTCCAGAACATTTACTATTTTTGCTTGGAGGTGCTTGCATAAGTATTTTTATACTCCAAGCAGACTTTGAGGCATTTTCTTCCAGATAGATGGCAATTGGAGTTGTGATGGGGAATAGAGACAACTGGGAACTTGTGTGTTGGGAGTGTAATGAGTTCCATATTTTAAAAATTCCCTAGAGAGTACTCTGTCAGAAATATTGGGTGAACAAATGGCTGTAACTAAGGTATAATATATATATAAATATATATATATATATATATATATATATATATATATATATATATATATATATATATATATATATAAATTTTTTTTTTTTTTTTTTTGAGCTGGATACTGAATCACCTAGACATAGTAAGCTCTTAATTACTAGAAAATTAAATTAAACTTGTTTTTGGCAGCCAACATAATTAAAGTATAATCTGCTGTATTTGAAGTATTGAGTATTATAAAAGGGATAACAAAGCTGGAAGAGGGATCTTTAGAAAAGGGGAGGAGCAAATTACATCAAAGTTAATGGAAATTCTGGGGAAAAATACATGCAGAATAACATTTAGGAGTGAGGTTTTAAAGGAAAGTGAGTTCAGTAATGTGTATAATGTTGGACTGATTATACATCACATCTTTTCTTTGTAATTGTGTGTAAATGGAAAAATATTAATATAGTTAATTTTCTTTTGTCAATGTATGTTTGCTTATATTTTAAGTGGTAATTCAACAAAGGTGTTTAAAAATGTTAACTGCCTTTGGACTGTAGATACCATTACAGTGGTGATGGACAATTCCACTTTGATGTGTTGCATAAATAGAGGAGGGGAAGATCTCACCGTGTCTGTAGAATGGCCATGAAAGCCTGTGGCTTAACCATTCAACACAAGCCTTTTTTTCTCCAGGCAACATACATTCCTTTAGCACAGAGTTCAGTGATGGATTTCCTGAACAGATCCAGGAAAGACCATGAGTGGATGTTACACTGAGAGGTCTTCTTACAAGTAGATAAACAGATCTGAGAAGTACCCATTTGGTAGACTTGTCTCCAAACACAACAAGCAATTGCAATTGTTGTGCTCCATGATACTTTTTAGGAAGGCCTAAAAGACAGATCCGTTTACAGTTCTCTGGACAGAGATGTTTGTGCTCCTTTTTCACTTTACAGAGGTTGCCAGATCATCAGCATGGACCTTCCAGATTTGATGTTTGTTAACCCCCTTTTGGCCTAAACATAATGGTTTCTCCCTTCTAATGCAACTAACCAAGGGCAATCACTAGAATCTGTCACAACCTGGGCTTGTTTACACACATCACATAATCCCTGATTCATCCAAATCTTGAATATAGTAGTTGGGATGTTTTGTGTGTGGACATACTGTGTGTACCTAAGGAAGGAAGAAAACTTGCTAAAAGGAAATCTTACTTATCTAAATGGAAAAACTTTTCTCTTTGGTGCCAAAACCAAGAAGAGCACCCAATCCATATGGGTCACCCCTGGTCCTTCACTTCCTTTGTGAACTGCTTACCTCCTGACTTGATGTATGCTTTATTAAAGTATTTATCTTGGCCATTCAAGCCTTTTTCCATTGAATCCTCTTATTTTGTTTTTCAGGTCAGTTTAAGGATACTCTATATCAGACCTTCATAGGATGTAAATTGTTAGAAAGTTCACTAAAGCATATCGTTTGAACCATTAGATAGCTCTGTTAAATTCCTGACATAAATGGCTTTTGTTGGCAGCCCTAACTCTGGTTAGAAGTGTTTCTGAACTACAGAACCTTGTGTATTCAACCTTTCCTGGTATTTCACAAGGATAGTGTCAGTCTGAGAACCAACCTTTACTTTTTGCTAAGGGAGATCTATGAATTTACCCATAATCAAATTATTCTGCTTCCTGTTCTAATCCACAGCATGAGAGAGCGAGAGAATCCTTCACTACCTAGATGTACATAGACAAATCAGATTTCTGTATACAACAAAAATTGCCCTGTTTTATCAGAAGATGGCCATTTTTGAAACAAAGAAAATAAAAAAAAACTTGCCTCAAGTTGGAACAGCCAGTTTCTAAGCAAGCTGTATCTAGATTGTTTTCTGTCTCTTCTGTTCTGTTCTAGTCATAACAATGATCTTACAAAAAAAATGTAAAAAAACTCGCTCTGTTAGGACAGTTGCAAAATCCTGCAGCATTTTTGAAAGGGGTAGACACTATTTCCATTTTCGAGGCATCTACTTGGTCTTTTAGTTTCAGGTTTTGTCCCTACATAAGGTGGGTCCCATAGCTAACCCTGAGAGTTGCAGACTAATCAGTCTGGAAAGTAAAGCCATGGAGTACATTATAATGGACCTCCTTCACTGATACCAAAAATCTTATCCGTCTTGATGCATAGCAGTTTGGTTTTGGCAAGGGAAGATCTTGACTATTAAATCTGAATAACTTCTTTGAAAGGACTACAGAGACTGCCAAAATTGACTGTGCTCTTCAGTGTGAATCATGACATGGCTAAGGTATTTGACACTGTACACCATGTAGGCATCATATGTAAACCACTCTTTTTTTTAAAAATAGATCCCTATGTGGTAAGCTGGATAATGAACTACATAAAAGGACCCATGTAGTGTGAATGGCAAGTACTTCTTCAGAAAGTATGAAGGTAACTAACAATATCCCCTGGGCTCTGTTTTGGAGACCCCTCCATTGTGGCACTTTTCTGCTTTACAGACTGGGAACCATGACCTCTGGCTAAGCTCACAGGTGACTGCAAACTGAGTTATTGTCATGTCTCCCTTTGATACCCTACCCCTTCAGCAAGGACTTGCATTTATAAATATGGGCTGTTTGAAAATAGGTTCAGTTTAAATGTAAAAAGTGCAACATTGTTGCATTTAGTGAACAGCTTCTCCGTATGCAGTACTGACCTCATTTTTTTTATAAAATGAAAATGTTACTGGTGTCCTTGTAAAATGGTTTGATAATTCTGTGTTTTGATCACCCTGTGCCAACAGTAGTATGAATTCTTCTTGGCACAGTTAATTGCCAATGAAATATTACCTACATCTAAAGAGCTCACTGTTTCTAATATTCAGCATTGATTAGGCCAATTATTGAGTACAAGCTCCCTTTGGGATGCACCTCACTAGACATTGTACAACTAGAAAGACCCCAAAGGTTCTTAAGATGATTGAGCTTAAAGACACTGAGCTGATGAGAGGCTTGAACTGTTCCTTTATTCAGTTTGCTATGGACCCTTGAGAGGAAATGTAGGCTTTGCCTTCCCCAATATTAGAGACCTGGTTGTCGTAAAGCTTCAGCATCTCCAAGTCTAAATTCCACAAATACCAGAACCAAGGACCTATTTTTTTTTTATCAGTAAATAATAAAATGCAATGAAGAGACTTGACGTGTAGTGCCTCCCCACCTCTGGAACAGACTACCTGTGCAGAGTAAGCAGTACATCACACTGTTATCCTTTAAATATAATATGGATGATTGTGGGTACCTATGCAATCTTACTCCAGAGCGGTCTGCCCCAGCCCTCCTTCAGAAAGGGGTATGGCCAGAGGGTGCATAGAGGCAAGGAGTAAGTAGTTGTGACTCTATTATTTGAAATGTATTTGAATTCTATGATTATCTTCTAGTCATTGGATTTGCCTTTGGAATAGTTTTTGTTGCACTACAGGTTTTACGACTAAGAGTGTCTCTCCACATCTTGACTGTCAGAGTTCTTGGTCTGTTTTCCTGAGTCTAGACTGAATTATAACACTTCTGGTTTCTCCTTTTCTTGAAACCTTAACTTTGTGTTCTTATGCAGATGTGTGCACTTTTCTTCTGCACAGCTTTCCATCTTCCTACCAAACAGCACAGGACATTGGTTTGGCTGCTTTACTATCTAACTCTGCTTCACGCTGAAACTTTTTCATGACTTCTGTATACCTATTTTGTCTTCAGCTTATAAATCTGGTATTCCTCTGGAGTTTCTATCACAGTTCTGTTTCCTTTTCTGCTAATTTATTTTCAACATTTTATTTGCATTTTTGAGCAATTACTTTTTATTAACTAAATTTAAATAAAAAAAGACTGTTCAAATGCAGATTTGTCATATTAAATAGTTTGAACCATCTTAATTTCTCTCCTCTAAATTTGAGTAGAATCCATCTTCACAGAAGAAGCCATTTAAATGGCTAAACATAGCAGAGTATGTGTAAAACAGAAAAAAATAAGTAAAAACCTAAGCTACAACCCATACTGCATTGCATATATTTCATCTTGATAGGAAGTAAACTGCCATTGACTAATTTTATACTTCCAGTCATTTACTTTCTCTGTTTGTGTTTAGAGCATTTATTTCATTTTATAGAGGACTTTCATATTAATATTCATCTATAAGTAAAGACCTATGCAATCCAACCAGTTGGCAGCAGAGGGTAATAAGTATGTATTAATAGTAATAAAAAAAAATCACTATTTCTCATTATCATTTACTCTCTTACATTATGTTCCTCACGAGAACAAGAAATCCCAATTGTTTTGCATTTTTGCCTTTTGTAGTATAAAGGGCACTCTCAATTTCGTATTGCCTCCCACATGATATTCCTAATATCTTTTCTATTGAGACATGTTTTTCGATTTTATTTTTCACTTTTTCCCCAGATAGCCTCTCCTTTCTTACCTAATTCCAGTGTTTTGTTTGTTTGTGTCTTTCGGCTTTTTCCCGGTTAGGGGTTGCCACAGCGGAACTCGGGTCTGCTAATGATTGGCAGTTGATTTTTATGTACTGGCGAAACAGAGGGGAACACTTCAGCCCTGTCAGACCACATTACATCACATAATTTCACATACATTTTCCAGATGTCTGAAGTCGTATACCTTATGCCTGCAACTCCCTAAATTACCAGAAGAATGCATCTGGAAGGATGAGGTTAGCTGCTGAAAAAAAAATAACCAACCTAGTGCATTTTAAATAAACAAAAAACACTTTTATGGAGCCGCTTCCATGCAAATATCTTTGCTCCTAGCTGATATCTTACTTTCCAACAGAAAATGTACCACTGCTGTACAATGTTTTTATAATTAGCCATTGGGAAGGTAGTACAGGGATTGCTTCGTTTCTGTAAAGTGTTTGGTGCAGAATAAACATGCTCGGGGCTTGTGCCCTTCACTGTATGTCCAGGAGCAGATTTTTCCGTCATGAGATAAATATATACATATTTTTCACAATAAAGGCTATGACAGCTGTTTAATGTATTGTTGGTCCTATGTCTGTCCATAGGGTATCATTTTCACTTTTACTTTGTACCGATTTTCAGGCATCAGCAATATAGTGGAAGTTTATTAACTGCTTATTTTTCAAGCTTTATCTGTTAATAACTGTGCTGGTGAGACAGACTTCTTGCAACAGAGTAGTCCTATAAACCAGTGTGAAATGGCAATTCAGTTTTTTTTTGTTTTTTTTTCTTTTTTTTTCTTTACTACTTTCTCATGAAATTTGGCATCCTTCAGAAAGTTCTCAACACTTGGCCCCATTCATGGTTAAATGAACTAGATGTTTTATGCCAGAATTCTTACTCCTCTTTAAATCTTCCCAATTCCTGTCTTTTGTATTGAGGACCATTGCCAGATATGCCAGGATGTTTCCCCTGCATTGAGATTTAATGCACAGTCAGGCTTTCATACGATTCTTTCAGCTTGATTACTACAGCAAATTATGAAAATAATGTACACATATATAGTACATGTCTTCTTTTGACTGAAATAAATATGTACCCACTTGACTTCATGAAAATGATTTTCTTTGCTATCAGGATGACTGGAGCACCTTCTACAAAATGAGAGAGTTTGCGGTGCAGATGTCAGAACTCTGTACTAGTTATATTTTGAGTCGGTATCCCTGGCTAATACCTTGTGTGCTTTGTTGTTTTGGTTGCCCTTTGTTATTGTCAGATGAGATTTATGTATCTTGTGTAAGAGTTTGCCTTCAGATTTGAACATTAAGCTCATTCATCTTTGAATGAAAAATGAGAAAAAAATTATTTAATTTTGTTCAGGATAGCCAGTTATTGAAACATGGTTCATTATCTGCAGCATTAGTGTTGGTACATCTTGGAAATTCTTTTACTTTTTCTTAAATAATTGGTTACTGCGTCAGTACCCATTTTTTCTTTATACTTTGTAACTGGCTTTGGCCAAAGAATCGTTTTCTCTGTTCTAAACTCTTTGTGCATCTGTGGCGGATAACTCTGCTCATAGTTTTTGTTGTGTCTAGCCCCCTTGCCTGCTCTATAGCACACTTTTGGATTCACTTTAGAGCATCAAAAGCCTGTAACACTGAAACCAAAATCTTGAAAATTCAAAACACTGAAGACTCAAAAGATTGAAAAAAAATAGACCAGCATTTAATATATGCCAGCACAGCTACATACAGAAACAAATAAATTAAAAAAAAAAACAAATTACACTTTTCCAAATATAGGGGGGGGGGGCAAGTCCACCTGCACCTCCCACACCCTCTGCTACATATATCAACTCCAAGATCACACTACACAGAACAAAACTGCAAACATACCATTCCGCTCTTAATGACTGCCTGTTTAAATTGTAAAAAAATGTCCTCAGCCTTCTCTTAGAAACACTGCTTCACTGTTAAAACATTACTATATATCTCTGTGATACTTGCCAGAGTTTCATAGGTAACCTCCGTCATGTTTCCTTCTTACTTGTTATACTGCAACATCACACATCTTAGTGTAGTATGATCTTGGAGTTGATGTATTTAAGTAGCAGGGAGTGTGGGGGATGCATGGCAGCTTGTCCCCCTGCTTATATATGAAGTGTAGTATGGTTTGCTTTTTATTTGTTTCTGTATGTAGTTGTGCTGCTTGCTTTCCTATGTTTTTTCAATGTTATGGGATTTGATGTTTTGAGTTTTCAGTGTTCAGAATTTTCAAGATTTTGGTCTCAATGTTTTGAATTTCAGTGTTATGGGTTTTGATGTTCTAAAGTGAATCCCACACTTTCACATTACCTTTAGATTTTGTAATATTGCCTGCATACTCAAGTGGTGCCCTTTGCAATGACTTTATAAATATGTTTTGCAAGGGTTTTATTTTTGAAACACCATGTATTGAATTCACAGTTTGACTATGTGCCTAAAATCAACATAAAATTAAATACTTATTGAAAGTTTAAGAAAATGCAATATTTCCAACTACTGGTCTTTCCCCACTAATAAACCTACATGCTATTAATTACTACTTTTTAGTTTTATTCTTGCAACATTTTCAATTCCCTAAGCATACTCTTTCCCTTCGCTCTGGTCCTAGTAGTGAAGATGGTGTTCCCACACATTCCATTTAAGGTATCTTCTTTTTTCCAACAAGCTCCATTCCAATTTATCATATCTAGCAGAACTTCCAGGGTCTGGCTAAGTCTTATTTCAGCTTTCTGGTTATCATGTTTTGACTAATATAATTAAGATGTTATGGCCTGACTGGCTAGCTCCCCTACTCCAACTTAGCAGCATAATTTCTTCAGTAACTTTGACAATGTCTGGTCTAAGGCATTTTGCATTGAGTCTTAACTGCATCAGTTGCCCCACTCACTCCTGCACACCTCCAAGAGTTATTCTGAACAGGATGAAAGATCCTTAACAATCTGTTTGGAGGATAAAAATATCTATATAAGCATTTCTATGCAAAGTGTCCTAAACTGCCTTGATTAAGTGGCATATTTTGAGCTCACACTCCCTCCCCCCCACACACACACACACAAGTTATTTGAAATTTTTACTGAAAAAACTGACCAGACCTACAGAATAGACACGAGAACAGTAACACACAGGACTTCAGGCAGAGTAATTAGCAGCAGAGTTTAGACATTATCAGCAGGAAGGAAATGATTTGAGGGCTAGGCTGCTCATATTAAGAGACAAAATAGAAGAAAGTACATCAGTAGGCCTCAGTATCTCCACTAAAAGATATGTAAACTGAAGCAGAAAGGTTGAAAAAAAAATACTGAAGGTCCCAGTCTTAATCTTAATGGACAATCCAGACTGCATAGCAAGCCCATCAACCACAACATCAGTGCCGGAGTTAAATGGAAATAGTTTCTCCTTAACAGCAAAATAAAAATAATTCTATATGTAAAGAGGTAGTCAAGATCAGCAGTACACTAGAAGTCCCCATAAAGGTTACAAATGCTAAAATTCAAGAGATGGGTGACGCCCTGAACAAGACACTCCAGTGAGAGTACAGAGTTGCACTGGATTACAACTGATCATTGGGAGAAGTATACAGAGTATGAGACCACCCAGGAGGATATTAAGATGAAACTAACAGAAGATATATCCAGGCATGATAGCCTATGTTTTCTGGCTGTGCCAGAGAAATGAGAGGGTAAATTGTATGCAAATGATTTACAAGCATCATTTTTTTTCAAATGGACAGATTATACCAGAATGGGAGTTGTGCACTGAGAGAGCTCACAGGCGGTTTCTGCAACAGGCAGCAAGGAAAAGGATGGCACATCCAAATTTGGTCACATTTGAATCCTGTCTACAGAAAGGATTTGTTTTAATTGAGTTTTGGAAAATGGGTATACAACTCGAGATTAAACAAGGAGAGTATGCAGATAATGACATCTTCCACAGCAATGTACCTATGGAGAACCCAGTTTGTCTATCAAATTTTGGTAGAGTTTGAACATTAAATTAGAGCTTTTGTACATTGTATTTAAGATTGTCTTTTGTTTTGGAACAAAGATATAGTGGGTGCTGAAGCAGCAACAGATGACTTAGTAAGTGCAACAGGAACTAGCTGCTCTGGAGTATAGGGCTGATCAGTCATCTGCGCGTTCCAGTAATAGCCTGCAGTTTACTAAGCTCCCACTGAAATCATTCTCCGTGTTCAGGCAACAAATGGAGGAGAGAAGGTGGAAGATGAAGGACTTTGCAAAGAAAATAGCAAATTGTACTGCACAGAAGGGAAATATAATGGAAGATAGAGAAGGGGTAATTGGCTAGAGAACATGTGCTCTGGATTTTGGGTCAATGTGATTGGCAGAGTGGTATAACCAACTTATCAGATACAGAACTGTGATTGTAATGGCACTAATCATACCAGCAACCCAAATATTATTATGGACACTGATCATACTGGACCTTATATAATTTAATTATTCCTGATCTGGAGGAAGAGGTTTGCTTATAATTAATCTGGTACTAACATAGTTATTTGTTTCTGCAATTCATGTGACTCTCATAAGTCACTTATGAAATTGCTTAAAATACTGAAATTTATTTTTAGTCTTGGTAGGGATATTTGTTTAAGTCATGGAATGCTTGAAAGACTAAAATAAAACTTCAGTAATCCGATAGGAACCAAAGTTGTTGCCATATAACCAAAGAATAAACTGGGCTAAAGATCTTCATTTACTACTAGGTTTGTTGTCAACATAGTGCAAATCCAAATGTGAAACACATTTGTTTCAATTGTAGAAATTTACCTAATGGCTGTGACAGACATAGCCACTTTTAACCTAATGAGAGACTAGGAAACCACTTATCAGGTGCCTTCCCCCTTTCTGGGGCTGGTATGGTGGGGGAAACTTAAGTGTAACCAATTCAGAAGTTTCAGTAAGGAAAAGTAAGAAAACTCCAGGGGAATTGGAGAAAGACTAGCATAAATTGTGCATGACCAGAAAAATAAAAGCCTTTTTAAAAAAAGGTAAAATGACAAGTGACTTGGTGTCCGACCTAGATATTTTGACATGGAACCTGGATGGTCTAGTGGACAAGAAGGAAATAGTCTAAATCTTAGTTGGGAACAGCTGAAAGAAGTATAACCTGTGTTCTGGTTTTCCTATTAGGGGTCGCCAAAGCGGATCATCTGTTTTCATTTCTTCCTGTCCTCTGCATCTTGCTCTGTCATACCAACCACCTGCATGTCATCTCACCGCATCCATAAACCTTATCTTAGGCCTTCCTCTTATCTGGCAGTGCCATCCTTAGCATATTTTTCCAAATATACCCAGCATCCCTCCTCAGCATATGTCCAAACCAATGCAATCTTGCCTCTCTGGCTTTGTCTCCAAACTGTCCAACCTGAGCTGACCCTCTAATATACTGATTTCTTATCCTGTCCATCCTAGTCACACCCAGTGCAAATCTTAACCTCTCTAATTCTGCCACGTCAAGCTCTGACTCCTGCCTTTTTTGTCAGTGCCGCTGTCTCCAACCCATATAACATAGTTGGTCTCGCTATCCTCTTGTAGACCTTCCCTTTCATTCTTATTGGTAACCGTCTGTCACAAATCATTCCTGACACTCTTCTCCACCCATTCCACCCTGCCCTGTACTCTCTTCTTCACCTCTCTTCCCCTCTCTTCCACACTCACCATTTCTCTGAACTGTCGATCCCAAGTACTTGAACTCATCTACCTTCACCAACTCTACTCCCTGCATCTGCACCATTCCTCTATCCTCCCTCTCATTCACACACATGTATTCTGTCTTAGTCCTGCTGCCCTTCATTCCTCTCCTCTCTAGAGCATAGCTCCACCTCTCCAGGATCGTCTCAACCTGGTCCCTACTCTCACTACAGATCACAATGTCCTCTGCAAACATCATAGTCCACGGGGCCTCCTGTCTGATCTCGTCTGTCATCCTATCACTCTGCAAATAAGAAAGGGCTCAGAGCTGATCCTTGATGTAATAACACCTCCATCTTAAACTACTCTTTTCCATAACTTCAAGCTGTGGCTGATCAGTTTTATCCCTGTATAGTTACTACAGCTTTGCACATCACCCTTATTCTTAAAGATATGTGCCAAAACACCTTTTCTCCACTCCACAGGCATCCTTTGACTTTCCAAGATTTCATTAAACAATCTGGTTAACAACTCCACTGCCATTTCTCCTAAGCACCTCCATGCTTCCACTGGTATGTCATCTGGGCCAACGGCTTTTTCATTCTTCATCCTCTTCATAGTTGTCCTTACTTCCTCCTTGCTAATTTGTTTCACTTCCTGATTCACTTTCCCCACATCATCCAACCTTCTCTCTCGTTCTCTTCATAAGCCCCTCAAAGTACTCTTTCCATCTGTTCAACGTACACTCCTCTCTTGAGTACGTTTCCCTCAATATCCTTTATCACCCTCACCTGCTGCACATCTTTCCCAGCTCAGTCCCTCTGTCTAGCCAATCTATACAGGTCCTTTTCTCCCTCCTTAAGTGTCCAGTCTTTTATACAACTCTCCATATGCCTTATCCTTAGCCACCTCTCTCTACCATACGCCTCATCTCCTTATACTCCTGTCTACTTTCTTCACCTCTTTGACAATACCACTTCTTCGCCAGCCTCTTCCTCTGTACACTCATGTACTTCCTCATTCCAGCACCAGGTCTCTTTGACCTCCTTCCTCTGTCCAGATGTCACACCAAGCACCTTTCTAGCTGTCTCCCTTACCAGCTCTGCTGTAGTTGCCTAGCTATTTGGTAACTCTTCAGTGGCCCCCAATGCTTGTCTTAACTCTTCCCTGAACTCCACCTCACAATCACCCTTTTTCAACTTCCACCATTTAATCATTGGCACTGCGGCACTGCTCTCACACTCCTCCTCTTCTTGATCACCAATGTCATCCTACAGACCACCATTCTATGCTGCCTAACTACACTTTCCCCTGTCACCACTTTACAATCTCCTTCAGACTGGCCCTCCTGCATAGGATATAATCCACATGTGTGCATCTTCCTCCACTCTTGTATGTCACCCTGTGCTCCTCCTTCTTAAAATATGTATCACAGCCATGTCCATCCTTTTCACAAAATCCACTGTCATCTGACCTTCTGCATTCCTCTCCTTAACACCATACTACCCATCATTTACTCATCCCCTCTGTTCTCTTTACCACCATGCCCATTGAAATCTGCTCCAATCACCAGTCTCTCTCCCTTGGGTACACTCACCACCACTTTATCCAACTTGCTCAAAAAGTTTTCTTTCTCATCCATCACACCCCCAAAGTGCGGAGCGTATGCACTAACAGCATTCATCATTACACCATCAGTTTCCAACTTCATAAACCTCACTCTAGCCAACACTCTTGGCATACTGTTCCTTCAGGATAACCCCTACCTCATTTCTCCTTCCAGCCACACAATGATAGAACAATTTGAACCTGTCTCCTATACACCTGGCCTTACTCCCCTTCCATCTGGTCTCTTGCATGCACAATATATCAATATTCCTTCTCTCCATCATATCCGCTAGCTCTCTCCCTATACCAGTCATACTACCAACATTCAAAGTTCCTACCCTCGCTACTATACTCCTAACCTTCCTCCTCTCTTCCTGCCTTTGGGCATGCTTTCCTGGGATGTACAAGCTAGTGCATTTCTTCGCGCCAGTCCCAAGCTTTGATAAATGGAGTGGGTTACGTTGGGAAGGGCATCTGGTGCAAAACCTCTGCCAAATGACATGTGGACAATGGTGCAGATTTCCATACCAGATCAGTCGAGGCTCTGGTTAACAATGACTGCTGCCAGTACTGTTAGCCAGCAGCATACTGGCGGACATTGGGCTACTGTTGGTCTAAGGAGAAGAACACAGATTATACTAAAACAGGAAAAGCACTTGTCACAGCCATAATGTGAGGAGTTACTTAAGCTGAGTGGGATAGAAGAATATTACACTCAATCCCTAGGAGAAAGAGAGGGTGCTAATAAGGAATACATTCAAATCTCATAAGGAAAAAACACTAACAGATCAACCACAGAAAGTTAGAACATTGAACAACCTACAAACATGCTATGCAGGGGAGCATCCCCCTCCACCCCCCCCCCACTCCTGCTATTTGTATGTACCAACTCCATGATCGTACTTTGGGTAATGCACAAAAACCCAGACTTCACTGTACTGTGATCTTGCATAACAAGCTACAGCATTTTTAGTACTTCTAAAAAAAAAAAAACTGATTTTAGTTTTCTCCCCTTTGTGATCAATCTGTTAATGTTTAGTGTTTTTCCTTTTGAGAGTCTGCATGTATTCTGTTAATTCTGATTACAAAGGCTACAGGGATCAATGTAGAAGAGGATAGAGGGATAAAAAAGGAAGTTATGCCATTATGGGGGATTGGCAAATGGTGAGAATTATAACTATGGCAATACACACACCCCTCATAATTCCCTAATTGCAGAGTAAGCTTGATAGCAGGTGAGCCAGTAGCTTTTTAGTAGGGACTGATAAAAGTAATAGGAGATTGGAACTTAACTGGTGCTAGTCAAGATGTAGTGGCAGACTCCAAAGAGAATTTCAAAGGAAGGAAAGTTTCTGGAAAATTATCTACAAATGTTTGAATTTCAGGATGTAGAACTAGGGTGGGCATACAGTACACTTTTCTGTGCAGATCAGCATGATGTGGCCCAGAGTAGATGGGGGCTGCATAACAAGGGCCTGCTGAATATTGCTTTTTGCCAAGCATATTTTTTTTTGCTATCTTCCCATTTACTTGTACAATTTAAAAATAAGGAAGATTTAGGAAATACTGTGACAAACACTGGCAGTTTCCAACTTAAAGGTCATTATTAACACTTGCTCTACCCACCTAATGGGTAATGTTACAATACCAAAGTCTGACATATGGGATGGCAATAAAGACCTACTCCATGCTCTCGCCTCACAAAAAGAAAATGAATTGTGGTCAAGTTCTGCGAAATATAAAATGTCAGTATTAAAAAAAATAAAATAAAAAAAAACTCCAAGCACTACAGAAACAAGTAGAAAACATGCTGGGAGCTATTGCTGCACAAATTTTTAGAGACCAGACGAGGTATACAGACCCATGGAGATAATTTGAAGGGGATGAAGTAGTTCGATCTATATACTTTTGATAATCACAAGGTAATGAAGATGCTGGCACAAAGGCTTGAGCAACAGAAAACCGAGAATGATCAGCATATTGGAAGAATGATGAGACGAGCCAGAAAGAAAAGGGCCTGAACAGTATAATGGGGATGTTAGCCAGATATTACATTAAATTGTACAGTAGGGCCAGTGAAGTAGAGGCAAAAAATCTTGAGAAATTATCAAATGTGAGATTCTAGAACTAACAAAGGGAAAGAGGCAAGGCTTGACAAAAGTAATAATACACAGTGAGTTTAAAGAAAAAAAATGGGGAAAACTTTCTGTGGAATGATGGTATCCTAATAGAAGTATGGAAAATATCAGCAAGCAGTGTATGTATGAGATGGAGTGGGATATTTAATAATATTTTGTAAGGAGGGAAGATTTCAAGATAATGGAATGGGCCTGTAATAGCACTCCTGCCCCAGGAAGGGAAGGATGGAACAAAGCCAGGATCGTAAGATTATTTCAATCTTGAATCATGATTATAAGATTTTTATTGCAAGTAAGTAGTGAAAATATAAGGCATTATCCACTTAAACTGATATGGGTTCTTGGGTAGGTTGTCATCATCTTTCGGCTGTTCCCGTCTGCATCTTGCTCTCACACCAACCCACCTGCATGTCCTCTCTTACCACATCCATAAACCTTATCTTAGGCCTTCCTCTTTTCTTGTTACCTGGTAACTTCATCCTTAGCATCTTTTTACCATTGTACTCAGCATCCCTCCTCAGCACATGTCCAAACCAACGTAATCTTGCCTCTCTGGCTTTGTCTCCAAACCTTCCAACCTGGGCTGACCCTCTAATATACTTATTCCTGATCCTGTCCACCCTCGTCACACCCAGTACAAATCTTAACATCTGTAACTCTGCCACATCCAGCTGTAATTCTTGCATTTTTGTTAATGCCATGGTCTCCAACCCATATAACATAGCTGGTCTCGCTACCCTCTTGTAGACCTTCCCTTTCACTCTTACTGGTACACGTCTGTCACAAATCACTCCTGACACTCTTCTCCACCCACTCCATCCTGCCTGTGCTCTCTTCTTCACCTCTCTTCCACACTCACCATTACTCTGAACTATTGATCCCAAGTATTTAAACTCATCCACCTTTGCCACCTCTACTCCTTGCATCCTCACCATTCCTCTATCCTCCCTCTCATTCAGACACATATATTCTGTCTTAGTCCTGCTGACCTTCATTTCTCTTCTCTCTAGAGCATATCTCCATCTCTCCAGGGTCTCCTCCACCTGTTCCCTACTCTCACTACAAATCACAATGTCTTCTGCAAACATCATAGTCCACGGGGACTCCTGTCTGATCTTGTCTGTCAACCTGTCCATCACCATTGCAAACAAGAAATTGCTCAGAGCTGATCCTTTATGTAATCCCACCTCCACCTTAAATGCATCCATCACTCCCACCACAGTCACACTACCCTCATACATATCCTGTACCACTCTTACATACTTCTCTGACACTCCCGACTTCCTCATACAATACCACAACTCCTCTCTAGTCACCCTGTCATATGCTTTCTCTAAGTCTACAAAAACACAGTGCAACTCCTCTTGATCTCTGTACTTCTCCATCAACACTCTTGGAGCAAACATCGCATCTGTAGTGCTCTTTCCAGGCATGAAACCATACTGCTGATCACTAATCATCACCTCCCTTCTTAACCTAGCTTCCACTACTCTAACTTCATGCTGTGACTGATCAGTTTAATCCCTCTGTAGTTACTACAGCTCTGCACATCACCCTTATTCTTAAAAATTGGTACCAAAACACTTTTTCTTAATTCCTCAGGCATTCTCTCACTTTCCAAAATTTCATTAAACAATCTGGTTAAAAACTCCACTGCCATTTCACCTAAACACCTCCATGCTTCCACAGGTATGTCCTCTGGACCAACAGCCTTTCCATTCTTCATCCTCTTCATAGCTATCCTTACTTCCTCCTTGCTAATCCATTGCACTTCATGATTCACTATCCTCACATCATCCAACCTTCTCTCTCTCATTCTCCATTTATCAACCCCTCAAAGTACTCTTTCCATCTGCTCAACACACTCTCCTCGCTTGTGAGCATGTTTCCCTCATTATCCTTTATCACATTTACCTGCTGCACATCTTTCCTTGCTCGGTCCCTCTGTCTGACCATTGGTACAGGTCCTTTTCTTCCTCCTTAGTGTCCAACCTTTCATACATCTCTTCATATGCCTTATCCTTCACCACCTCCCTCTTTGCCATGCACCTCATCTCCTTATACTCCTGTCTACTTCATCTCTCTGACAATCCCACTTCTTTGCCAACCTCTTTCCCTGTATACTCTCCTGTACTTCCTCATGCCACCACCATGTCTCCTTGTTGTCCTTCCTCTGTCCAGATGTCATACCAAGCACTTTTCTAGCAGTCTGCCTTAGTAGCTCTGCTGTAGTTACCCAGCTATTTGGTAACTCTTCACTGCCACCCAGTGCCTGTCTTAACTCATCCCTGAACTCCACCTCACAGTTGCCCTTTTTCACTTTCCACCATTTGATCCTTGGTGCTGCCCTCACACTCCTCTTCTTGATCACCAACATCATCCTATGCTGCCTGACTACACTTTCCCCAGTTACCACTTTACAATCTCCAATCTTCAAACGGGCCCTCCTACATAAGATATAATCCACCTGTGTGCATTTTTCTCCACTATTGTATGTCACCCTATGCTCCTCCCTGTTGTTAAAATACGTATTCACCACAGCCATGTCCATCCCTTTTGCAAATCCCTTGGGTAGGTAAACTTCTGATATTAATAGGACATTGATAAGTCAGAAAGAAACAAAATAGAATAAGAAAGCACTACTGCTGGTAGGACTAGATAGAGAAAGCTAGTGATAGTCATTTTGAAGTTTCTGGAATTGATGCTGGAAGTCTTCAGTTTCCCAAGGACTTGGATAAATGTGCTCTTGAGGTTTTATGGGGAAGCTGTTTTCCAGATTAAATGTAGGGCCCTTCTGTCAAATTTTGAATTAACAAGGGGGGACCAGGCAGGACTACCCTCCATTGCTGTTTAGTCCTGTATGTTGAACCAGTATCAAGCTGAGCAAATTTACAAGAAAGATGTAAGGGACTCTGAGAGAGGACTATCAAAGGAGTAAGGAACAAGAGAGAATATCATTAGTTGCAGATTATATGCTGTGGGACATGAACGAGATCTGGAAAAAGTCTTTGTAATTCTGCATAAATTCAGTAAATTAGCACTGTACAGTATCAACCGGACTAAGGGGCAATACCAATAAATTATATACCATCAATGGGGGGGGGAGGGAGTACAAACTTTGCTTTGGCTATATGCAGAAATACTTCACCCTATTGTGACCCCATAGAAAAGTCAAAGTGTAGAGGAAATGTGGGAAGAAATGTGCTCAAAGATCATGCCTATGCTAGGAAGATATGGATGGACCTAGGCAACAAAATACAAGTGGTTAAAATGTTGTATGTATGATTTTAGATGTAGGCCAAGAATATTGTCACTTACCACATGCAGGAATTTGGCAGAGACTGGAAAAGGAGATTTCTTTTAGAAAGGTGGGGGGGAGAAGCAGAGTAAAATGGGAGAGATTAATGATGCCCTTTCCCTAGAGTGGTTTGGGGCTGCTTAATTTAAAGGCATTATTGTGCTACACTTGATGTACCCAATGCAGGACAGTGCCTATTTGCCCAAGGAGAAGGGAATATGATGAGGGATGGGGCCTTTGACAAGAGAGGTGACAGAGGCATGGAAAGTGTTAGAATGGAGCCACAAAACAATCTTGTGCTCAACAGTACACAGTAAAGGCTGTGACAATTGTAAGACATAAAAGCTCTGAATAGAAAGAAGAAAATTTTCCCATTGGATATGGTTTGAGGGAAAGTTTAAGTTGAATCAGAAGTCTGCTGCATTTCACTGGAAGAGGAGATCTCAAAATGCAAGATTTTGGGAACAGATTATAATAGAGGATATGGAGGTTGGATGCGAGGAAGCAAATTAATATTCGATTAATGGGGAAACTCAGACATGCAGAATGTATCCCCAACTGTTAAAATTTCTTGGAGAATCAGGGGCATTTGAAGGTATTAGAAAAATTTTAATAAGCAGGGTTTAATGGTGCTGAAACTCCCTTTGGGCACAAGTCACAAGAATTCATGGGAAACTACACTGCATAAATGTACACACCAAGAGTGGCATGAAATATGTTTAACACCAAAACAATGTTCAAAAGCTAGAAAATTTAGAATTTGGGGCTGGAAATGTCTCCATAAAATACTTCCATTAGACTACAAAGAATGTTTTCAGTGGTAGACAGTAAGTGCAAGAGATATGAGACAGGAGAAAGAGAGACCTGGAATATTTTTTGGGATTGCATGTAATTCCAAAATTTTAAAATATATTTGCAAAATTCTACTGATTATTTTAACAGCAAAGAAAATGCTCTGCAGAGAGAGATATTACTGTTATTACTTATGTCAGCCAAAAGAGCAGTTGTAAGAAAGTGGAAATCAAAGGATCCCCTCAACTTTGGAAATGTCAAAACTATGGAACATATGAAGAAGATGGAATTTAAAGCCCAAAAATGAACAGTATAAGCAGGAATATACAACAGAAGTGGGAGAGCTGTGATTTGTTAATAACTAGTTGCAGTATTAGACTACTGGGCAGATTCAATAAACCTCACACAGTCCACTAAGACATGGCAGATCACGGTTTTCTATTCAGTAAGTGGCTCTACATAGTGTGTAGAGCTGCACAACCACAAACACTGTGGCATGCTAATTACAGCATAAGCAGCTAAATTGTATGTTAATCAAGCAATCCAAGACTGAGGAGCTATTCAACAGCCTACCATGTAGTCTCAGTGCTGGCTTTCCAGATTCAATAAACCTCACACAGTCCACTAAGACATGGCAGATCACGGTTTTCTATTCAGTAAGTGGCTCTACATAGTGTGTAGAGCTGCACAACCACAAACACTGTGGCATGCTAATTACAGCATAAGCAGCTAAATTGTATGTTAATCAAGCAATCCAAGACTGAGGAGCTCTTCAACAGCCTACCATGTAGTCTCAGTGCTGGTTTTCCCTGTGAATTCAAAAAATGGGTCTATATTACTAGAACGAATGCTTAAATGTTCGAATCTGTAAAGGTCGACCTTTACAGATTGAACACTTAAAACGTTCAAAATAGTAAAAAACGTTCAAAATAGTAAAAAAGTGTATATGTATGTATATATATATATATATATATATATATATATATATATATATATATATATATATATATATATATAAAGATGTAGAAAGGGTTTAGGCAGGGGGGCAAGTCCCCTTGCAACCCCACACTCCCCACTACTTAAATATACCAACTCCAAGATCGCACTTCAGTGAACTACAGTGCAGAAATGGGAAATTTTTCATTCCTTACACTGTAGTGTGATCTTGGAGTTGGTATATTAAAGTAGAGGGGGTGTGGGGGGATGCACAGGTGCTTGCACCCCTGCTTAAATCCTGTTTAGTTTTTTTTTTTTTTTTCTATTGTGTATTTTTTTTAATTTTTGTAAAATTTCGATCGCTTAACTGTTTGATCTCTAAAGGTCAACTTTTAGAGATTCGAACATTTAAGCGGTCGAGCATCTAATATAGACCCCAAAAACTTATTGGAATACCGCCATGGAAATAAGTCTACACAGAAAGAATGTTAGGGGCTGCTGTTGCTTTAATTCATGTGTATGTGCAACAGGCTGAAGTCTATGCTACTGCTGCTGCTGGTGCTAATAGACCACACACAAGGAGAAGAGTTTTCAGACCTCAGTTAACTTATCACAATCTGCATGTGGTGGAAATTGTAGAGCACTACAGGAACTCTGCAACTTCTGTCCTCCTCCAACTCTGGACCAGAGTAAACCTAGGAGAACCACTATGAGGGGGGAGAGGGGTACGTGTAACACTTAATTTTCTACAGGAACCTTTCATAGACCAACAGAGGACATACTGGGGTGTCACAGGCATCAGTATCCAGGATCCTACATCCATTCTTGAATGCTGTGCTCCAACATGCCAGTGACTATGTACATTTTCCCTGTAGTCCTGAAGACAGAACCACAAATATGCAAGAGTTCTACCCTGTAGCACACTACCCTGAAGTACTGGGTGTCATAGATTATACACCTATAGAAATCAAGGCACCACCTGGGGAACAGGGAAGGGTCTACATAAACAGAAAGTTTTCCACTCTATTAACTGCCAAGTTGTGTAATGCTAAATAATCATCTTGAATGTGTGTCCTGGCATCCCAGGCAGTTACCATGACTCTCATATCTGACACATCTCCCAACTGTATCAGATATTCATTAGGGGTGATATCCCACCTGGATATTTACTGGGGGGGTGCAGGTTATGCACTGGAACAAAGGCTGATGACACCCATAAACAATGCACCCACACCTGCTGAACACCATAATGAGGCACAATCTCAGACCAGAAATAACTCAATGTGTGTGTTTGAGCTGCTGAAGTTAAAGTTCCACTGCCTAGATGCATCTGGGGGCACCCTGCAATAGAATTCGTATATATGTACTGAAATCTTCACTGTCTGTGCCTTGTTACATATCATCATCTTGAGAAAACAGCTTCAACAACATCAACAAGAGGAAGGGGGACACATACCACCACCATTGGAAAGGTCATCACAGCCACACACAGGTGAGGAATTAGAGGGGGAACCAGCAGCTGCTGTGGGTGTAGGCAGATGTAGGTGTGCTCAATATGCCCTTGCACTGGCTAATAGGAAATGCATATGACACTCATTCACCACCCAAGGGGCTAAAACCTTCATCTTATGCACATACATATAGCAACTTTGCCAGACAATGCTCACAACTTTTACATTGTACCAGCCTGAACTAAAACTGTAGTAACTGCTGGATTTAAAAGGTAAATGTTGAACTTGGAGTGTTAAAAAGAATTGTGTAATAATACAAATGAATGGCCTATCCTTGCATGTTGTTACTTGGTAATACAAGTAAAAAGTGGGTGATTTGTACAGCAATGACTAACATGCAACAGCAGAGACTTGCATGGAAGCAAACTTGCAACACTCACCTCTACACCCATTTTCAAAAAGCATCTAAAAATCTTCCTTAAATCCCAATGGCTCTGTCCTCGTACCAACCCTGACTGAAACTTGTATTGCCTCCAGTCACTCACCTGTTCTTTTGACCTCCACTTCTTCACTACGTTACTTTAGTACTAGCTTACTACTTTAACTTCACCAACTCCACTGAACTACTAAAAAAAAAAACAAAAAAAAAACACAGTAATATTCTTATATTCAATGATAGTTCTCTTTGTAATTATTGCAGCATGTTGTATCAGGACTCCAAATGCTTTATATCTAGTTGTATTCCTTTTGTTTATAATTTTTCCACCTGATGTATTTTTTTGTTGTCTGTCCTACTAGCATTGCTGTTGAAGAGCTTATTATTTGGTACAAGCTTCTTGTCTCTTTTCTATGTTGTGGAGCTTTTCTCCTCGGGCCTCTACTGAAAATGGACATATATCCAGCTAGACTAGCCCGGTCAACAAATGTAAAATAAATATGTCCTCTATCAAGTAATAGGCCTCAGGCATGAAAGATTCACACATTCATATCTCAAAAAATACTGATAGTCACTGAATGTCCTCATTTTGGCCTCATACTTTTATAATAGAAAATCTTTAAAGAGAAATGTTAGAAAGTAAGGAGACACATTTCAGTTTCAGAATTCATAACCCTCAGAAGTGTATTAAAAATACTAATAGAATCAAAACAGTTTTTTTTTATCAACTGTCTAACTTTGCAAGACCAAAATATGTCAAAAGTATAATTTACAAAACATCACAAACACAGATATACTAAGCACTATACTAAGTCAACTATGTACCATGACCAGCAAACACAATGCTTTTGTATCCTTGAATACAAAGAAAAACAAGAATATGACCCTGTTATCACTTGCACAGGATGTTGTGGGGGGAGGCAGTAAGCCTAGGCTGACACAGGATGTTGTGGGGGGAGGCAGTAAGCCTGGGCTGACACAAAAGGTGAGTGAATGTGTCAGAGAGAGAAAAATGGGCAAACATCTGGATAAAATAACAAATGGCCACTAAGATGGAATGAGCTTTAAGCCTCGCAGGTGAGCCATGTAACTGTCATGTTTGTGCCTGTATGGGTCCTCTGGGTGAAATTAGTGTGTGGATGTCTGCACAAATACAGCCAAGGTCTATGCTAGCTCTGTCTTGGTATAGCGGACAGTTGTGAGCCGTGCATGGTAGAGGTGGCAGTTCATCATTGTGGTACTTGACCACAAGAACTGGCTCTGCCAGGAGTTGCACTGGCATATCCATGTCCACGGTCAGATGTACTGCTGCTACCTAAATGCGACTGCCTGCTGGATGAGCTCTCCTCATGAGGATGCCCAGGACCATGACCCCATGGCCTGCCATGTCTGGGTGTGGACATCTTAACTACTGATAGAGCAATGGAGGTAGTCCCACTGTGGGAATGTGATTGGGCACGGCCATGTCAGCTAACATCAGATGATGCAGCTGACCTACACCCATATGGATGCAGTCTCCCTCCTATCAAATATTCCATCACAGACCCCGCCCATTTCAATGCATCATTCATCCAATCCATTGAATTAATAACACGGTGGAGGCAGACCTGCATGTTCACCTGTGCTACATCTGTAACCCTAAGCATTTCTGTGGAGGACCTATTGGAACATGCCTGCACCTCCCTGATGGCCCTAAACGTACATAAAGTTGCATGAGAAGACACACCTGGATCAGGTGGAAGATGGGACAGCAGGCCTCCTCTGTGTGTCCCAAACAACCATCATGCATGGCACCTCACCCACATTTTGGCTACAGCCAAAGTCAACAGACACTGAAGGCTGTAGTAACCACACTACCCTAATCGTGTCTGAACCCTCCATCTGTCCAATTTCTGAAGGCTCACTAGAATGGGTTGGTATAGGCCTGCTGGCTATATCGGCTGGGATTACAGCAGATGGCTGAATGTCAATCTTGGTGTCAGATTCAGCCTCTGCACCTCCTGACTATACCTCTGTTTGGCTACCATCATCAGCAATACTAACAAAGTAACAGTAGTGCAACTATTACAGACGGTACACACAACATTCCTGACACCCACATCATATACATGTGGATAAAATAAATATTTCTTTGAACTGTGCAGCAGTACTGACATAAAAAAATGTTTGGCTTGCCATGTGCAGCTGACTGTAGGCTCCCTATGGAGGATGGTTTGGGGAAAAAGTTAAGCAAAAGGTAAGGACACCATCACAATTAACAGTAACACAGGGGTTAATACTTTCTGCCCTTTTATATGTCCATTAACGATACTCTTAATATCTTAGATGACCCATCCACAGCAAGCCCATGTGTAATCAATCAGAATGTGGTGTTAGCTGCATCAATTTATAGATATTCCCTCCAAGATAAAAATTATGTTAAGTATTGCTGGCAGTATTTTACTATACAAGTAGTAGTTAATTAAGATAAGTAAGCCTACCTGGAAACTCCTCCTGGGACATACTTTGTTGTCCTTGAAATTACAACAGCAGCAACATCAATGACATGATGTTGTGCACTTTTCACTGAGCTGCCTGGATCCTTGGCAGTGGACAAGAACACTGTGTCAGTGGTGACTCTGTAGCAGGCCCCCCCCAGTAGCTATCCATTCGTGGACCACTGCAGCTGCTCTCCTCCATGCCAAAGAAGTCATGTCAGTGGCCCTATGCCACACCTGATCATATGTCCTGTTCTGGCCACCTACTGCATTCACATCAGCCACACTCTTCTGCCAAATTTGCATTCTGCCAGACATGTTCTCATATCCCCTCTCATAGGTTCATATGTTAGTACAAGGCTAACTGCCCTTGTGGGCCATTTCAAGCCTAGCCAATTACCTCATGTGAGAGTCAAACCCTGCACCTTGTGTTTGTAAAGCAAATACCTTAACCATTATGCCAACCTCCCACCCTCAAAGAGAATGGCACCATGTTGTCTAAATGCTTCCACAATTACTTTAGTCTCATGGTCACTGAAGGGGAGTTTGCAGGGATTGGAATGCCTGGGTGCCATAAAACACAAAAGGAGAAAAATACACACAAATATCACATAAATAAAAGTCCTGCTTAGAAATAACACACAATGTAGTATTTCAATTTTACCCACGGGGGGGGGGGGGTCAAGATATTCAAATACAACCACAATTCCTTTTGTTTTATAACATATTACATACACACAAAGCAAGGATGGATCCAAAACAAGGAGTTTAACAATAGGAAATTTTGTTCGTGCTAACACAGAAATAAACTTGGCTCCTGCAGCCCCAAAACAGCAGTCAAATGACACATTTTGCTAACCATCGGTGAACTGCTAAACGTACTATCAAACTGTCCTAAAAAACATGTACACATTTACTGCAGAACATTCAATTTTGTGCAACTTGCAGTCATGCCTACCTGTGGCCAGCACTCCCCTAGAGGTGTCAATGGTCCATCCTAAAAGGCTAATACCCTTGTGCCATTGACAATCTAGGACATTTATATTTCACTGCAATAACAATAGAAGAGTGTAAAGAGAAAAACAATTGTAACATTAGCAGTTGTGATGAAAGTTAATAAGACTTCACATCTGAAAAAGTAAGTTGCCCTAAGACAGGCATGCTTATGCCAACAGTACACTTCTAAGAAATGCATACAGATGAAAGTTGCATTTGCTACTATATATATATATATATATATATATATATAATATAGGCGAACACACTTGTGTATGTATTTATAAAATGTTTCTTGGTGACATGTCAGCATATCCAGTATGTAACTGAAAAATGCAAGCACTATCTTAACATCAGTAGTTGTTATATGCAAATAAATCCTAAGGTAATATCTCCTGTGTTATCCACATAAACAAGTCTCCTCACCTTCAGGTTCCCTAGCTACACAGTTCCATTTTTATAGTGTAGATTCAGGGCTGTAAGCATGGTGAAGATGCAAATAAGGTATAAACTCATTAGAATTAATGCATCCCAAATATGTGGCACCATGTTGTGCAGGCACTCCCTCAGTATTTGTTGCTAATGGAATTACTGGTAGGGAGAAAACAACTCCAGACTCCCTTACCTGTAGTGAGTGTGTCAACCAGGTTAGACTTACAAAGTGTAGAACTAATTGGATCTATATTGGATGCTCAACCGCTTAAATGCTTGAATCTCTAAAGGTCGACCTTTAGAGATTGAACAGTTAAGCGATTTGAAATTTTACAAAAATTAAAAAGAAAAATACACAATAGAAAAAAGGGTTTAAGCAGGGGGGCAAGCACCCCTGCACCCCCTACTTTTAATATACCAACTCCAAGATCACTTTACAGTGTGGGGAATGCAAAATTTCCCATTTCTGCACTGTAGTTCACTGAAGTGCGATCTCAGAGTTGATATATTTAAGTAGTGGGGGCTGCTTGCCCCCCTGCCTAAACCCTTTCTACTTGTTTTTTTTTTTTATAATATATATACTTTTTTACTATTTTGAACGTTTTAAGTGTTCGATCTGTAAAGGTTGACCTTAACAGATTCGAACATTTAAGTATTTGTTCTAGTAATATAGACCCAAACTAATTGTATTGAGGTTTTAAACTTAAGCACATATTTCACGGTTTCTGTTTAGAAACCTCAACCTCCCCTTCATTTCTTGACACCTGTATATTGCTATTGAATATCTTCACACATCTTAAGAACTATGATAAAGAATTCCTTACATACTGCATGTCTCAGATTACTGGTCAGATATTACAAGAATGTGTAACACACAGACAAGACAGAACTGCATGCATGCAAGCAATAGTAATAAATGGTTATGTGATTACCCAGTGCACTACAGCTGAAATTAATACATGTAGAAACAATTGTCATATATTTTAATAATACTGTGGGTGCTGTTGCAGTTGCTTGTAAGAACAATGACTTTCATTCTCTTCTGCAAAGCTGTTTCTGTGGCAAAGAGGGATAAGACACCCTTACTGTGTTTTGAAGGCTCAGTGGAGTGAGGGTTCAAATCCAGATCTTGGTGAAAATATTTCATGTGTACCAACATACATTTCTGTAGTGTTTTAACAGATTTGTTTTCTTCCTTTCTCATAATTTTTCATTACTTTTTTATGCCAGTGTTTGCATGGTGTGAAGCTTGGTGCAAATAAAGGAAATGGGCAAACATAAGCACAGCTAAAGATTACATTCATTATCTCATTTGCATAATACTTAGCAGTTCGCAAACCTGGACTAGTGGCTCACACAGGAAGCAGACAGAAACCAGACTGGGCATAGACATCCTAAATGTAAAAAAATTGCATTATAGCAGTTTTTGCTTTACATCGCGCAACACCACTGAACAACATTGTGCACCAGTTAATGAGCTTTCCTAACACCTGCAGCCCGGAAGCAGACCGTCAACAGTTTTAAAATGGATACATTCTATTCTGTGGGGCACCACACAAACGTGTTATGCAGCTTTGCGTGGCTGTTAACACATCACATACACGTTAAGAATGAATAGGGAATTATGCAACTGCTCAACTATTCCTGTGACAGCACCTGTAAGTGTAGGGCTACAATACGTATGGCCCTGGGTTCTAATACAGGAAGTGCAACATTTTTAATAGTGTGATGGTACAGTTTATAGTAATGAACAGAAATATTCAAGTGTTATTTCAGTATTCCAGTAGCAATATGTGTAAGTGTAGGGCTGCGATACACATGGTCCTGTGTTCTATTACAGGAAGTTCTAGACATTTTTACCATTTCCATTTCACATTGTATTAAATTACATTTGTAACACACTATACATAATTATAAGTAGTGGAGCTGATAAGAATTATATGTATGAAGGATAAGACACCTTTACTCTGTTTTTGAAGGTTCAGATGTATTCCTGAGGGCATACTGTGTACTACCATGTTTCTGTAAGTATAGTTCTGCTATAAGGACTCAGATGGTCTTCACACCTAAATAAGACACGTCCACTCACATACATACATGGTTAACACTTCAGTCTATTATCTGTATTTATAAAGTGATTCAAGACTGTTTGAGAAGCACTTGTTTTGTGGAAAAGATTGAAAATTATCACTGTGGAAGAAAATGTTTTGTTCCTTATGTATAGGTTTGAATCCCAGACTGGCTTTCTACACTGCTAAAATAGATTTTTAACAAACAAACATGAGGTCCTGAAATTTATGCCTCCAGTCCATGTCTGCAAAGTTAAATTGCCTAACAGTTACAGCAGCAGGCACCCATTCAAACAAATGTCAAGTCTCAGATTAACCTTTCAGTTTCAAAAATTGCTTTCCTCTCTGTTTGGCACTGTTGCTGTCTACTCTCCACTTAACATCATGGAAACACAGTATTGTTGCTCACATTTGCACCCAACCACTAAATGCAGTAACAGGAATTGGCAGGAAATCATTTATTTTCTATTGCACTGCTTTGGGGTTAGACATGTCTAGTGTTAGAAGGGAAGGTGCCCAATTTAGGATGCAGTGGTGGGGTGTTCAGGAGTCCTGGTAAAGCACCACATTTAAAATGTTTCTGCAGGTGGAGTATTATGGCTCCCAGTACAAGTCTGAGACTTGGAATAGTCTTCCCAAGTCTGTATCCAATGTGACTGGCATTCCACGCACTGGAGAACAGTGTAGGCACCACTTCAATGACTTAAAACTGTACAAGAGGGATGCACTCAAGTGTTTGGATGAATTTTGATCTTGCAACATCCCACAGTTGTGTAAGCAGGCTAATAGAGAATTTATAATACATAGCTAAATATGGGCAAGACTAGTATGCATAATGGTGTTTGGTTTCTTTTTGCATCTAATTCAGAAATAGTTGTGAATAGGCAAGTCCATGCTGATCATCTAGAGAGACTGAGGGAAGCAAGTGATATGTATGCAGCACAAGAGAAGTATTGTAGCTTTAAAATTTAAAGAAAACCTTTTTTCTTTTCTATACAGTAGTAGCCAAGTAAGCATGCATATCCTAACTGTAAAAGCAAGTATGCATGCATCAGATTGTGGCACAAACTTTAGGAATCAAGTGTAAGACTGTAATCAGAGGTTGTAGGTTAAAATACCACCTGTAACAACTATACAATATTGCAGTTCTTTAATATTACATAAATTCTACACAAGTGGCATAAATGCTCTTAACTGTAATCTGTATAATTGGACCAAGCATATGTGCTATACCTGCATATTGCAAGGATTACATTGAGCAATCTGTAATTATTGTTTGTGCTATACCTGCATATTGCAAGGATTACACTGAGCAATCTGTAATTATTGTTTGTGTAGTTGTTAGGAAGTTTACTTGTATCAAATAAAATAGTAATATTGTGATAATGCATTGTATGTCAGATATGATGGTACTAATTTTATCTCTTTTGTTTCTCTCTCCCAACCCCTTATCTCTTTTTTCTGTTGTGTGTCATCAGAATGTGTCCATGTCGGTCATCTGTAACAAACCATTAAATGGTCCTCACTACAGTGAGGTAGGCCCATCCCAGTAGCTCAGCCTGCCGCTGCTTCACCTGCTCCTGCACTGGCACCCAGCACTTCTGAAACCAAACCTGGCAGTACTGCCTCTGCACTACCTGTGCCAACAAGTCATGCTATCCTGGCAGCTGGTGTTGTGGTACCCACTGGGAATACTGGCAGAGGTGAAGATTTCATCACATGTCAGGAGACACCAGGATTAGTGTGCAGGGCCATGCACAGCACCATTGGTGTATGCCTATACCAGATGGAGAGGCTGATATCCCTCATGGCCTGTAGAAGAAGATGTAAAGCACTCCAGCAACCAGTGGAGTAAGGGGACAGTGACGGTCCTGAAGATGAGGACTAGATTCTCACCGCCCCCATGTTTGGGTATTGGTTGCATTGTCCCTTCCCTCACCCCAATCATGGTGTCCCCCCAACCTTTTGTGTCCCTCACCGTCCCTGTATCTTGTCTGGTTTGTCCTGTTTATTTACATTTCCTTCCTTATCTACCCAACTTACCTCACTCAGATTCCTTACCCAGCATTTCTCTCTACTGAAATTGAAAAAAAAAAGGCACCTGTCCCGCAAACAAAATATTGTCCCATACATTGCTCTCCACTTTGCACATGTGTCTTCTTGACACACTTGATTTGGTTCAGTTGGCTATACAATGTGGTTGCATTGTTGTCCCCCGCTTTATGGAGGTGACTATCCAAATTCAGCTAATATTCCATATATATTTTCATTTTACACTGTTGAAGAAATGGATAGCTATGGTTCTTTCCTATCTCTCTTCTGCACATCCCTTTGTTCTCCCAGTTTGCCCCAGTTTCACCACTTTCCTCTCTATCCCATTTTAACACTTTTGAATTTGGTCAAAACATAGAATCACACACACAAGTAGCAAAAAAAAAAAAAAAAAAAAAAAGAATAATGGAGCCATTCACTTTTTTGCCACTGTGTATAGGGTTCAGCATTGCACACCAATGCCAAGCAATGGTGAACGGCTCTTCAATGGTGTGGTTACTTCTGCGCAATACTACTTAGACACGCTGTGTTACGTCAGCACACAGATGGTGAATGTGGTGTAAAGTATAATTTTACTGAGTTATCACTGTTAGTATTACATAAACCCTATACCATCTACGCTCAAAAAGAAATGTGTCAATGCATTTATACCTGCTGCCACAGAGTTAGCTAAGCAGCAGGTGTATTTTGTACCCTTAATAATGAAACTCTCAGAATTTTACAGTGAAGCTCATGTTTGTGCATTGCTTAACTATGCGCAAACAGGGAAAGTAGTAGAAATGTGCATCTTGCATGTGCAAATACTTTGCCAACCATCGTGCAAACCCAATGCTCAGCATTGCGATATGTAAATTGGAGAATAACATGCATTACTCCTGTTTACTGTCTGTCTAGTGTCCTTGCCATAAAACTACATTTGGAAGCACAAAATATATGCACTATTTAAGAAAAAGACACGTTTACAGTGCAGCCATCTGTTACTTCCCCCCATGTACTGCACCCTCTGTCTCTCCGTACTTGTTCACAGATAACTACATTAAATAAACAAATAACAAATGTCTTGTATACCATGCACATCTTTAGAATGAATATACACATTCAGATTTTCTAGTAGTTGTAGTAATGTGGACACCTGTTGCATATAGTTTGTAAAGCTGTCTCTTAAAGTATACCTGTACATTGGAAGCACAACCACCAAGTACTGTGCATTTGTCAGTCTGGTAACATGCAGAACTTTAATATCTTGAGTTGGACATGGCTAGCTATCCATTTAATGCTGGACTCCCACTGCTGATGTCATCCACTATGTTGTCCTGCAGCCTTGTAAAAGTCAGAATTGTGCAGTGGCAGTTACATAAAATACTGAGTTCTGTAGTTTGTGTAATTAAATCAGTAGGGGTTCTAATCTAACTGCAGTCAACTGTGTGTTTGGGCACTTGCTTGACATTAGAGCATTTTGTACCAGAATGTGGGGCATTGTTATTACCTGCTTCTCCTCACCAGACACTGCTGATGTCATCACCTATAAAGTGTTGCTTGACACTCTCCAAGTCAGACTTGTGCTGTGGCACTTGCCTTAAATACACAGTTCACTAGTTGGTGTAGTTAGGGGTTCTGTTCTCACTCCAGTCAACTGGGATGTGTGTGTCTCTCTGTCTAGTCAGAGAAGCATAAGTGTGTATCCAGCATTTACCACTCCATTCCCATGGATTGCACATACCTGGACATCCATTTCATGTGGGCCTCTCAACATCCACTAAGTTGTCCCACAGCCTTGTAGATGTCAGACTTGTGCTGTGGTGTTTGCGTACAATACTGAGGTCTCGAGTCTGTGTACATAGGGGTTCTGTTCTCACTGCAGCCAACTGGTAGGTATGGGTGTGTGTCTGTCTACTTAGTCAGTGGAGCACAAGTGTGTATCCTGCAGTTACCACTCCAATCCCATGAATTGCCAGTATTTTGAGACTTGCACATGCCTACACATTAATTTCATGCTATTACCATTTTCCACCAGACACTGCTGTCTGCTATAAAACATTTTCTGACATGCTCCAAGTCAGAATTGAGCTTTGGTGCTTGCCTTAAATACAGAGTTCTCTAGTCTGTGTACATAGGTAGAGGTTCTAATATATGTACAGTCAACTTAGTTGAGTGTATTTGTGCACTTGCTTGACATTTCAGAGAGCATTTTACACCAGTATGTGGGACACTACTATTACCATCTTCCTCTTATCAGACTGCTGATGCACAGTATTCCCATCAGGACACGGTCAGAAACTGGCCTGTATGACAGGCACAAGTCACCTCATCATGTATGATACAGATTACAATGGCAGAGCTTTCAGTCTATCCACACACATCTTGGCATGGGTTTAGGCCCTGAAGTTTCTTGATGAAAATCCCCTGTGGTCTGTCCAGCTGCTGCATGTGTATAGTGAGGTACATGCAAAAGGGAGCATTCTACTCTATTAGTGTTCTGATGAGGATCGAGTACAGTGCTGTTGTATCATCCTCTGGTCTGGATGTGATGGTCTGACTTAGTTGCACATAGTAGTTTTTCCATACCTCTATGGACACTTAATAGCAATCTCAACTTTGACCACCTACATGTGTTCCCAGGTCTTGCACCACTAGGTTTGAGGACAGGAGAAGTGTTAATGCTGCATTAGTGGGGAATTCCAGTTTGTGATGGCAAAAATAACTCATTTTTGTGTTTATTTGTAGATCATGTAGCTTTGGTACCAATCCTTCATCTGTGCGAGACACTCCTGTAGTATGTTAACATTATTGGTGGACTCTGCTGTTTATTGCATATTGGGTGCAAAGTTGTTAAGCCAAAGGCTGCATACTATAGCCAGGACTGATGAGAAAAATAGACTCCAAACAGTAACAGGGCCAGCACAGATCCTTGGGGATGCTAGTGTTGACAGCTGTATTGGTAGATATTGATTCACCAGTTTTCACAGTATGTGTTTTGTTGGTGAGCCAGTTGGTTAACCATCTATTGACAAGGGTTAATCCCCAGCTGGGAGAGTTTCTCAATGATGCCTTTATGGAGGATTGTGTTCAAACCCTAGGCCAGCTCAAAATAGGCAGTATGCACACTCTTGCCTTCATCCAGGCCTGTCACACAGAATCAGTGGGCTGCAACAACATCAGAGATCACCTTTAGCATAACTTGGAACATACACCTACCTGACATGGTTGGCTAACACACCCTCCAGACAGAATATGATCCTATAGAAGGTGTACAAAAACAAGCATTCATCTGAGTGGGGGGGACGGCACCTGATGGATGCATGCATCTATAGATCATCATAACTCTCCTCATCTGTGAGGTAGACCAATATGTAATCATGGACCTTTCCTAAATACTAGTAATATCCTGGTTGTAAACAACAGATGTGCGAGTTGTTAATGCTACAGCCATGTATGTTACATCTGTTGGATGCCCTTGGAGGTCATCGAGGGCATGCATGATGACAACAATATCATCCTGTGGAACTTGACCAGGCCAAGGTATTTGACACAAATCCACACAGAGGTATTCACTCAACACTATCAGATATGGCTGTAAACACCCATGTCACCAAGTGGGTAGACCACTGGATTACATGTGTGGCATCTAAATGTATTGAAATATATGAAGCGACCTATATCTCAAGTCCTGTTATCAGGTCTGTACATCGGGGCTGTCTGCTAGGCTCTTCCCTGTCTGTCACAGACCTCAGGAATGGCATACACATCCTGTGTCCCAACAGCTGTCTGGAGGACTACAGATTGTGTGCAATCATTTCCTCCAGATGGGATATTAGTGTAATGCAAACATTATCAATACATGCTGATTGTTGCCACAGCCATGACAACACATGAGATGAAATAAAAATGTGGGGATAATTGTTGCATTATGAAAACAAATGCACAACCCAAAGCTAATGTAAACATCACACCCTATAAGTCGACCAAGTGGTATGTGGCCTGCATCCTGGAGTAGATATTCTGGTGGACATTCCACATACCGTTGCCACAGTGGTGGCTACTCCCTTTTATGTAACAACTTGAGTATGTGCAAGACATCCACAGCAAAGGCCATAATAACTCCCTAGGTCACAGCTTTCATCACGCCAATAACAGAGTACAATGCACCCCTCTTCATGTACCTCCGTACACAACTTCCAGTGAGTGATGTGTAACTGAAGTGTACTGCCTTTGCTACAGTAAGCTCATCCACATTTTATTGGCCATACCTAGGTATTCTTTTAGTTGCATAAATCTTGTCTGATGGTGTGGAACCCCCATCAAGGTGTTATACCAGGTGCATGTGTGATAACTATTGTGGTGATGCCCACAGTACATACATAGCCTTTTATGTAACAACTTGAGTATGTGCAAGACATCCACAGCAAAGGCCATAATAACTCCCTAGGTCACAGCTTTCATCACGCCAATAACAGAGTACAATGCACCCCTCTTCATGTACCTCCGTACACAACTTCCAGTGAGTGATGTGTAACTGAAGTGTACTGCCTTTGCTACAGTAAGCTCATCCACATTTTATTGGCCATACCTAGGTATTCTTTTAGTTGCATAAATCTTGTCTGATGGTGTGGAACCCCCATCAAGGTGTTATACCAGGTGCATGTGTGATAACTATTGTGGTGATGCCCACAGTACATACATAGCTGTTTGACAACATTGATGGCATAGATAACATTTGTTGCAGTGTGGATTGTGCCATATGTATGTATGTGATTATATATGTCCTGCACACCAGTCAACTTGCCTGATTTGATCATGTCACATACAGGTATTGCAGTGTCCCTCCTAACACCTCCAGCAGATGTTACTGTGTCAGCACTGTTTGATGGATTAGCCCTACAGATTGCTGACATGTCATATTTGTGTGTGTGTTCATGCACAATCATCTATGACCACTCAGAATCACATGTGTAATGTCAGACATGGGATCATTGGTGGTATTTGATATTGCCCATGCTTCTTTTACTGGTGTCCATGAGCCTGTAACTGTGTCCCACTTGTTGGAGACCTCTGCTGATGTTACAGTTGTATTCAAGCAAATCTGTTTGCACAGCTTCACAATATGCACCAAACCTCAACTGTATGTAACATATCTGATGGATGCACTCTCCATTGTTCATGTCAAGATGCTTATCACAAAGACATCTCAGTTGTTATGTCACCTTGTCTAACAATCACATAATATACATTTTCACTGTGCAGTCTGGACTGAACCATGTCGATAAGTGATTAGTGTTCCTGCTACAACTGTCTTCCATTTATATGCTCCCATTTGTTGTACATTATGATGTTTCATCTGTCCTCTTGCCCTATTCCTCATTCCTACAAGTCATCTGTGCATTTCTATTTCATACATACACTTCCTCTGACTGTTCACTTTTAATGGCAGTCCATGTGCCCTTACAGATCATTTATATAAGTTTTGCACAGAATGCCTGAAATTCCACAATGTTCTGCACTGCATGCACTGTCCTATAATATGTTTGGACCATATACATTGCTACATGATAAACCCTGGTACTTTAGTTGGGTGGAGGAGAGGGATAACCATTATGGTCAACAGAGTAGGAGCCTTAAGAAAAGGTGAAAGAGTGAAAGTAAACATGTAAGCCTGTTTGTTTTACTTGGATAACTGAAAGATCTCCAGTTTGTCAACTGAGCAAGTTTTTTTGATTAACTCTTCAGAATCGTTTTGGGATGCAACAGCCACCAGAGAGAAATAGATGTGTGCCACACATGAGAATTGCAGAGTTTTATTGTTTTGTAAAATCATCATATAGCTTGTTTGGTGAAAAAAGGAGCACAAGTGACAAAACAATGCTTTGGATACAGAGTAAATCCAATGTGTTAATTAGTAGTATGTCCAAAAGTTTCAAAATATTTGAAAAACTAGAGAAAATAAATTGGAGATGTGAAAAGGAGTAAAATATCTTGATGGCGGAGGTAGAGTGGAGAAGAATTAAAGTAGACTTGTGATGTGACCTGATGAGTAACGGGTAAGTTCCTCGTAGATTAACTGTGATTTTTAACAGAGAATGGAACTTGGAATAAGAGAATGAGTCTTTAATTTCAGTTGTTAGGAACTCCCACAGTTTGGGCCAAAGAATCGAGAATGGATGAGCATACGTAGCTTAGAGAGTGGAATTTGCATTTTAGGGCCTGATTGGTCCCTGTTTCTTGTTTTGTTTGTGAGGGTATATTTTATTAGATTTGAGGTTAAAAGAGGGAAAGTATTTTCCTGTGGCATTTAAATAATTGTAATCCAAGGAGCAGATTTTTTGTTAGCAGGGAACCATTATGCCTTTTTTAGGGTTAGACAGGAGTGTTAATTTCTTGGGCAGAGTGTAATCTACATATTTTGCTTTTTAGTGTTTGAAATAGTAATGTAGTTTTAAATAGAGGCTGCTGATATTGTTGAATAGAGGCTGCTTCAATTTTTTTCCTTGTAGAAGTGGTGGTCCTTTTCACCACACTGTACTAGATTAGTAGCATAAGATTTGTAGTTATTAGGAAGATAATGCACTACAATAACCTAGAATTGACTTAGTTTGGTTTTCCCGTTTTCTTTTTAGCAGCTGGCCTAGACCAGGTTTTCTGACTCGCAGCCTTGTATTACTTTGTGTCTATCCCCTCCCCCACCTTGAACCTGCACAACTCCTTCCCACTCCTGCTTAATTACAGAGGTATCTTCCTTTTACTGTTCTGTCCAGGCCTATAGATAGGATCTGCATTCTCGAGGGCTGGTGTAGCCCCACTCCATTCGCTTTGCTTACTCTGCTCCCCTACCCTGCCCCCATTTCCCACCAGCCCCCACTACCTCACATTTATTCTAACCCCAAGGTCACCTGACCACACCCTCCTCCAGTCCACCTCTCATATGCACCCCCTATCAAATTTCTACCATAGAAAGGTACATATCTGCTTGCCATGCATTCACACTCACACCCATACTTGAACCCCAAAACCACTAAAACCCAAACACTACTACCTCATAAAATACCATTAATTCTAGGATTTCTGTTCCTAACCCTCATACCTAACAAACATCACATCATTATATACAAACACATCATTCCACGCAACACTTTCTCAAACAAATATACACTCACACATTTTCTTTTCTATCTTTTCTATATTATTTAAAGACAGCTTAATCCTACACATTCATAAGTTTCACATAACACCATCATACGCTAGAAAAACTTAATTTAGATCCAACATAGACATAGTGCACACAATTAAACACATACTGTTTATCACTAAAAATCTACTTATATCTGGAGACATACATCCAAACCCTGGACCACAAACTCTCTACTCTCTGCTAGGCAAATCTCTGACCTATTGATTCTGAATGTCAACATCAGAGGCATCTCTAACAAACTTTCTGACCTACACGCATTTATAGCTCACTACTCCCCTGACATACTAACCATTAGCGAGATGTGGCTAAAACATAGTACCCAAAATAAATAAATTCTCCCACCAGGATAGACTGGGCAGAAAGGGAGGTGGAGTTGCTATCCTCTGCCAAAATACAATGAACATCAAACCTCTACAAACCCCCATACCTAAATTTCAAAATGCCAAAACCTTAGGTTCAACCCTCAGCATAAATGACACAAAAAATATCATCATTCTCTGCTGGTATATTCCCCCAGTAATAACTCTCCCATCATTGAAGAAATGCTACAATGGGCCACAGATAATCTCTCCCAAGAAACCATCTTACTAGGGGACTTGAACACTGATTGGTCATCCTGTACCTCTTAACAACCCCACTAACCATAGTAATATTTACAGTTTTACCCAACTTATCCAAGAACCCACTACAATCGGCAACCCCCCCCCCACAAACACTCTAGTCTAGATAGTTTTGTTGGGGCAGTTAGTGTCCTATCGGAAAGGATGCCTTCCTGATGGTCTTAGTGACCATCTCCCTACCTTCCTCCTGCAGAAACATACCAACATAGCCAAACCCATTGTTTTTAGACAAGTCAGAGATGATAGTAAACTAAATGTACAAGAACTAAACAGTATTCTAAAACATAGTAACTGGAAACCACTACAAACCTTAAATCTAGACCAAGCCATTGACTACTTCAACAATATTTTCATCAATATCATTGATAGAATTGTACCAATTAGGAAAATAAGAACCAAGTCAAACTATGCACCATGGTTAACTAGGGAAACTAAAGCCCTTCTAAAGTCAAGGGATAAGGCTTGGAGAATTTGGAAGAAATACAATACAATACTAGCCTAGCCAAACAAAGTTACCTACAACTTAGAAATCAGGCCAAGAGACAAATTAAACTCTATAGACAAACTTCCTCAGTATCCAAAACAAACATACAAAAGATCCCCAAAAGTTTTGGCATGCCATTAACTCTCTCGTAAAACCAGGCAAAACTACCATTTCCACTTCTAACTCCACGAATGGCAACAAAGACATTGCCTCCCAATTCAATCACCACTTCACAGAATCCATCTTAACACTATCCTCCCAACTATCCAAAAACAGCCCTACATATAACCCAATCAAATGCCCTGACAACATCCCATCCTTTACTCTCTCACCTGTTCCCACCTCAACAATTAAAAACACCTCCTAAAACTGAAACCTACCACCCTTACACAGATAATCTACCAGCCAGCTTCCTAAAAATAGCTGATGAATCCTTATCCTACCCTATTTCTATTCTTATCAATCGCTCCATACAAGAAGCACATGTCTCACAGCTATGGAAGGTATACGTTATTCCACTACATAAAGGTGGAAACTTTTTATGAATACTCAAATTATCACCCCATTGCCATTCTATCCCCCTTATCTAAAACACTAGAGAAATGTATATATTCTCAGGTAACACAGTTCCTAAACTCACACCATCTCCTCTCCCCCACACAGCATGGCTTCCGACAACACCATAGCACAACCACCACTCTTCTCTTTCACCAATCTGGTCAACCAACATAGAAATAATAACAACTTTGTATCTGTAATGTTTCTAGACTTCTACAAAGCTTTTGACATGGTTTCACATTCCTTGCCAACAGACACCCTGACATCCCTATTCTTTGCCCCTTCTGCTATAGCCTAGTTTAAAAGCTATCTGTCAAATGGGCAAAAATCTGTCCAGTGGCAAAGTGTACTGTCCCCCTTACTCCCAACTATGATAGGTGTACCAGAAGGCTCAATATTAGGCCCACTTCTTTTCTCCATATTTATCAATAATCTCCATACCACCACACAACATGCTTCACTTATACAATATGCTGATGATTCAACTCTTATCTGTTCAGCTCCGTCACTTCCCACCCTAGAACAACTCAAACAGGAATCCTTTAGCTATGTGGAAAGTTGGATCACTCGGATCAAACGTATCCTAAACCCTAATAAAACCAAATTACTTTTCACCTCCAACAAAACCATTTCCACCCCTCTATCCTTCACTATCTCCTCCAAAAATGGCACTATCTCTCCCTCTGACCATACCAAACTCCTAGGTGTTGAAATTGATAAAAATCTACACTTTGACGTCCACACTTCACAAACTATCACAAAAGTCCATAAAGAATGGGAACACTATATAGGCACAGGAAATCCCTCTCGAAACAAGCATGGATTACCCTAGCCCAAACTCACCTCTTGGCTACCCTAATGCATGCAGCTCCAATTCTTCCCCAGCTTAGAAAACTTGACCTTGCCAGACTCTAATCCTGTTGTAATAAAATTGCCATGGTTGCAAACAACTCCACCTTTAGAACACACCATTGCCAGGCTCTAAGGAACCTGCAGTGGCTGCAACTTCTCCAGCTACTAGCTTCTCACCAATTGGTCATTGCCTACAATGGTGGTAACACATCCAGAAAAAAACCCTGCACTAGGCCAACTTCTCACCCACTGTAATACAAATCATCCTCTCCGATATTCTGATAAATCCTCCTCTGTATCTTTAGGGCTAACAGTAGTGCAGGAAAAGCGCTGTTCTCCCACTCCATAGCTAGAACCTGGAATAATCTTCCCTCCTGCTCTGTTTTCTGCCCCTACCTCTTATTGCTTTTAAAAACTCACTTAGAACACACGTAAAGAATAAGTGGCTATGCCCATGTATTACGCAAGTCCTCAAATTATTGCACTTGTATACCTCACTTCCTAATATACCTACTGTAATATATTACAATCTAGGTCTTCTCCTAATACTGATTGAATTTGAATACTTATTCAGTTATTAACCGTGTAACTTTATTTTTTCATATATATATATATATATATATATATATATATATATATAGATAGTATGTGTTCTGTTGCATACTGTATTTTAACATATTGTTTAAAAATTCTCTGTATACTATATTTTAACATTGTGTAAAATTTTGCTTAATGTGGAGCTTTTCTCCCCGGGCCTCCAAAATGGACCTATCCAGTCATACCATCCCGGTTAACAAATGTGAAATAAAAATCAAATTATAGGAGAGAGGGTGAATTTGAACTGGGGCATTAAGATTCCTTTCCTTAGTAAAGATCTGGTCGAGTGTCAGAGAGGAGATATTTTTGTGCCCAGAAAAGTAGGGAAAAGTATTTTTTTTACACTTATTTTCAAGATGAAGGTGGAAGTTAAGTGAAGGGTCTAATCAGAAACCAAGATACTTGAAAGATTCAAGGATGGATGTTGTGATCATAGATTGTTCAAGTTTTACTAGATCTGCTGAATTTAAGTACCAAAAAGTTTGTATTTAGTTTTGAATGTATTTAGTGTGAAGGTTTTCGTAGTACTCCACTCAGGTGCCTGATGTCAGATTGTAGACCTTGCTGTAACGTGGATAGGGAGTGTTTGGAGAGGTTGGGGACCATATCATTTGCATATAGGAGGAGAGGAAGGTAAGAAAGATCAATTGGAAGCTTATTGATATATTTAGAGAACACCAGGGGCAAGAATAGATCCTTGAGGTGCAACTTTGAGTAATGGAAAGGAGAAAAGAGATGCGGGAGTTGTACATAGTTCACTGAAAAATGGTGGTTAGTCAGATAACTTTGGAACCAAAGGGTGGCATCTGGGCTAATGCCTTGTTCTGAAAGGTGGATTATAAGAGAGGAGTGAGTGACTAAGTTAAAGGCTCTGGTGATGTCTATAAAACTATACCTGAAAATATGCATTTGTCCAAATGGCATAGGAATTTCATTAGTTCCTGATCAGAAGCCATGTTTTGTGAGAGAAAGTAGTATTTAGTAATATATTCTGTGAGTTGAAGGTAGACCATTTTCTCCAAAATTTGGCAAAGGCTTGGGAGGATGGAAATGGGACAATAGTCTGATCAGATTGTGAGTTGTTTTGCTTTAGGCAGCAGTTTTATTATGGTAGATTTCTGTATGTAAGGCATGGTGTTGGTAGTAAGACAACAATTAAATGTTTGTTTTAGGTGTGCAACAGTGAAGTCACGGCATGGATGTAGGATGTCTGTAGCTGGGGAACCTTCTGGCTGCATTTGTAACCGTAAAGGGATAATGTCTTTGGATGAGATCTGCTGGAAATAAATGAGGAAGACAATAGGTAGGATGAGAATTGTTTGCAGAATATTTGGGGAGGTTGTTAAAATGTCTTTGGGAAATCATGTACAGACAAGCTGAAAGAAGTTATTGAAGTCCGAGGCATGTTACGTCCTGTGAGGTTACTGACATCTTTCTCAAATTTGACAGGGCTATATTTTAGAGAGTTTTGGTGGAGTATCATAGAATGAATTTCATATCTCCTATTGGCTTTTTGGCCAGGTTTGTTATATTTCTATACTGCTCCCTGTTTTGTGAAATGGGATTAGACTTCCAGGAGTGTCAGGATTCATCCTGAAGTTTAACGGGGGATTTTTAACTTGTGAGCTAGCCACTTTTTGAGTTTGGAGTTAGAAAGTCTAGTGGTTAAGGGGAAAGTCTGTCTTAATTGTAGAAAGTGCAAATAAATAGTTCAGATGTTTTATTAAGATCTGTGGTGTCAAGAATAGGGTTCCAGTCTTTGGAAGAGAGAGAGATGAAGATAGTTTTGTACTTTTGGCAGTGGATTTAGATTTTATAATTTCTTCACCAAACATTTATTCTCAATCCTGTTTGAGTTCCCATGATTCAAGTATGTAATTTTGTTTGTGTCTTTCAGCTTTTCCCGGTTAGGGGTCGCCACAGCGGAACTCCGGTCCACTAATGATTGGCAGTAGATTTTTATGTACTGGCTTGCCAGGCCTAACGCACAACCTTCAGCGAAGGAGCGCCCATTCATGCATGTCACCACACAGAAGACGCTCTAACTGAGAATCGAACGGGCAACGTCTAACTGTGAGGCGACAACGCTATTGCAGCACCACCACTGCAGTCAAGTATGTAATTTTGTATGGTCTATTAATTGTCCCCCTTTTGTATAGCCCAGTCTGTTCTCGGATCCACCAAATATTCACCAGGGGTGGCCATTCAGGTGTCCCTACACTATTTCCATCTCCTTCTGCTATTATTCCCTGATAAAATAGCTTATCCCTACTGTGTCATCCAAGCAGTTCTTTTGGCTCCTCCCATTCTTTTATTTACCTCCTGATTATTTTTACTCTCTCCTCAGTTCTTTGTATATAAGCAGGCTGACAGGGTCCCCACATACAGGGATAGATAGTAGGCAAGAAACACTGGGAAGTAAATGGAGAAAATTAGAGAAAGGGCCCAATTCCAAAAGACTTACTGTCGGTGTAAATGGCTTACTGTAGTGTATTGCACTTGAGTAAATTATTTATATCAAGAGCAAGTTTATTGGAATCTGGAACCAGTATGACTGCTTTTATAGATGGACTTTGCACTAGAGTAAAAAACTATGGTCTTTTGGCTTTTCCCACTTAGGGGTTGCCACATCAGATCACTGGTCTGCAAACTGATTGGCAGTGGAGTTCTTATGGTGAGTTTCCAGCCCAGTGCCCAACCTTCACTGAAGGCAGATGAACACGTGTATACACACACACACACACACACACACACACACACACACACACACACACACACACACACACACCTGCCTGCATGTCTTTAGTGTGTGGAGTCTGCATGACCACAGGGAGGACATGCAAGACTCCACACAGAAGGTGCTCCAACCAAGAATTGAACTGGAGAACCTCTTGTTGTAAGGTGACCACACTAACCGCTGCACCACTGTGGCCATACTTTGCACTAGAGTACATCATTTAAACTGAAAACAAATCTTCTGGAATCTGGCTCATCTCCTGTAAAACCTGCTTCCCATAAGACAAATGTTTCACTTTCGTGGTAGTCCCTCCTTGCATTCCTTATATCTTTCCATTTTGATTTATATCCCTCTTCTTTTACCATATTTCTCCATAAATGAGACCTAACCAGAGAATAAGGCCTAGCCTGGTTTTCCAGGGTGGTCATGATATAATCCCTACCCCAAAAATAAGCCCCAGTTAAGATAGTCAACAACACCTGACGGACATGTTGAATTATAAAATAATATTATTGACACCTGTTGACTGAGGTTATCATACTCTGCTTGCCATTTTCAGACCATTTGGACACCCAACTTCTTCTCTTTGCAGAAAGTCATAAGATTCTTTCTCCGGGAATCCTCCATGATTCTTTCTGTAACCCTAATCTTCACTCACACTTGAGGATTGAGATCTTTGGCCCATAAACACTGGCAAGTCTACTTTGGTCAAAGTACATACAACGCACATAAATTGTGCGCACTTGATAACAAACAGGTGTGGTTGTGTCGTCTTAACTGTTTGTGTTTCCACCCCTGTCTTGTAAGTCTTCAGTTAACCTCTCCCCCAGACAAGATGAGTGCAAAAAGAACTATTCCATCGAATACAAGAAAGGAATCGTGGAGGACTCCTGGGGAAGAATCTGATGGTTTCTACAAAGAGAAGTTGGATCTCCGAATGGTCCAAAAATGGCGAGCAGCATACGATAACCTCCGTCAACAGGCGGACAAGGGAAATAGTAAGAAGTGCAAGTGTGGATCAGGTTGGCAACATTATTTCCTGAGCTGGAAGATATCTGTGAATGAATTGTTAACAGGAGAGCTAAGGCTTTGGTTGTGTGCAGGGCTGATATTCAAGCATTTACCCTTGCAATGGCACCACAGTTAGAAATATCCCCAGAAGAATTCAAAGCATCACAACACTGGCTGGATGGCTTCCTTCAGAGATATGAACGGTCTCTAAGAAGATCAACAACACTGTTCAAGCTGGAAGATACTGAAGTTATTAAATGTGCACTTGCATTCAAATCCTTTGATGGCATTGACTTTTCTAAATACCAACTCTCCAACATGATTGCTGTGGATGAAACTGCAGTGTTTATGGGCCAAGGATCTCAAACAACTGATCAGAGGGGTGCCTCATCCATCTACATTCCCTCCACTGGTTACGAATGTGCACGTGTTAACTGTATTTTGGCAATACATCTAGATTGAAAGAAAGCCCCATCATTAGCGAGGGCAAGAAAGATAAGATTGAACACGTTTCATGCATTTACATTCTTGAAACCGAAAAAAGCCTGGTGCACACAAGCAGTTATAAGGAAGTGTGTCAATGTAATGCTGCCACATCTTTTGCGAGGTGGCAAAAGAGGTCTGCTAGTCTAGGATTCAACCAGCACTCACCACACTAGACATGAAGAACTTCCTTGCACAGAGAAGAATAGATCAAAGAATAGATCAAATGAGACTATCTCCAGACTCTTGATATTGCAATAAACAAACCATTTGCACATGGAACTCGATGACTACATTGAAAATAGAATGGAGAGAAATCAGTGTGGAAACTTTGAAGCCTAGCCTGCAAGAGGTCATGACTTGGGTGAAGAATTCATGGAATAAAATCACTGACTGCTGTGTTGCCAGTGCACTATGAGCAGGCTACATGGATAAGCAGTGCTCATTTAAGGAGAGCTCTATTCCTAGGCATAACAGATTGGGGCCAGTTGTTCTACAGGAAATGGAGTTGCAAGAAATTTAGACCGGAATTTGGGGGTTGGAGACTTATGACAATGTTCCAGAAAAAGATTACATGACTGTATTTGAATAACATTTCCGTTATCGGGGCAACCTAATGGATTGCTTCTGCTTTCAGCTGCCAGCAAGCTCTTGTCAGTTTTTTTACTTAATTGTATTAAGGTAACGTATCATTATCAAGGGGTAATTACAAAGTAAGGCCACTAGTTCCCAGACTTCATTTTTATGACTTTCCATCATTTTTTTACGGTTTGGGTAAGGAATAAAGAAAGCATCACCACTCAAAGTGGCAGTTATTCACCTGTTTTATTTCCCTCCTCCAATACGCATGTATTGAGATTTTTCTGCACTTTCTGTTAAGCATGAAATATTGCACTGTGAAAGCCAAGGTGTAGATATTCTGAAGTTGAAAAGCCAAGCTGTTGATATTCTGAAGTTGAAATGCTTGTGGCACTGTTTGTGTAGAATTCTCACACAGCTGTTAACACATTACCTAGAACTGTTGCCCAATAATGGAAAAGTACCAAATAATTGTCGATTTTTGTGTACATGAAATCGATTTTTGTAAATGAATAAATGTAGATTGTTGTATGGAGGAGGTAAATAAGGCATCCCCTGATGAGCCCTAATGCGTATTTCGGGGGGAAAAGTATAAGACCCAGTCTTATTTTTGGGGAAATACAGTAGTGCACAGGATTGCCTTGCCTTCATAGCCTTAAAGTACCTTTTTAAATCGGCAGCCCCATGTCCCCTTTCTCTGTTGCTAGGATCATCCTATCCCACTTAACCATAGGCCTCTTTCCTTGCCAAATAAACTTCAATTCCTTATTTACTGCTTGGCATAACCTATCTGGCTGACAGAAATATGCCTGGGAAGTATATAGAATCAAGGGGAGCAAAATCGTTTTCACTGTCTATGGGCAGGATTCACAAAGGCTTGCACGGAGTCGAAGAGTAGTGTAAGACTCCATGCAGCCTTCGCGATCCAGGAACAGCCCTAAATTCCGTGTAAGAGACCAGCTCAAATGTCTCTTACACAGAGTGGGCGTGGATATGCTAATCACCTCACTTGCAGCCGAAAGGCATGCAAATGAGGTAGATTAGCGATCCAGGAAACCCAAAGCAGCCCGTGTAAGAGCTGTTTTAGCTGCAGAAATGTACTCAGTTGACAACTGAATACGTTTCTGCAAAAAACACAATGGAGCGATGTCAGCTCCAAATAAAGGGTGCATATGTGTCAGGCAGCATGCCAATGGACAAATATGTGGCCATTGGCAAGGTACCCCAATGCAAATATAAGAAATAAATATTTGTTTAAACGCAGCGCAGCCCCGCGCAAACATGTTGCGCTGTATAAAACATAAAAATGAAGGTTATAAACCCACAAATGTGGGTTTTATGCAATACATGGATTTACATTGCAGGGACCAGCAGACCAAAAACAACATGGCCAACGTTTAGTGGTTGCTAAGGGGGGAAGCTGAGTCTAAGACCTGTAACTAAGCATTAGTAGGCAATCTGATGTAAATGAGTGTTAGGATACTGAATTCCAATGTCACATAGCAAATGAGCACATTCTGAGTAGTGTAAGAGATACATAAGGGGGAGGAATATAGTAGGAGATAGGTGACATCACAGGGGGGAATGGTAGAAAGAAATGCAGTTCATTGGAGGTCAGTGTTACATGACAGATGTCAGACACATATCATGGAAAGAGGAGTGCCACAAGATAAGCACGGGAAAGTCAAGAAACGGAAGGTGTACACTGTTGCTTACACCAAAGTTTCTTGCTGGGTGTGCATGCACACGTGTGTGCGCCATGAAGCATGAGTAGGGCAGTGTGTGCGCGTGTAAGGCAGATTAAGCATGTGGGAGCCTGTTGGCAGACTTGTAAGACTGTTTACACTGGTGCGCGCGCGTTTTAACCCAAATAAGCAGATTCTGAACTGTGTAAGCCTGTGTGCGCACGTGTAAGCCACTGTGAGCGTGTTTCTGCTGGTATGCGCGTTGCTCCCCCCCTGAGGAAACAGAAAGGAAAAAGGAAGCAACAGAATTAGTAGGAAGCTAGCAGGGAATACTGCTGGAGCAAGCAGGTGAAAACAATTAGAAGCAGGCAATTACACAGGCAGAATAGTAGCTCAGCCAAGCACTTAAAACTCTGCAAGCAGCAGTGCAGGATGTTTCTCTCAAGAGACACTGCAAGACAGGAGTAAGCTATTAGAAGTGAAAACTGAAAAAGCTGAACTCCTAGCAGAAATGCTAGGGGCTGCCATAGCTGTCATAAGGAGACATAGGCTACTTGCTGAGGGTGGTGACAATGCAAATGGTGCCAGACAACCCACAGTGAGGAGACTGAGAAGAGTGTACAGGCCCAGGGTCACCTACCATGGGTTACATGAGCTGGAGATAGTAGAGCGCTATAGAGTGGACAGAGACCTCCTGCAGCAAATTGTCGAGCTGTGCAGGCCACACCTCACACACAGAACCAACAGAGGGGAACCCATCCCAGTGGAAACCAAGGTATGTGTTGGCCTAAGAATACTAGCAACAGGTACCTTCCAGAGACCAACTGGTGATATGATGGGGATATCACAGGCATCAGCCTCCAGGGTACTGCACCAGTTCCTGGATGCCATGTCAGTGATCATGTATATTTCCCCAATGCCCGTGAGGTATTGGCCAGCAATATGCGTCTCTTCCAGCAAATAGCAGAATACCCTAAGGTAGTTGGTGCAATAGACTGCACGCACATACGCATCAAAGCACCAGCCGGTGAGCAGGGTAGGGCCTACATTAACCGCAAGGGCTTCCCCTCCAACTGCCAGGTTGTGTGTAATGCCCAGGGCATAATAATGAATGTGTGTGCTGGCTGCCCTGGGAGCTACCATGATTCCCATATCTGGCATTTGACGCAGCTGTACCAGACATTTGCCAATGGGAACATCCCACATGGTCACCTAGTGGGGGATGCAGGTTAGGCACTGGAGCCGTGGCTGATGACACCCATCAGAAATTCGCACACACACCTGAACAGGAACGCCATAATGAGGCACACGCACAAACACATAATGTAATAGAGCGTGTGTTTGGGCTGCTCAAGTCACTGTTCCGGTGTCTGGACACATCTGGTGGAGCCTTGCAGTACTCGCCAACTACATGTACCCAAATTGTCATGGTATGTGCTATGCTACATAATATGATCTTGCGAAAACAGCTGCAGCAGGACCAGCATAGGGCCGGGCCAAACAGCCCCCCACCATTGCCAAGGCCATCACAGGCAAAGCGTGACTCTGAGGAGGAACAACCTGAGCCTGCCCCAGTAGGCAGAAGGAGGCATGCCCAGTATGCCCTGGCTTTTGCAAAGAGGCAATGCATAGCACATACACTGGCTCAGTAGGAACCCTGGGAATGATACTCCTCTCTGACTCACTCATATAATAACAGGGACGCCTAAAATGACATAACCTGCTCTCAAACATGTACAGGGAGTGTAGTATGTGCATCCGACAGACAGCCCTGCAGCACCACCTGAGGCATGAATGCTATGTGTTAAGCAATGTAACACCATGTAGTATATGCCCACTTGATGACCCTGACTAACATCCTACCCTCACCAAGCATGATGCCACAATATGACGATGAGATGATCAATTGCAATAATTGGCTGAAGTATTGCAGTTAGTCAAAGGGGATCCAATGTGTGGCAGCCTGGGACGACATGCTGAGCATGACGTGATGCTCCACCTGCTAGGGGTGGCGTGCACCTATCAGTCCAGGCCTTATGGATACTGGCAAGGCTGCTGTTACCCACAGCGTGCCCTGAATAGGTAAGGCTCAAAACACAAACCCACCTCCATAGGTATCACAAGGGATAAGAACCTAGATGTAATGCTACCCAATGCCAGAAGTCTAAACAGCAAGATGCATGCAGTCTAAACTCCCCCAGTATGGAGAATGTTGATATCTGTCCTGTAATAGAAAACTGGGTCAAGGCTCACAACAGCACCGTAACACTACCAGGTTACACTTCATACTGTGCTGTACAGCCTCAAAACATGGAACAAGCTACAAAAGGAGGGTGACTAGCAATAGTCAAGGATAACCACACCCCCATGTTGGTACCACAACAAGAAGCAGCATGGACTAGCCATGGTCCAGTAACAGTGGCTAAAACTGCCTCCCAGTTTATAGCCTGCTACAGACTACTGTCCTAACACCAGGAACTGCACCTGGCCTATGTTAGAATACATGAATATATCAAGCCCTCCAAACCACATTATATTGTGTGACTGAAAATACCCAGACGTAGACTGGGAGCATTATACTAGCTCCAACACTGTAGGACAAAAGTTCCTTGAATCCATAAACCAAAATGCCCAGGAACAACGTACCACTCCCACAAGAGGGGTAAGCATACTGGATGTGATGATCAGCAACATGGGTACTGGATGGCAAGATGAGAAGTGTGTCCCTCGCTGGTAAGACCAGACCATAGAGTAATCGCACTGGATATACACATCCTGACCACAGTCCCTGGCCAGAAAACCACAGTGAAAAACACGTGTAAAGCAAAAGTTGCACTCCTCCAAACTGATGTGAAATCCATTAAAGGACCTGTGCAGGTGCAAAATATGGGCCACACCTCAGAACCTGTTATACAGGCATTCCATGAACACTGCCAGGAATGCTTGTATTATGCAATCCCAAATAAAACCAAGACACAATGCCATACATGCAGGCATCTGGCATGGTGGACTCCAGCCATTACCAAACCATGCAAGAGAATGAGGAAGCTACTACATGATAGAGCAAACATATAAAGGGAAGTAATCACTGATCAGTAGTATGGCAATAAAATATGTCCACACATACAATCCACTAAGGCCAGCTACAACAAATTGAATCTGTGAATCTTGAGGCAATGTTACACCTGCCCCAAGTACACAGACAACCCTGAACTCCCCCCAAGAAATACAAATATATGTGAGGGATGCAACCATTTATCCAAACCGGAGGCTGAGCTCCCTCAACTCAGTACTGTCAAAACTAGTCAGGAGGAGAAGGTAACCACACACACCACAAACCCAGTCCCACATAGACCCATCACAACTGCAAACCAAAGACATAAACACAGAAAAATATTCCCGGAGGCCCTAATTACAAACTCACCACACCAACAGAGGCCTCCAAAGCAGACACCCAAGCAACCACAACCTCCAAACATAGCACATGCAACACATAGTACACAAAGCTGGTGTGCCAAACCGTCACAGGCCAGAAGGAGAAACAACATGCCTGATGCAGTTGTAATAGGTGACTCCATAGACAGACACACTGCTGTTCCGCTCACCAGACTGAACAAGGGAAAGGGTACAGTAAGCTGCCTGTAGGCTGCTACAATACGCCACATAACACAAGTACGCAGGTCACCCCAAAGCAAGTAGAAATATGATGCAGTCATTGTCCATGCTGGCATGAATGACCTGAGATGTACCTCCCTGGACTACATGAAAAGAGACATAGATGAGCTCTCCGATTATGTAGTCCAGGCTGGTATGACACTGACCGTTTGCAGCATCCTACCCTCACCAAGAATGATGCCACAGTACAAACGCAGAATGATCAGCTTTAACAAGTGGCGCAATTACTGATGTCATTCCAACGGGATCCAATGTCTGTCTGCTTGGGATGTCATGCTTGACGAGCCACGCTGCTGTTCCAGGGATGGCTTGCACCTGTTACCCCTGGGCGTCTGGATATTGGATAAGGCTTTTGCCACCTCCATAGAGCCTTTCGTAGGCAAGGCTGAAAAGACTAACCCACCACCCTAGAAAACATAAGTGGAAAGAAACATAAGGGTAATGCTGACCAATGCCAGATGTGTAAACCTCAATATGCATGCTCCCGAGGCCCTCCCCAGTATGGAGAACATTGATGTCCGTGCAGTGACAGAAACCTGCAGCAAGCCTCCTGACAGCACACCAGCACTACCAGGTTATACCTCGTATCATGCGTTATGGCCCCAAAACCTGGACCAAAACATGAAAGGAGGGGGAGTATCCATATTCAGCACAGACACCCATACGTTCAGGTAACTGACAATGCACGAAGCATCGGAGACCACCCATGTGCAACTAACCGTAGGCAAAACTGCTGTACAGTCTGTAGCATGCTACAGACCACACTCTCTCACACACAGGAACCCCACCCAGCCATCCTGAAGACACTGGACAGTATGAATGTCCCACCAAATACAAAACAAGGTACTCACAAATTACCACATAGGTGGTATTTACCATTATGTATGGAAGGAGTAATCAGGGACCTAGGGACACATGTGGACAGTAATCTGTTATGTGACACTCACATTGCCAACGTGGCTAGGAAGACTGTCTATATTGGACACCGTATCATGAAAGGATTCACATCTACGTCAACAGAGGTCATGTGCCCCTATACTGTTCTCTTATCAGACCCATAGTCTAGTAAAATGCCTCATTTGGGATGTACCTTACCTGACACCTGCAGCAGTTAGAAAGACCTCAAAGGTACCTCACCAAGAGGATAAAGGGTCTCAAATATATGTCATATGCTGCCTGGCTGTAGACACCCCAGCTGAATGCAGTCACATACTGCCTACACAGAGGCGTTGTATGCCTGTTGTACAAGGCCATGTCCAATACAGGAGTAATGGACATGCTCCACCCCAGAAAACCCAAAGCCATCGGAGCTGTGAGTGAGAGATGTCAACCTCAACACATAATGAAATACGATGTGCTGGAGGGACAGAAACATTACCCTGAGGCTCCCTACACCCTGGAACAGAATCCCACTCCATGTTAGGCAGAGCCCCTTACTGACGCTCTTCAACAGGAATCTTGCCAAGTGGATGGATGATCGTAGATGTACACTGGGGGTCTTCACTGTGTCACGTCCAGACAGAGGCACAGTAAAGTAAATCATAAATGGCCATAATATTCACATAGCAAGGGGTGGCGAAAGCCACACACACTCTGGCTAGGCTTATAAATGCCCTAGGGTGGATAGCCTAGTATGAACCTATGAAGATACAAATTGTACAGGACACTAAGGATAATCACAAGGCTTTCTTAACTGATGGTAGGAACCTTGTTGGGAATTCACAGATATGCTCTGAATTACTCAAATATTACAAACATACCAAACCCACACACATATTGCCAACATCCAACCTGACAGGTGCAGTGCAAACCCCCCCCCCCCCCAGAATGCAAAATATCTATCGCAGCAGACTGCTGGCCCCCTGACATTGCAGATGCTGAGGTAACAGCCAGCATCTACAAAGCAAAACACACAGCAGTAATGGTATGAGATGGTGTCCTGGGCTGAGTCCAACATGGACTCCAAGAAGAATGGAATGCCAAATCACACTACTGCTCAATGTCAGCCTTACCACAGGATATGTACCCAAAGAGCAGTGTACAACAACAGTGGTCCTTCTCAACAAAGGTGTTGCCTGAATGGATACTGCAAACTACCACCCCAGAATCCTGACAAGCTTGGTCTGCACAACTATGGAAAGGATCAGCATGTACCGCAGACATAGATATTGGGGACCTACTGACACCAGACCCTACCCAGTGTGGCTTTCTTAAGTGCAGATCCTGCCCCTTAAACATGTTTGACTCATTTGAAACAGTCATTAAGGTCATTGATGAGGGCAGTGTGGTCCACACAGCGTAGCTGGACCTTGCAAAGGCTTCCATACAATACCCCACGTGTTCATTATAGATAAGCTCACCAGCTTAAATATAAACCCCTATGTCAGTAGAGGGGTTGCAAACCAGACCAAGGGCAGAACTGACATGGTCAGACATGCTGCAGCCATCAAAAGGGACACATAGAAACAGACAACTGGTGCCATAGCCATATTAGCAAGCTAATTGCAGAAAAGTGTATAGTCAACCCCTGTGGATATACAGTAAGTGCCCACCAATTACCACATAGGTGTTAACCCATTAAGTACTTAACATGTAATGAGAGACCTGGGGACACAAGTTGATAGATATCCTGCATTGGACAAGCATGTGGCTGTAGTGGTTACAGAAACATACCATATACCCACCTAATCATGAAGGTTGTCCGATCTAGATAAGGGAGGTCATTGTGGCTCTGCAGTCATCCTTCATCAGCGTTACAATTGACTACAATAGCCCCTGTGGGATGTACCTCAGCAGACACCTCCATCAACTGTAAAGTCCCCAAAAGTACCTCACCAGGAGTATCAAAGAGCTTGAACAGATGCCATGTGTTGCCTGATTAAACAAACTGCAGCTCCACACACTGCCATACTGCCCACCCAGAGGCAGGCTGTGCCTGATGTATAAAGCCATGTCCAAGCTGGAATCAATGAACATGCTTCACATTGTACAATCTGAATGGCAGTGAGCTATGCACATGAGAGACCTGAACCCCAGCACTGACATACATAGGACAAGCTGTACTGAATGATCCGTAACACAGAAGCCACCCCCACTCTTGAGTAAACTCCCAGTACAGGTTAGCCAGAGAGTCACTCATCGACTCTCCTCAAGAGGAATCTTGATGAGTGGATGGGAGATGGTAGGTTTACCCTGGGTATCACTGTTATGTCACGGGTAGACGGAGGCACAGTATACTAACCATGACATATGTCATGGCAAACTCCACTTACAATGTGTGTCGAAGGACAAACGCACTCTCCAACTAGCATTACAAATGGCCTAGGGCACATCGCTAGTGTTTGCCAATGTACACTTATGTTGTGGAATACACTACCAATGTTGGACAAGCCTGGTTTAAGTAGTTCATATCTTAACATAATGCAACATGGTCAGATGTGCATAAATGGCCCCTAACCAGGCTGTTGTGCTCACTATGAAAATGTAAAGCAGTGATAGGACTAAAGCCCAGGATACTGTCCACCACAGTGAAAGTACTGAACCAGTACACTATACGGTACTACAGTGTTAGGTCAGTATGAAAGGATGTTGACAACTGTATACAAAGTATCCCATGCAAACCCTGCAGGCACAGTATAATCCCTGTTGTGTTCAGACACAAAGCAGTTGGACAGTAACTACACAACATGACACACAAAACACAACCATAAACGTGAGATATTGTTGAAGTTCACACTCATCCACAAATGTGGTGGGCTGCAGAGTTCAACATATGGAAAGCTCACACTGGGCATGCTCGCACACTTTGATAAATGAGACATACGTCAGACAACATGCCATGGAAGTCCTGAACTGGGCATGCTCACACACTTGGGCCAAATCTCAGTTTAGCAGTTGGCCACACATATCTGGTATTTGTATGTGTTATTCCAGGAACCAACCACATTACAGCAATCTGCCCAGTGCACACAGTTAAATGACTACAGAGACATACGTGATAGTGGATCCCTCTCATATTCAAACATCTTCCACAGATACACAAGTTGTTCATAGAAACAGGGAATACTATGGCAATAAAGACCTGCAAACAGTCTATCAGCAACAAATATTGTGCATCTGACAATTAAACATATGGGTGTAGAGGCCAACACTAGGCTGTTTGCCCTAGGGAATGACAACTTAGCCAGAGTGTGCTTAGCGTCTGCCTCCCCAGTACAGTAGGCTACTGTGCCACTGTAAAGTAGGTCACATAAGGCACCGTGTGAGGCTAGTGTGCTGTGCCTCTGTCAAGCAGGGACACAGTGGAGATCCCAGGGGTTGAATTTGCTAAGCCACATCCATGTTGTTGGTGTGTGCTGGAAGAGGGTTGGTGAGGACCTCTAACAGTAAGTGGATGTCAATAACAGACTGAGGGGAGCCTTATCTGCATTGTCTGGACAATTTCACTGTCAACACTTTGTCGTGATGATTATGAGGGATTGAAGTGTCGTGCCAGTACTATTCAGAGATGTCCTCCTTCTGTGGGCTACTGCTCTGCAATGTATTGGCTCACTCTGTCTGTTGGACAGCTCATATATGGCTGGTGTACACCTGACAGGTGTCCTGTTGTGGAGCAGTCATGGGTATATTTGGGATAGCATGATCAATGCAAACCTTCCACATGCTCATAGAATGCAATTGTCAAGGATTATGCAGAGTGGCCTGTATATTCCCCCAGCATGGGTCCTTTGAAGTCTTCCACCCCAGTCTTCACAAGTGTAAAGTCTGCTTTTGATAAATACACTTTGTTTGCAGTGACAACCTTGCCTGGGGGTGGGGATGGGATATGGATGTCCAGGGACAGGTGGGTATGGTCAGATATCAACAATGGTGGTCTACCTCTGGTGTGGAACAGTGAGTACCCATGTTGCAGATGGTCAGGTGCAATATGTATTCCCCCTTGTGGCTGTGGTGAGTGGTTCTGCCATAGCACATGGACTCACAAATGGAAGTGGCTGTAGGGTAATTTTGCAGAGGCCTGAGTAGTTCCCACACACAATATACCTGTACCTGACGTTAACAACTGGAATGGTGTATGTAAACACCTGCATATCTTGGCACTGTTCCCAGGGAAGCAAAGTGTGTGTCCTGGATGTGGGAGGGGTGGTTCCAACTGGTTGTGTTCTGTGTTACAGGTCCTGTGGTCATGAAGCATGGTATAGAACATAACCTGCCAGTGTGATGTGCATATCTGACTCTGAAGTAGGTGGCTGCAAATGCATATATATGCTATCCCCCACCTGACAGGTAGTACTAGATGTACATACCTCTGTAGAAATGATGTCAGCACCCTATAAATACTGCAGGCGCAGAACAGATGCCCAGTAATTCGGATAGTGTGCTCTGCTAATGCGTCTCCCTCAAGTGTCCTAATATAGTTAGGTAGGGGTTTGAATCCTGCAAATGCTCAGTGTGTGTGGAGGGGGGTTAGTGTGTGTACAATTCTATATGAAAGAAATGTCCCTTTTGGCAACTAGGAGAACACACTACAGGATGCACATTCCTCTTTCAAAACACTGAGGATGTCAGCACCCTATAAGTACAGCAGGAGAAGGGGAAACCTCCCAGTAATGCGAATAGCATGCTAATAATCGTCTCGAGTGTGTCGGCCGTCACAACATAGTTAGTAGTTTGAATGCAAAAATGCTCAGTGGCGTGTGGAGGGGGGTTAGTGCGTGTGCAGTTCTGTATGAAAGAAAGGATGCACATTCCTCTTTCAAAACACTGAGGATGTCAGCACCCTATAAGTACAGCAGGAGAAGGGGAAACCTCCCAGTAATGTGAATACCGCGCTCTGCTAATGCGTCCATCTTGTGTTTCATATCATAGTTAGGTAGGGGTTTGAATCCTGCAAATGGCAAGTGTGTGTGTGTGTGTGTGTGTGGGAGGGGTGGAAGTAGGGTGTGTGCAATTGCATGTGTGAGAACTGACCCTTTTGCCAACCAGTACAACACACCACCTGCTGCATATTCCAATCTCTACACAGAGATGATGTCAGCACCCTACAAGTACAGCGGAAGAGGGCAAATCTCCCAGTAATGCAAATAGCACGCCTGCTACTGCTACTGCGTCTCTCACTACTGTCATAGCACAGTTAGTTATGGCTTTGAATTCCACACATGCCACATGTGTTTTTGTCACACAGAATGCCCATGTGTGTGGGTTGTTCACAATAATGCATGACTGAGTCATATGTGTCCATGCCTCTGACTGACCTGTATGCTTGTGTTATGTGGTGGACCATAGTGCCCCACGGGCATATCACTGTGACCTTCACCTTGTCCAGCCTGGTGAGCGGGACCTCACTGTACCGGACAATAAAGGTATCTAACACAACTGTAGCAGGTGTGTTGTCTAACCGTACAGGCTGTGACTGTTTGGCACACAGGATTTGTGTGCTATGTGTTGCACGTGCTGTGTTCTGGCTTAACGTATGCCTGTGTGCCAGCTGCAGAGGTGGCTGCTGCTCAGGCAGGATGCTATTCTGAGGCTCCACGAATGGCCCAGTGTGTTCACGTGTTTGGATTGCTGTCAGTGTAGGTCTACATCAGACTGGTATTGTAGTCACTGTAATATTTCATGCCACCTGACAGGTTATGCCAGTACTGGGTTCCGAGTGCTTAGTCCCCAGTTTGGCTATGGTTGCATCTCATACATGTGTTGTACGTCCATGTGCAGGGGAAGAGGGTTGACTGTGTACATGTGGCAGCTGTGACATTGCCACATGACCCACATATTCCACAACTGTACCATAGAGGTGACTGACAAGTGACCTTTGCACATGCTACCATAGTATTGTGATTGCCATGGTGATTAACAGCACATAGGGCCAATGAGGAACAAGGTACATAGGTTCATAGGTTCATACTAGGCTATCTGCCCTAGGGCATTTATAAGCCTAGCCAGAATGTGTTTGGCTTTCACCACCCATTTTAAATTTATTTTGCTATGCCCTTTTTCGAGGTTAGTATACTGTGCCTCTGTCTAACAGTGACACAGAAGTGATACCCGGGGTAAACCTACGATCTCCCATCCACTCATCAAGATTCCTCTTGAAGAGAGTCAATGAGAGACTCTGCCTAACCTGGACTGGGATTTTATTCCAGAGTGAAGGGAGCCTCTGGGTTATGAATCTGTCCCTCCAGCATGTCCTATTTATTTCAGTGCTGAGGTTTAACTCTCTCGAGCGCGTAGCTCAATGGGATTTGGATTTTCTGAGGTGCAGCATGTCCATTAATTCCGAGTTGGACATGGCTTTATATGTTGGGCACAGATCGCCTCTGAACAGGCGGTATGCCACTGAGTAGAGCTGGAGTTTCTTTAACCGGGCAGCATATGGCATCTGTTTGAGCCCTTTGATCCTCTTGGTGAGGTACTTTTGGGGTCTTTCCAGTTGCAGGTGTCTGGTAAGGTACATCCCAAAAGGGGCATTGTACTCCATTATGGGCCTGATGAGGGATGAGTAAAGAGGCATGATGACCTCCCCTGATCTAGATGTGAATCCCTTCATGATTAGGTGGGCTATATAAAATGTTTTTCTAACCACTTTGTTCCACGTGGTTGTCAAATGAGAGATCAACTTGGGTCCCCAGGTCCCTAATGACTTCTTCTGTACTTAATGGATTACCACCTATGTGGTAATTTGTGGGCACTTTGTTTTTGCCAAAGGGGATGACTATACACTTTTTGGCATTAAGCTTGAGGCCATGGCTCTGGCACCAGTTGTCTGTTTCTGTGAGACCCTTTTGTAGGATGCTTGTGTCGGCTGGAGAGTCGATTATGGCGCCCAGTTTGCAGTCATCTGCGAACTTGGTCAGCCACAGTCCTTCCGTGTTGGCCTGTATCTCCGAGAAATATATACCGAACCAGAGTGGTCCCAGGACTGAGCCTTGTGGGACACCACTTGTAACTGGTTTGGAATCTGACATGGCTCCAGCAATTCTAACCATGTGGGTTCTGTCCTTGAGCCAGTTTGCAATCCATCTAGTGACATAGGGGTTTATATTTAAGCTGGTGAGCTTATCTATAATGCCCAAGTGGGGTATTGTATCGAAGGATTTTGCGAGGTCCAGGTAGGCTTATGGGGTGATAGTTTCCAGGATCCGTTGAGGCACCACCTTTATGGAGAGGGAACACTGTTGCTGTATGCCACTCTTTGGGCACATATCCTGTAGTAAGGCTGAGATTGAACAGTAGTTTTATGTTTGGGTTTAGCTCTTCTTGGAGTTCATGTAGGACACAGCCTAGGACACCGTCTGGTCCTATTGATGCTGTGTTTTTTGCTTTGGAGAGTGCTGCACTTACCTGAGCATCTGAGATGTCAGGGGGGCAGCACTCTGCTGGGATAGATATTTGCCCTTTTGGTATGGAAGGGAGGGGGGAAGTTTGTGGTGAACCTGTCATCTAGGATGTTGGCAATGTCTGTGGGTTCGGTGTATTTTTTGTCATTTTGGACTAATTCTGAGCATATCTGGGAATTACCACCCAGGTTCCTAACATAACTAAAGAAAGCCTTGTGATTATCCTTAGTGTCCTGTGCAATTTTTCTCTCGAAGCTGGCCTTAGACAATTTTATGAGTGCCCGTAGTTTTTTGCTAATACTGATCAGTGATGCCTTCCCTTTTTGGGATTTTGCTCTATCATGTAGTAGCTTCCTCCTTCTATTGTATAGTTTGTTTATGGCTGGGGTCCACCAGACAGGACGTCTGCCTTTGGAGGATTGGGTCTTGGTTTTATTTGGGATCGTATGATCCATGCATTCCTGAAGGTGTTCATAGAATGCGTTTATAAAGGATTCTGTGGTCTGGGCCGTATTTTCCACAGGCCCGGGGGCTTTGAAGGATTCCACCTCGGTTTTGAGGAGTGTGAAATTTGCTTCAGAGAAGTTTTTCACTGTGGTTTTCTGGCAGGGGGTGGGGTTGGGATGTGAATATCCAGTGAGATTAGTTTATGGTCTGATCTTACCAGTGAGGGATACACTTCTGGTCTGGAGCATAGAGTCCCCATGTTGGTGATGATCAGGTCCAGTATGTTTTCCCCTCTTGTGGGAGTGGTAAGAAGTTGTTCCATAGCATTTGAGTTTATAAATTTTAGGAACCTTTGGGCTAGGGTGTTGGAGCTAGAGTAATGCTCCCAGTCTGTTTGGGTAGTTGAAGTCACCCAATATAATGGTGTTTGGAGAGACCTTCATATTTTCCAGTGTTCTCAGGAAGGCCGAGTGGGGTTCCTGGGTTTGGGGGGGTGGTCTGTAGCAGGCTATAAACTGGAAGGCAGTTTTACCCACTGTTAGTTGCACATGGATAGTCTCTGATGCTTCGTGCTTTGCCACCAACCTGGAGGTGTGGGTATTTTTGAATATCAATACTCCCCCTCCTTTTGTGGTTCGGTCCAAGTTTTGGGGCTGAAAAGCATGGTATGAGGTATAACCTGGTAGTGCTGGGGTGCTCTCGGGAGCCCTGAACCAGGTTTCTGTTACTGCACAGATATCGATGTTCTCCATGCTAAGAAGAGTTTTGAGTGCGTGAATCTTGAGGTTTAGACTTCTGGCATTGAGTAGCATTACTCTTAGTTTCTTATCCCTTATGATACCTATGGAGGTGGGTTTGTCTTTTGAGCCTTGCCTAAAAAAGGCACTATGGGGGTAGCAAGAGCCTTTACCAATATCCGAAAGCCCAGGGGTGACGGGTGCAAGCCGTCCCTAGCGAAGCAGGTGGTTCAACAGAAGGTGAGTATGTGAGGGTGTAGTGCCTGTGATTTAGTTGGCACTGGCATATATGACTGCTCACGTGGACAAATGCCAGGTAAGTCATATGCAATGTGTCACAGGCAACGTACATGTGAACAGGACAAACAGTGACATTCTGTCAAGTGAGACATGGACATACATATAGTAAGCTATGCAGATGTCACTAGGAGTCCACAGAAGCTCTGTAACTCTGCATTGCAGGTGGGATTAGTGTTCCAGGGTAACTGCAAGCAAACATGCATGCAAACAAAGCTACAGTAAGCAGGGCTGCATGTAGTCCATTGTACAACAAACAAGCTGTACCACTTCCAGTAGGTAACAGTGCAAATATGCAGGCACTATACGCATGTACATGGAAATACACAGGTCAGATGGCTAGGGTCCAGTCTCAGCGCACACAAGTGTACAGACCATATACCGTCAGGATGTACAATAACTGGATGGAAACCCAGGTGCTCATACCTGCAGTAATACACATGTCAAATAAGACACTGAGCCTTCACTCAGTGGTTCCATACTTAGTAGGATGTATGCTACCTGGCCTGCCACCACAGTATCTCTGACATTTATGGGGACTCTCCCTCTTGTGACAGATGTTCTTCATCTCACATTGCTGCAGTCCTTACACTTGGGTAGTCCGCTGTCCTCGGTCGGCCCGAATATCAAAGTATAAGGCTGACGTCGGTCAAGGCGCATTAGACTGACATCAGGACGTCAGGGTAAGGGATAACTAAAACC
>NC_056749.1:719790891-719915891 GCF_019279795.1 Protopterus annectens
TAAAAAAAAAAAATTGATGTTGGGGGGGGGGGGCTCGAACCATGACTGCCTGCTCTTTAGCTGACGTCTCCACTGCTACGCTATTGCTTCTTGGCTTACTTGGCATATGTAGTTCTTGTATGCTTTTCCACTGACTGCTAACTGTGGCTAAGCTACGGGCACACCCGCACAAACCAGTGCACTCACGGGCAAACATCTTTACAATTTAAAAAAAATATATAACATGTTCATTTATATATTTTATGTTCATAGTCTGTGGGGGCATGTGTTGTGCTGTGTTTTATTCACATTTACACAGACCCTGTCGTGGGGGTTTACTTTCGGGACTTTTACTCTTCTGGGGGCGTGTCCGTTTGCAGGGCTCAGCCTACGGACATGCCCCCTATTGTCTTCCATGGACCGTGTAAGCCTTAGGTGTGATTCAGCATGCCCTCATGCATATGCATGACATGCTGACGTTGCACTGTTTAACTGCAGCCTCCGTGTAAGCCTTGTAACTCTTACACGGAGGCTTTGTGAATCCTGCCCTATATCTTACTGTCCAGATCCACAATGAACTTCCATTTACTTGTGTTGGATTATTTTATTTTTATTTATTTTTATTTTATTTTACATTTGTTAACCGGGCTAGTCCAACTGGATACATGTCCATTTTCAGTGGAGGCCCAGGGAGAAAAGCTCCACTACATTCTACTAAAACAAGTTAAAAAAAATAACACAAAATGCAGACATACAAAATTATACAATACTATAGAAACATACATTAAACCTGCTGCAAGTTATAAATGCATTAGAGTTCAGTATGAGGCTTAGCAGGGAACAAAAATTAAAATAAACAGCTAGGATACTCTATTTCAGCATTGGAAGAAGTTGACAAAAATATAGATATATTTCTATTAAAGAAAGAGTCACAGGGACACTTATGAAGAGGAAACTCTAGTGGGCTGGAATTGAGGAAAAGAAGTAAGGGGATGAAAGAAGCAGATGGCAGGAAGGAAAAGAAAATGGTTAGTCAGGGTTGTTACAAGAGCATAGCCAGTGATTGGAAAGGAAAGGTTTTAGTTTAGCTTTAAATAATGGGAGTGAAGTTATGGTAGTGAGGTCTTGAGGTAGTTATGTTCTACTTAATTTCCTTTCACATCTCTCCTAAGCCGTACGCCTAGATATTTTATTTTTTCCATGCCGCAAAGGTACAGAAATTGCTGCACTAATTAGTATGTGGGCAGATAGAGAATGGGTGACCAGTACATTGCCACTTTGATTAGAGAATGAGGTAATTCCCACTGAAAATATTAGTCCACTATATCATGGCAGCAAATTAAGCTGCCATGGAGCTTGGACTGTAACAAAGCTAATGGCCCCATATAAGCAGTGTTTTTGCTGTTTAGAGAGTATAAAATTAAAACTGTCAGAAAATGTGAAAAAAAAGAAGTGTTTGTGTGTATGTATGTGTGAATGAGATTGAGTGAGCTATTATTTTACATTTGCTAAGCAGTGATTTTGCTGTTTAGCTAGTGTAAAATTAAAAGAAACATTGTAAGAAAGAAAAGTGTGTGTGTTTGTCTGCATGTATATGTGTGCTTGCATGCATGAAAGCGAAAGTGCATTTGTGAGAGAGCGAGTTATCAATTGAGCAGTGTCAGCAGCACTTGGGTATGTATACCTTTCACTCTCCTAGCTCAAGAAATCTGAATAAAGTCTAAAATAAAAAGGGACAAAGGCCCAAAAATAGAAAAAAGATTTTTAATATTTCTGTTAAAAAAAAATTGAAAGTTGTTAGAATGAAAGGATTTGTTTTAGCATGCATTTTCTGAAGGGAATAAAATCTGAAACTCGTATATGTCATTATTTGGTGAATTCACTCCTCAGTGATTTGCTAGCAAACCACAAATTTTATGACTAGGGGACAAAAAAAAGGTGTTCAATATCTGGACATTTTTTGAAAACATATTTTGGATATAAAATGCTTCCTCTAACACCATTTACATGTACAACAGCAAGTTTGAAGCATTAGACAGAGGAACTATTTTACATCAAAAATATACAAAATAATATAGTAAAAGAAATAAGTAAAACACAACAATTTTATAGACTGCCCATTCTCCAAGTGCAATAATGCCATCTTGGATGTGTGTTACTGTGCAAATGCTCTTTTAGGAGTGTAGAGGCCCTCCACCAGAGACATTGGGCCTCAGAACACCCCTGGGTAAGCCTTATTTACACAGTAGCACACATCCTGTTGGATGTTATTGCTTACCTATTTTATATTCCCAAGTATTTGGAGTGATCTCAAAATATTCTACAACAAAGGGTATTTTGTTCTAGATGTGTCAAATACATTATTATGTCATCTGCAAGCAGTGCTATTTCTTCCTGCGTCTCCTAGCCAGGTTTTGGGTTTGGAGTTAGAAAGTCAGAGATTAAGGGGAAAGTGTTTGCACCGCTTATCGTCAGTGTTACGGCACTACATATATTATGGTCAATAGTGGGGAAAGAGAACAACCTGACTGTGCTCCTCCAGAGAATCTTGCAAATGTTTACCTTTGCATATGACCTTGTATGTTTTCTCCTCACTAATTCAATCCTTTCAATAGGAAATGCAAATTCTGCCATTCCATACACTTGTATTCCAAACTTACCCCAGCAAGAGTTTTTCTCTGCATCCAGGCTTGATAATAGTAATGGTATTTTTTTTTTCTTCTCTGCATCCTTCTGAATTATCTGAGTTTGTCAAATGTCTTCATCCCCTTTTCAAATCCACAGTGCCCTAGATCTGTCAATTTTGGCAACTCTCTTGCTAACCTTTTTGATAATGTAGACAAAAGTAATCTGTAGCCATTTAATATTGAACTTAGTCTATGCAAGGCAAGATCTGTATGACCTTTTCCCTTCCTTTAAGTAAAGTCACCATCATTGCTTTTCTTCCAGGATGCAAGTATCTACCCCTTTCAACACACTTATTAGGGTATTCTCCCAACTTCCAGGTTTTGTGGATATACCATCCAGCTGAAATGACTTGCCTGTAGCCTGGCTAGTCGAGACCATTTTTATTCCTTGGATTGTCTTCTACTTAATTTCCTTTCACGTCTGTATATTTGCAGTCAATTGTTGGACTGGTGACCCTTACCACTATTGGAAAGCAGAGGTTTACCATAAACCTCTCCAACAGAATCAAGTCCTAATCATTCCATTTTTCTCGTTTGTAAAGACTCATAAAATATCCAGAATATTTCTTTAATTCCTTCAGAGTCTTATTTTTCCGGACTTTGCAATAATAAATCTAAATGCTCATCTTTACAGTAAAACATTTTTGTGCTCAAGGGCTACTGTTTTAGAATAATTGGCCAAGAGCCACTTTCCACTTGGGTGCATATTGTCTAAATATTCTTTGACACTCACCTTGGAACCTGTCAATTGCTGCCCTCCTTTTCACTGAGGTTCTGTAAATTATTCTGCAGCACTTTAGCACTCACTAACCGTTCACAGTTTTTTTCTATTACCTTTCCCCCATATTTCTTTTTTTATTTCTGCCATAGTTTTAAAGTATCCATTCACCTCTTCCCAGGCAACAATGATCTTTTTTGACCCACTTTCCATCTTTTTTTTTTTTTACTACTGCCTGAATCTTCTCTGCTACCCACTCCTTAAATGCCTGACTTTTGTGTAAATAGGCATTGGTGCTTCCCTACTTATCTTTCTTCCCACCACCTTAAGGCCTTGCATAAGAATGTACTCTCTCTAGTAGTAGTCACCTTCCTTAGGCCACATGACCTATCTTCATTATTACAGTCCATATTCCAGTTTCCATTTTATAATTAGGATCCCTTGCTGAATACTTATTTCACTTTGCATTCTTCTCTGTTCTAAACCTGCTGTCTACCCCTCCTCCTCATCAATCCCCTTTTTCTCATTTTTTATATGGGGTTGGTGTATCATGTTAACAGTTTGCCACTGCTCTTAATTCAGTGCCGCACTTCATCTACCTCTTTGCTGGATACTCTCATTTCCTCTTGCCTTTTTCCTGTCTGTCCCAAATCTTGTTCACCAGATTGTCTTCTGCTTTTCTGCACATATATGCACCACTGTAATCTGTTCTCTTTGATCTTTTCTGCAATTAGACCTACTTTGGCCCTCTAGCTTTTTCATTTGGTCTGCTTTTACTGCCCAGGTTTCTGTACCATGCAGTAGTACTGATCACACAACTGTTTTGTACACCTTACTTTTCAGCTTCTTTGACATTCGTCTGTCATACACTACACATAATACTCTCAATTGGCTGCATCCCCTCTGATTCTAGATTTGACCTCTTCGTTCAACCTTCCTTTGTCCTCAACCACCCCTCCCAGTACTTGAAGCTGTAAACCTGTTCCACTATTTTCCCTTCTATCTCATTTCTCAGGTTCTTCTGATTTCTCCACTGTGCTGCCATTACCACTGTCTTATCTGTACTCCATTTCATCCCGTGTGCCTTCAGTTTTGCATTTCAATACCCTATCCTTTGCTGAAGTTTTTGCTCAGAGTCTGCCTGTAATGCCACATTATCTGCATTTAACAACTTTGTTCTGTCCTGTCCGACCCGTTTGCTAATGCCCACAGCAGTGGGCTCAGAGCTGAACACTGATGCACACCCACTCCCATTGGGAACCCCTCTGTGAAACTGACACTGTTCCTACTTGAGTCATTGGGTCCTTGTACATAGCCTGCACTAATTCTACCAATGTTTCTGGGACTTCCACTGTAGGACTGCCCAAATCATCTTTTTTGGGTCCTTGTCATATGCTTTCTCCAAAGTCTATGAATGCTCAACTGGACACTTTTCTCATCTCTAGCTTCTTCTCAACTACTTGTCTCACTGCAAACATTGGGTCAGTTGTGCTGCATCCTGTTCTGAATCTGAACTGATCATCTCCCATTTTGCTTTCTATTACTCTTAGCATCCATTTATCAATCACCCTTTGCAGAACTTTCATGCAGTGTGACAGGAGTTTGATACCTCCTGTACTGCCCACAGTTGTAGATGTCCCCTTTGGTCTTGTACACTGGCATGTGTATGATTATTCTCCAGTCATCTCGGATGCACTTTTCTCTACACTGCTGTGAGTACCCTCAAGAGCCATTTCTTCTCTATCTCACCTGATGTCTATATCATATATCTGCTGTGACCTAATCTGAGCCTGCTGCTTTCCCTGACTTCGTTTTTCCGTAGTGCTGTTCATCGTCTATGGTAGACACCTCCTCTTTTGTCATCCCAGGCTGTGCCTGGAGCAGTACAGCTTCTGTGGGGTTTTCTTCATTTACAAACTGCTGGAAGTACTCCTTTCATCTGCCTTTGATGTCTAGTGGAATGATAAGCAGGTTGTTGCTGGCATCCCTTATGAAGGGTGTCTGACTGTTGTCTTTATCTTTCTGTCTTTGTCTTTAAACCCGATAGTTTTGTGCCACCTTCCTTTTAATACAAGTTGTACTTATGCATGTAGTAGTATTCAGAACCACCCATCTTATTCCAGTCTCGCTGTCCAGAAAGTGGGAATGGTGCATTGCAGTTTCAAGACTTTTTTTTTTTTTTTTTTTTTTTTTTTACACAAATCCATTTCCCTAAGACCATTTATCTCTTATCTCCAATAACACCTGGTTTGATTCCAGCTCTTTGCTGATTCTTTTGGTCAGCTGTTTTACTGTACTTTGTTTTTCCAGTGTCCTCTGGAGGTGGGTTTGTCTTTTGAGCCTTGCCTAAAAAAGGCAGTATGTGGGTAGCAAGAGCCTTTGCCAATATCCGAAAGCCCAGGGATGACAGGTGCAAGCCGTCCCTAGCGAAGCATCGTGGCTTGTCGAGCATATCATCCCAAGCTGACAGGCATTGGATCCCCTTTGAATGACACCAGTACTTAAGCCAATTGTTTTGAAATTGATCGTCTTAAGAACTCCTAAGAACTCTCTTATCTTCCAACTCTGTCTTATCTTCCAACATCAAAGGTGAGTCTTATCTTCCAACATCAAAGGTGAGTTTGCTACCAGATGAAGCACTGACCCTGCAGACTACACCTACATATAGTTTAGAATGAACATGTTGCTTATTAATTCTCCCTATTTCTTGCCAACATTCTGAATTTCATTCTTAACATTCTTGATACATCACTGTAATGCATTCATTCTTTTTATGTCAGCAATGCCAGAAAATAGCTCATGTTTATCCTTTTCTGATCATCAGTGTTCAAATTCATTTGAAGATGCATCTCCTGCTTTTTATGCATTTTAGTAAAGTGCTGTTTTTGTTGCATGGGTTCAGAAGAATTTAATAAAGGCAGGATAACTAATCTTATGTTATAGCCACGTATACTACAGGAGACTTTTTAAGTTGCATAAACTTCTCTCTGATCTCCATTATTGCCACAGTACAACCTCACTTGGCTCTCATTTTGACATGCATTATTTTTGCAGCACTCTCTCTCTGTTTTGGATTCAATGATAACTTGCATATTACCCAGTGCATAGTTGCATGTGAAATGGCCACAGTAGGCTAATAGTGATTCATAGTTATCTTAATGCTATAATGGACTGAATAGAAGTGCACTGCAGAGAATATATGCAAATGACAGCATAATGACATACAGATGAGAGCAGGTAGGGGATATGAGGCCATAATGACATGCAGATCTATACAATTTGAACATATTTGCAAATCCTAGTTGTAAAGGGCAACCTCTGTTGCAGACTGACAAAGAGCAAATCATGCCAAAAATTGAGTCTGCATACAGCACAAAATAGTCTGGACTTCAGCACCAGCTGTCCAGCCATGTATAGTAGCCACTGGCACTGCCACTTCCCACTCATTTGTGTGAGGAGGTGTCCAGCCACAATTAAACTGGCTCTGGCAGTGGAAACATTCCATCTCTTTAATGTCCAAGAGATTATTGATCACTTCCGTGCAGATCAGGGTATTGTATGCAGTTTGCTTAATATGTCATCTACAAACAAGAGATATACATTTATGGCCTTCCTATCCCTGTGAAGACATAGGTATGCATAGCACATTCTGCCCTAGCCATAGTGACTTCTCCGAGGTCATCATGAGACATGTCCCCTCTAGCCTTTAGAACACTATAAAGTTCATCCGTTCTAATCTTCATGTGGCTGAACACATCTTATTTTCTAATATACCAGAGAAGAGAAGAGAGCCACTTGTGTGAATGTTGCCTTACCTCTTTGAGGAATTTTGGCACCATAGGTGGAACACTTCTAGAAGTAAAGGTGCTACATGACCAACTGTCAAAGTTGTTTGAACAGGAAAGGCCATAGGTTCATAGGTGTGTAATATGCTAATGATCACTGGGGCATTTTTAAGCTGAACCATGCATCTCTAATATCTGTCAAGTTTTGATACCCTCGGTAAGTGTAAGCAGGGGCCTGGGAGATGAACCATTTACTGGCTACTTGTGTCCATTAGAGAAATAGGTGCCAAACTGGGAATCAATTTCCTATTTCCCATCTCCCATCCAGTTGTCCAAATTGCATTTGAAGTGGGTTAGGAAGGGACTCTGCTTCACAAGGATGGGGAGCCTGTTCCAGAGAAGGGTCAGGCTCTAGAATACTTAACCTGTTTCTCCAGCAGGTTTTATTTATATCACAGGCAAGGTTTAAGTCTTTAGAATGGGTAATTCTGGTACTGTTTGTTTTGCAGATGTGCAGGAGCTCCATCAAATGGGGTCTGATAGCTTGTATGCCAGGCTTCGATCTCTTAACAGTGTAATGGAAATAGAATACATTCCATGAACTAAGTAGCATGTGGTGCACAGGGGATTGTTATTTATATTTTTATTGACAGAGTTAGTCCTACTAGGCCAGTGTCCTCTCTTCAAAGCAGACCTGTGGGATAATCATACTGACTAATGTAAATTTTGTTGGGGCAACCTTTTTTTTTTTTTTTTAAGTGCTATGATATCATTTGCATTAGCCTGAGCTACCACCATCTCTGGCAGCAGGGAACACTGAAAGTGCTGTAATTTTTCCCAAACACTGCTGACTATATCTCTAAAATAGCTTCCAAGATATGCTTGAGTTAGCATACAAAATGGTAGTTTATTTTCTAACTTTACATCTGTTTTTTGCGGTATGTAGGTAAATGAAACCAGATGCATTCAGCGTCTGGGAATCATTTTACTTCACTGCCAGGAATCTCGCACATTATGCAATGATAGATGCTAAGGCATTCCTCATGCAGGAGACCTGCATGAATACGTGCATTGCACTGTTGCTCAGTAACAGTATGTGCTATCTTGATTCAGAAATTATATTGTATGCATGATTCACAGGCCAACTAGTTTTCTCCGCAGGTGTGTGCCACTGTTTTCTGAGAGTATTGGCTTTGCATGTTCCCCTCTGCTCCATAGCCATTTGAGGGAGAGACTGTGGATTTCCTAGTACAGTACATTTTGTACAAGTAATGCTCTCAGCTTATGGAAGATTTGCACAAGGTGGCATGCAGGCAACCGAGAGGTTTGAATTGTGCTTCTGAGTACGTGTCCTTACATAAGTGGGTCTGCTCACCTATATAGATCAGAGTGCAGCCATCTGCATTAAAGTGTTGCCTCATTTTAGATAGGTATATGCCTGTTGCACAGTGCTTAAAGCTGTGCAAGTCATGTACAGGCATGCAGTGCATCTGTATGAATCCTAAGTTGTTTCTCTTTTTTTTTTTGACCTCACATTTTACCTTGCATGCATTCTTTGCTAAGTATTTTCACTTTCTATGCAAATGTCTACTGCTCTAGATAAGATCAGATCTGTTTCTCTCAGAAGTCTGACACTTGTTTCATCATTTCTCATGGTCTTTGGCTCTATTCTTCATTTCAGTAAAGAATGTGTATATAACCTTCCTGCAGGACCTTCTATCCATGTAAAGAGCAATGCTAGTAAATGACAAATTCTTTGTAGGTGCACAGTAATGCCTGAAATTTGTGTTTTACTGTTTGTCATTTCTTAAATATATTCAAGTTGTATTACTCAGACATGCAGAAAGTCAGCACATTACATTTTCAATTTTCTTAGTTAACTCACAGGAGCCATACTTTCCATTTTTTTGCTGAATTTCCTTGAAGTAAAAATCTTCTGGGTATTTGCATCTGAAGCATTTTTTTCTGTATGTTATACTTCTGTATTTCTAAAAATGCAAACTATTAAATGCAGACATGTCTCATTTCCGCTTATGTATTTCTTCATTTCTGTGGGGGGGCATTTATAATTCTTTAACACTATCACACTGTGCTAATTACTGTCATTATTTTTTTTCCTAGTGTGTACACTGTTGCACAGTGTTGGCAAGCTGTGCAAGGCTTGTGCAGGCATGCAATGCATCTCTGAGTCCTACATTGTTCCTCTGTTTTGGCTCACATTTTGTCTTACTGACCAAGACAGCATGGCTTATGCATGTAATGGGGCTACATATGCATTGAAAAAGAATGCCAAGTAGCAAAACATTTGGGTCAAATGCAGATGCAGCCCCTTATATAAGGCAGGACAGAATGAAAAACACTGGCTCTTGGTAATTAGTGCTGCTTGTCAGCATTGGCCGTTTTGCATAACCTCCATGTGTTGGTTGGATGACAAGTAATTAAGAGACACTGAAGATGTCTGTGATCTCCATGTGGTCTTTTACTTTTGAGCACTCTAGAAAACAAGTGTACCACAAGACAATGACCTGCAATGTCCTACAGCTAGCGGAGTTGCATTTAATGATGTACATATGCCCCATATTTTACAAAGGGAGTGTTTTCTCACTTTAAAGTTTGAGTGACCTTGAAGCCAGAATATTTGAGTCATGACAGTTGAGTGGGAGGCTTGCATCCACCAGAAATGCTTTTATGTGTTTATTTCTCTTGGAGCTACATGTCTATGCCCCAGTTATGACACTGAAACTTATTTATGAGCTTTTGTGCCATTTTGCATTTTTCTGTTACTTTTGTATGCTTTCATTGCTATGGGCTGCCTTTGAGCTTAAGCTTTTTTGCATTATTTTACTCTGAATTTGTTAACTGGGGTACAGCACTAATCCTACTGGATCCATTTTAGTCTCAGCCCAGGGGTTAATGCAACAGATACATGAGATTACATACCAAGTGAATGACAAAATGAAATATATACATATATTGTATATAAAGTAAATATCTGAGTTAGCTTAGAGTATAAAGGCAATAAATATATGACACTATATACAGACTGCCAAAACACAATATGCAGACTGGATATCAGAGCTATCACAATGAAAAGTAGAGCTGGAACAAGGTACGCAGAGGGAAGCAGGGTAGGAAGAGGTTCTGTTATATGAACAGAGAGCAGTTGCATTTTCCCAGAGTCTTGGAATGTGTGTTTAGTTCTGATCAGAAATTGAGATAAGAGGAATGATCTTTGAGGAAAAAGGGAAAGATTTTCACCATTTTTGAACCAAGGACTGAGAAAACATAGTTTATTCACTAAAGCCTGTGTGTGTGTGTGTGTGTGTGGGGGGGGGGGGGTTGGAGGAGTAGACCTGAATAATTAAGCCATCTATGGTTGTATGTTGGTGCATCTCTGAATAGTCGGTTGGCTAGTGGGATGAAGGTGTCATTTGTGATAAATTTAAGCAGCTGAGAGTAGGTCAGAATATTGTTTCACAGGTAGCAAGTTAATGATCTCAATTGTTTTGCAATGATATTCATTTCTTGGGTGAGTGGGTAATCTGCACATGGTATTTGAGATGGTTTGAATGGTGGATGAGACTACAGCACTCTGAAACAGACCATATTCTTAGTTGAGCCAGTAAGATGTCTTTACCTATGGCATTCCACCAGGATCTGGGGGGGGGGGGGAGCAAGATCCTATTAGCCCAGAGTGGGAGATAATTAATTGCATTGTGTAAAGTCCAAGTGGAGATGGAAATTTAGGAAGAGATCCAAATACCTAGGTTTTGAATTTAGAAATGTTTTCAGTAGTGATATTCAGATCGAGGATTTGATGGTCTGGTGACAGAAGTGAGCTTTTTACTGAGTACCAAGCCTCATCTTTGTCTTAGAGGAACTGAGCAATAATTGTTTATTACTGACCTATTGAATAAAGACATGAAAATCGGCCTGAAGTTAAGGAGTTCAAGAGAGGGGAAAGAATTGGTTGGAGTGGGATAGGACCCAAGTCATCAGCATAAAGCAGGAGGCGAAAGCCAAGAGAGAGTTTAATGCAGAGAGAAAAGTAAAGTGGTGCCAGAATATATATCTGCAGAGCAATTGATGAAGAGGTTGATGAGTTCAAATTCACTGAGAAGTGGTGGTTAGACGGGCAGTTTTTGAACTAGAGCAGTGTCATTGCTAATGCCTATTTCATTGAGATGGTCTAGAAAAATTGAGTGATTGCCAAGAGCAAAAACTCTAGTGAGGTCAATAAAACTGGCCCCAGAAAGTAGGCCTTGTCCATTCCTAGAAGAAGATTGTCAGCGAGTGTCCAGATAACTATGAATGTATTGTGACCAGACCAAAAGCCATGCTGCTTTTGCGAGAGTCTGTGGTACTGGTTGGTGTATTGAGTGAGCTGTAAGTAAAGTCATTTTTCCAGAATCTTTCTTAGGGTAGGGAGGATAGAAGTAGGTCATAATTCTGAGGGACTGGGTTTCTTAAGGAAATAATCTGATGTCCTTTTTCATCCATTCCTCAACTAATGGCACTAGGGATCAGATCTGATCCTCTGATCTGACTCTGCCGTCTTACTAGCTTACGGTCACCAACAAACTCTTGAGCGCCTTCCCTACCCATAATGCACCACCCCTAACATCCCTCACATCTCTTTTGCCACTTTGGCTTTATACATGGTCACCTTCAGCTCTCAAGTTTTCAGTGAGAGAGGAGTCAGTTTTCCATACTTTCTCTCTCAAAGTCTCTACAAATGCCTTTAATCTTCATTTTTCATCTTAAAGTGCATCTTCCATTATCCTCCTTATATTTTTTTGTGTAAAACTTTTCTACCATTTCCTTTTACCCTTCTTTACATATAGAGTAATCGCTATCATTACCATTGCTGGTATTTTTCCTTTTCATATTTTCCTTTCTGCTTATTAAAAAAAAGTTTACTTTAGCTTCTATCTCTGTTAACTAGGAAAATGCCTGTCTGAGAAGGCTCCAGAAGGTTTTAAAAATGTGACATATGTGGGCATACGTTGCTTTTGTCTGATGCCCACAATCTTTTGAGTGTATTGTTTAGGATCAGAACACTTACACCAAGACTGCAGTATTTGTCATGGGTTCAACCCTTGAGCTTTAGCAGACGGGAAACCTAAGCTGATTTTTAAGGGGATTACTACAATATTCCTTTTCTGAAACCATTGTTGGGGTTCAGTCCCCCAAACATAAGTCTAAAGACCCACCAAAAAGGTCTAGGTCCTTGGATTCTCCAGCCTTTACCTCTTCTGAACCAAGAAGAAAGAAAAAATGGATCCAAAGCTGTCTAATCTATCATCAGATCCAACCACATATATTTTGGATCCTACATCCTCAGATCCAAAGCCCTTTTCAAGAAGTACATATTCACCAAGTCTGGATTTGGGTCCTTCCATTGTGCCTTTTCCATTTTTAGAGGAACTTTATGGGATATCCCTATGAACTCAGAACCACTGTCCCTGATATCCTCTTGCTCCTCTAGGAATTCTCATGGAAGTGGATGTGGAGAAGGTGATGAAATTTTTCATGGAGCAAATTCAGAAGGGAGTTCCCATGGTTCCTACCTCCTTGGGTCAAAAAGTCCATCCATCTACCACTCCACCAATAACAGCTCTTTCTCTAATTCAACCTGTGGTTTAGAGCCCTCAGATCTGAGTTTTCAGGGTCTGTCTGGTTCAGATCCGAAGAGATAATCTTTGGATCTGACTACTGACTGCACCGGCTCCAATATCCTCAGAACTGGATGACTCTCTAAGCCAAAGCTTCCCTGTCAGATCTGAGAGGATGGGGTCAACTTTGAGGTTTTTGGAGTCATCTCTTCCTCTTAGAGCTTTGACACTGGATAGCTTGCTCCGACTTCTGCCTTGGGTGGACTGCTCTTGGGGTGGATGGAGGTGTCGAGCCAAAAACTTTATCAGCTCCATTGGCGTCCTCCTCTCTGGAGTGCTTTGCCTTTGAGGTAGTGAAGAGTGTTATCTGATCTGGCAGGTCAGATGGGTCCTTCCACCTTGGATCCACCCTCTAATTCTCAGATGACTTTGCACTATGATCTTCAACATTTTACCCCACAGCGAAAGATGGCCCAAAGCTTTCAGTCTACCCAGCAGGGTATTTTGATCTCTTTTGATGCTTCTTTGGATCATTACACTGAGGAAGTCGCAAGGAACAGAAAGTGCAAAAGGAGGTACTTGGACATTCCTCAGGAGTCGGTCACTGAGGATGCTGATTTTGATGAAGGGAATGAGTCCCCAAAATCACCACCTGATTATGTCTCATTTAGAGACATTCTTGAGATCCTAAAGCAAAAGGGTGGATGGTCTTCCCAAAACCCTTCTCCTGAGAAATTAGTATTTCCTGAAAGCATTTGATACTGGTCTACCTCCTGGGTTACGCTGCCAGCTGTGATAAACTTATTGATTTGATCTCCAAGTGGGCATGGAATGAACCTGATATGATTGACCCAATCCCTGAGAGATCAGTTTGGATTGCTCCACCAGTAGGTCGGGAATATTGGTGTAAAGGGTTTCCAATAGATGCCATGGTTGTGGCGGTGGCTACAAAAAAGGAACTTGCTGAACAGTTCCACTGTCCATCCTCCTAATGGAGAGTCGAGAGCAATAGACAGATTTGGAAAGCATGTTTATGCTTCAGCTATGTTTGCACTTGGGTCACTGAACTATTTAACATGTTTTACTAGGCTACAAAGAGATTTGATTAAAGAATTATCCAAATCTCTTTCTAGAATTGGAACTGCTGAGGCTCAATCTTTATTATTCTCTGCTGGCTACCCTATAGGCTATATACAATTTGTCCATGAGGCTTATCTCACATTCTACAGAAGGTGCCTCAAGGGCTGTGGGTTCAGGCATTTCCATCAGAAGGCATACCTGGATGCGCCTGTGTGATTTTAGAGCCCTTCAAGTTATCATTCATCAGTACTCCCTGTGATGGCACTTCCTTGTTTGGCCCCACAGTAAAGGATACACTCTCCAAGTGTGAGAAAGATGGAAAGGCCACCTCTGCAGTGGGCATGTGTTTTTTGACCCCTGAAAGGATTTTTGCCAGGAATCAAAGGGAAGGTCAAAAAATGTTGTTTAGAAAATCTCTGGGTCCTTTCCAGGACAAACGTAGATTTACTTCCCCCAGTGGCAGAGGGGGGAGTGGTAAGATGACATCCCCGTGGCAGAGGAGGCCCACAAAACCAGGGGTCTAGAGATCCCTTTTCAAACACTCTCTTTCAGCAGTCCTGAATGGAAGCTTGATTGACAACCTCTGGAGGCAGTCGGGCGTTGCTCATCTCTACACCAGAAAGCCCGGCTAAGTGTAACAAAACTAAGTTTGGTGCAGAGAATTATTTTCACAGATTATATAATTCCCTTTTCCCTACCTCCATTGTCCAGAAAAAATCCTGATGCTCCACCCAATCAGAGGAAAGCAGCAGCACTGGAAATCCAAAAGCTGCTAGGAAAAAAGTCATCCAAGAGATCCCACCAGATCAGATAGAATCCGGAACTTACTCAAGATTCTTTAGTGCCAAAGAAAACTGGGTACTGGAGACCAATTTTGGATCTGTGTATTGAACAAGTTGGTTCGACACATACAGTTCCAAATGGTCACTATTCAGTCCATTCTGCCCTTTCTAGGCAAGGATGACTGGGTGTGTTTGATAGATCTTCATAATGCATACTGCCACATAAAGATGAACAGATGATCCAGAAGGTACTTATGCTTCCAGCTGGAAGCCAGTCATTATCAGTTCAGAGCACTGCCCTTTGGCCTCCCCACAGCCCCCAGGGTGTTCACCAAATGCATGGCAGAAGTTGCAGCTCACTTAAGACTGCAAGGATTCTGGGTGTTTCCATATTTAAACAAGTTGCTCATTACCGACCTGACCAGGCATTGACTGAAACTCTGGATCAGGTGTTAACAGACCTGTTCGTATTTTGGAGTAACCATAAATGACGAGTCTCATCTTCAGCCATCCCATACATTAGAATTCATAGGAACAGTGTTCAACACAGTATTTTATGATAGCTTCTCTTCCTCCATCAAGAGTATAATCATTAAGGGCGCAGGTCGGGAAAATAATTTGCAGTACCACAATTTCAGCCTGATTGATTCTGCAAACCCTGGGATTAATGTCAGTGGCAATAATTTTAGTCTGTTTAGCAAGATTTCACATAAGAATTCTTCAGTAGATACTAGCAACACAAAGGTCAATGCTTTATTATTCTGTGTCCACGAAGAGAAGAATAACCCAGGTATGTGAACAATACCTTTCCTTGTGGATGCAGTCAGAACAGCTGTTACAAGGTCGTCCTTCCATCATTCCTCAGTCCAAGGCCATGGTGACCACAGATGCTTCCCAGATTGGGTGGGGGGAGGCACTTTCTGGGAAAAACAGTCCAAGGCACTTGGTCCCCTGTAGAGGCCAACATGAATTTCAACATTCTGTAGATGAGAGCGGTGCTCTTAGCATTGCAGGCATTCCAGGACTGTCTTCCTCCTGGTACATCAACAAGCAAGGGGGAACCAGATCTTATCTCCTGTGTCGAAAAGCCCTTGGCATGGCAATGTGCAGTATCTTCCAACCACTTTCTAGTAGCAACACTTTCTAGTAGCAACACATATTATGGGAAAGTCCAATGTGATAGACAAACTGAGCAGGTCCATTTTACTACCTCATGAGTGGTATCTCAACAACCAAGTGATGGAAATGATTTTCAGTTGGTGGAGCCAGACTTGCTGCAATCTTTTTCCATCTCCTCTAAAGAACAAGTGCGGCAGCTTCTTTGCCCTGATCCCCAACTAGGGGAATCACTGAGGGATGCTCTGCTCCATGATTGCCCCCCCCGGTCTTAATGCTTATCCGCTAACTCCCATAATTCCCGTATTCCTTCAGGAAAGCAGTCCATTTGAAGAGCAAAGCAATCCTCATTGCACCTTACTGTCCTTGGCAGATTTGGTTCCCTTTCCTTTGGCCTCATTTACTATACCCACCTTGGATTCTGGATCCAAATCAAGACTTTCCATCTCGCCTGACGGGCCTAGTTCACCTGGATATCTCCGATCTCAAACTGTGTGGTTTCTCCAATTCCTTTAATAGCCAGGCGACCAATGCTTTCTTTCCCTGTTTGTTACATACTTTTATCTTCCCATTAACCATGTACTAAGAAGCTCTACAGGATTAAATGGAGAAGATTTGTTTATTGGTCAGAACAGAATCGGATAGACCTATTCTCAGCTCCAATTCATTCTGTTCTAGAATTTTTACCGAGTTTGTTTAATGTGGGTGCTAGTTCACCAACTATTAAAGTTCAACTTGCAGCAATCCCTAACTTTCATCTGGGATTTCAAAATTCTTCCTTGGCTTCCCCTGAACTGTGGAAAGCATTTTTGAAAGGTACTGTTCTGTTAAGACCTCCCGTATAAAGACCCCATGCCACCATGGGATTTGAATTTGGTATTGCAAGCCTTAATAGACTCTTCCTTTGAACCTTCAGATAAATGTGATCTTAAATTGTTGACCTGGAAATTTATCTTGGTAGCAATTAACATCTGATAGAAAATTTTCAGACCATCAAGTGTTACCTTCTAAGCCCCCATATTTGATTTTTCATAAGGATAGGGTCCCATTACATACTAATGCCTCTTTCCTAAGGTGGTGTCAGAATCCAACATTAACAAATCCATTAATTTTCCAGCATTTTTCCCCACAATATACAAATAAAGGGGAACATATCTTACACTTAATAGATGTTCATAGACAATTGCATTTCTGCCTAGACAGAAGAAAAGAGATTTGAAAGACTGATCAGTTATTTGTTTTCTTTGCACATAATAAATTGGGTGAATCTGTTACAAAGGTAACTTTAGCTAGATGGCTGACTAATTGTATCTCCTTTATCTATGAAAAACAAAGAAAGTGTCGCCACTCATAAAGCTGGTTATACTAAATAAACTTGAGTAAATGTAAAAATTAAGTAAAACAGCACCACAACACTTGATAGAACAAATTTATAAACTTACACTTGCTAGTATCCACAGACTTTCACCATACAGACTTCATCAGGCAAATAGTCAAACAGTAAAAGAAGCTGCTTTAAGTATTCTTGTGATGCCCCTGCACTAACCCAGTAATCAAGGAACCTCAGTTCTCACCACTAGCACCAGGAATCCGTGAGGGACCAAGAAGATGTGGCTCTGGAAATCTCAGTTTTCCTCAGGACTCAACTTCCCCCTGGGGTAGAGGGAGATTTGATAGATGCCTCCCTAGAGGCAGGGGGGGGGTCCAAGAAATCATAGGTCTCAAGAGCCTTTCTCAGAGACCCATGCAGCAACTCTGAAGGGTCACCTGGCTGCTACTCTCTGGAGGCTGTCGGGGGGGGGGGAATCATCTCTCGCTACACCTAATGGCATGGGAGTCCATCATGGAAGATTGTTGGATGTTGCAAATGATATCCAGAGGCTATTCCATCCCCTTTCTCGAGTCACCTCCATCACCCAAACATGTCCAGGACATTCCACCTGTGCACAGGGAAGATGCAATACTGGAAATTGCAAAGCTGCTAACCAAGCAAGTCATCCAATCTGTCCCCACAGACCACTCCAGATTAGGCATTTATTCCAGGTTCTTTTTGGTGCCAAAGAAGATGGGGGACCCAAAACCCATTCTGGATCTATTCATCTTGAACCTGTCAGTGGCCAAGACAGTTACAGATGGTCAACCTTCAATTTATCCTGCCCTTCCTGCAGGAGAGAATGATTGGATGTGCTCAATTGACCTCCAGGATGCATACTATCACATCAAGATGGACAGGTGCTCTCTGAGGTCTCTCTGCTTCCGGCTAGGTGCCAATCATTAGCAGTTCAGAGCACTTGCCTTTTGTCTCGCCACAGCCCCCAGGGTGTTCACCAAAGTGATGTCAGTAGTAGTGGCTTACCTGAGACTCTAGGGCATACAGATCTTCCCCTACCTGGACGATTGGCTCCTCGCTGCACCTTCCAGGCATCAACTCTGTCAAGCGAGGGATTCCTTTCTCCTCCTAGCCCAGTGGTTGGGCATTACCATCAACCTTAGCAAGTAGTCACTGGCCCCATTTCAAGTATTTGACTTCATTAGGGCTCGGCAGGACAGAATTCAAACCAAAGTTTTTCTTACTCCGGACAGGAAACAATCTCTGAAGCTACATTTTCTTTGTATTCTTCAAACTCTGTCACTGACAGTAGAAATAGTATTCTGGGCATTGGGGTCCATGGTGGCCACTATCAATCTCTTGCCTATGATGTGTTTTCACATGCGGGTTCTTCAGTGGACCCTCTCGATCCAGTGGTCCATGTTAGCTCTCCAGGTGACTCACCCTGTTTGAATCTCTCAAGTGTGCAGGGACTCTCTTCTGTGGTGGATTCATTCCTCTGACCTTGTTTGGGGTCATCCCTTCCTTTCACCTTTCCCCATGGCCATGGTGACTACAGATGCCTCCCTACTAGGGTGGGGGGGCACTGCTCAAGAAGGATAGTCCAATGCATGTCGTCCCCGTATGAGACCAGATTGCATATCAGTATCCTGGAGATAAGGGTGGTGCTTCTAGTGTTGCAGGCTCTCCATGCCCATCTTTCCCCAGGAATGATTTCTGTCCAGAAGGACAATATGTCCTTTGTCTGGTACATCAGCAAGCAGGGGGAAATGGGTCTTATCCCCTATGTCGCGAAGCCATGAGAGTGTGGGAGTGGGTGATCTCCACCGGCCATTTTCTGGTGGCAACGCACATTCTGGGAAGGTACAACATTCTAGCTGACAGGCTCAGCAGGTATATTCTGATGCCTTATGAGTGGTCTCTGAATCATTCAGTAGCGGAACAGATCTTTCGCAAGTGGGATCAGCTTTTCTGAGATCTCTTCGCCTCTCCTTCCAATGCAAAATGCAGTGAGCTTTTCACTCTGAACCCCTGCCAGTGGAAGTCTCCAGAGATGCTCTGATATATGCTTGGCTCCCCTGTCTTCTGTATGCTTATTCTCTTCTTCCCTTAATACCAAAATTCCTTCAGAAAGTTCACAGGCTGGGGGACCTAGTAATCGTCTTTGCCCTAGTCTCGCCAAGTCTGGTTTCCCTCTCCGTGGTCTGATCTGGTGGCAACACCGTGGACATTGGATCCAGTTCCGGATCTCATCTCTCATCCTTCAGGGATTCCCCATCCAGACCTGGACAGTCTGAAGCTCACTGCTTGACTGCTCCAGTTCCCCTGATATTGAGGACTCCTGGCCTATCTTTACCCATCAGAAGGATCCTGGTGGCAGCTCACAAGTTTTCCACCAGAAAGGTTTACTTCAGCAAATGGAGACGTTTTTCAAACTGGGCTTCGAAAGCTTGCCCTAGATCCCTTCACTGTCCCGGTTTCTGTGGTTTTGGAATTTAACTGGGATCTTTCAGCAAGGTGCCAGTTTTTCTATGGTCAAGGTCCAACTTGCTGCGATTTCTAATCTTCATGTGGGTGATTAATATGGTTTCCTTAGCATCTTCAAAGCTTTGCAAGGCCTTCCTCAAAGGCACTTTTCTTCGACCCCGGTGAAGGACCCAACTCCACCGTGGGATCTTACATTAGTGCTGCAGGCTTAGGTTTCACTCTCCTTTGAGCCCACAGCCTCAGTGGATCTACAGTTTTTGTCCTGGAAGACTGCTTTCTTGGTTGCTATTACTTCTGCCAGGAGAGTTTTAGGAACTTCAAGCATTGCCAGTCAAATATATATGATTTCCTTGCATACTAATCCATCCTTTCTTCCTAAGGTAGCTTCAGAGTCTAACATTAAGCAGGTGATTAATCTCCCAGTCGTCTTTCCAAATTTTCAAAACAAGGGAGACTACAAATTGCATTTATTGGATGTGCACAGACAGTTACATTTCTGCCTGCACAGGACTAAAGTTTTTCATAAGTCTGACCAACTCTACTCTAAACCTTTTTTAGGGAAACCAGTATCTAAGGTCACTATCACCCGTTGGATTTCCCAGTGTATTTGGGCATATTCTGCTAGGGGCATAGCTCTGCCAGGTCATGTGAAGGCACATTCCACCAGATGTACGGCTACTTCAGCAAACTTTTGGTCCAGAGTTTTGTTAGATGATATATGCTCTATGGCTACTTAGGCCTCCTCTCATACCTTCATCTCACAATATAAGTTGGACATCATATCCAGGAACAGGGCATCCTTTGGCTCTGCCATGCTCTGGAATATCCTTACATGAGGGCATCCCAGGTACTTAGTAGCTGGGGACTGTGTCCCACAGGTTGAAGACCAAATGAAGACAACTTCAGATAAAGAAGTTATGTACTCACCATAACTTTCCATCTGAGTTGTTGTTCTTCCAACCGTCCCTACTGCCTTCCCCCTCCCTTGTATAAACTGTGTGGTGGCCTCACGACTAGAGGAGGTGGTCACCATCATGGTGCCTCTTATCCTCCTTGCTCATGGATTTCTTGTACGGGACAAGGTGTGTTGGGTCAGGTGCGAATACTAGATTGGGCAGCAAACTCTATCTGAAGGAGGAAGGAGACTGGCATTATGGGTAGGGGAGGAGCTTGGAGCTCTGACCAGATGCTGGATATACGGCCGAGCCGGATCCGGGAACCATAACTTCTCTTACATTTGTAAGACTTGCCTATAGATCATATTAATATTCACAAATGACATATGATTATTTACAAAATTCCAGATAGCTGGCCTGGCAGCCTCACAATCCTAATAAGTCTTGACTGAAATCATGTGACTTTTATAATTAAGCATTTAAATACACAAGTATATACATATATGAAAAATGTGTATGAAAAGCAGAATATGTACAGTAATAAAATTATATTAAAATAGATTTTATTCTAACTCCGAATTGATTTAAAACTGGTTTCAGTGTAAAACTGTCATTAAGACCAGGATGATGCTGTGCCTTAAAATGAATAATCCATTTGTTCTCAAGAATGTCAGTATTGCTTTTAATGTTTTTCTCTAATAGTTTCATTTATTGTTTGTAGAATTAGGAAATGGAATTTGTGGGTCAGAAACAATCTGACAAAATGCAATAATGCTACAGTAAGTTTTAGATGTGTCATCTCTTATGACACCAAAACATATAATGTAAAGAAATTATGAAGAAATATTGGTTTGTGATGCAATATCTTCCTAGTTTTAAAGACATTACTCCAGATCAATTAACTTGTGGTTATAAGAAATCTGCTAATCTTAAAAATGTTTTGTGCTGTAAAGAACAGGAGAAGTATGTTAACAAAATAGCATCCTCCCAAGTTGGTACATACAAGTGCCTTTACTGCTAATTTTGTATGCATATTTACACTGAAAAATCTTTTACTCATTCAGTTAAACAAGTACCATTCTATCTTATGGCACATGTAATACAAAAAATATAATTTATGTGTTTGCATGTACTGTATGTCAAGTAATGCTTTCTATACAAGTAAAGCAAATAGAAAGCTAAAGGAATGATGTGAACATATGTCAGATATCCGAAGACAAATAGAAATGAATGCACTTTATAAGCACATTAAGGATACTGACATGACTCACAAATTCTGTTTCCTAATACTACAAACAATAAATGAAAGTATTAGAGGGGGAAACATTGAAAACAATACTGAAGTTCCTGAGAATAAATGGATTATTCATTTTAAGGCACAGCAACTTCCTGGTCTTAATGACAGTTTTACATTGAAATCAGTTTTAAATGAATTAAGAAAGAGAATAAAATGATTAAAGCATTTTTATATATTTTTATATATATTGTATTATTGTATGTATGTGCTTGTGTATTTAAATGTTTAGTTATAAAAGTCGCACGATTCCAGTCACAAGACTATTTTAAACTGCTTCTTTTACTGTTGGACTATTTCCTGATGAAGCCTGTATGGTGAAAGTCTTTGGATACTAGCAAGTGTTAGGTTAATAAATTTGTTCTACTATCAAGTGATGTGGTGCTGGTTTACTTCATTTTTACATCTCCATTATCTGTAACAAATTTAATCTCCCCTTACCAAAACCATTAAAGACTCATTCAACCAGATCTAAGGCAACTTCTGCTGTATTCCAGTCTAGAGTGTCTATGGATGATATATGTGCAGTTGCAACTTGGTCAAATCCTCATACCTTTATCGCTCATTACAAACTAGATTTGGTTTCAAGGGGAATCCTAGCCTTTAGCTCAACCATACTTAGGAATATCCTTCGTTAGAGTGTACCCAGGATTTTAGGTAGCTGGAGACTGTGGCCCATTAGTTGAGGAATGAATGAAAATTGACAAGATCAGATAAAAAAGTTATGTCTTTTAACATAGGTTCGTACTAGGCTATCTTCCCTAGGGCATTTATAAGCCTAGCCAGAGTGTGTGTGGCTTTCACCACCCCTTAGGATGAGAATACTACTCCCATTTAGGGTTTAGTTTACTGTGACTCTGTCTAGTAGTGACACAGAGATGACCCCCGGGGTAAACCTACGATCTCCCATCCACTAGTCAAGATTTCTCTTGAATAGAGTTAGTGAGGGGCTCTGCCTAACATGGATTGGGATTCTGTTCCAGAGTGTAGGGAGCCTCTGGGTTATGAATCTGTCCCTCCAGCATGTCCTATTTATTTCTGTGTTGAGGTTTAAGTCTCTTGCTCTCGTGGCTCTGATGGATTTGGATTTTCTGAGATGGAGCATGTCCATTAATTCCGGATTGGACATGGCCTTGTACATCAGGCACAGGTCACCTCTGAGTAGGCGGTATGCGACTGAATAGAGCTGGAGTTTTTTCAGTCGGGCAGCATATGACATATGTTTAAGACCCTTTATCCTCTTGGTGAGGAACTTTTGGGGTCTTTCCAACTGCTGCAGGTGTCGGGTAAGATACATCCCAAATGGGGCATTGTACTCCATCATTGGCCTGATAAGAGAAGAGTACAGGGGCACAATGACCTCTCTTGATCTAGATGTGAAACCCTTCATGATAAGGTGGGCAATATAGAAGGTCTTCCTAACCACTTTGGCAATGTGAGTGTCAAATGAGAGGTTACTGTAAACCTGGGTCCCTAGGTCCCTGATTACCTCTTCCGTACTTAATGGATTACCACCTATGTGGTAATTTGTGGGTACCTTGTTTTTCCCAAAGGGTATGACTATACATTTTTTGGCGTTCAGCTTAAGGCCATGGCTCTGGCACCAATTGTCCATTTCTATGAGGCCTCTCTGAAGGATGTTTGTGTCCGCTGGAGTATCAATTATGGCTCCCAGTTTGCAGATATCTGCGAACTTTGTCAGCCATAATCCTCCTATGTTTGCCTGTACCTCGGAAAAATAAATGCTGAACAAGAGGGGTCCCAGGACTGAGCCCTGTGGGACACCGCTTGTGACTGGCTTGGAGTCTGACATAGCTCCAGCAACTCTGACCCTGTGGGTTCTGTCCTTGAGCCAGTTTGCAACCCATCTCGTGACATATGGGTTTACATTTAAGCTGGTGAGTTTGTCTATGATGCCCGAGTGGGGTATTGTGTCAAAGGCTTTTGCAAGGTCAAGGTAGGCTGTCTGAACTGCCTTACCCTCATCAATGGCCTTGGTGACTGTTTCAAAAAAGTTGACCAAGTTCAAAAGGCAGGATCTGCCCTTGACAAAGCCAAATTGGGTAGGATCCAATGTCTTTGTTTATGAGTTCCATAATGATCCTCTCCATAGCTTTGCAGACCAGGCTCGTCAAGCTTATGGGGCAGTAATTTCCAGGGTCCATAGAAGCACTGCCTTTGTGAAGTGGGACCACTGTTGCCGTACGCCACTCTTTGGGTACGTATCTTGTAGTAAGGCTAAGATTAAACAGCCTTATGTGTGGGTTTAGTTCCTCTTGGAGTTCATGTAGCACACAGCCTGGGACACTGTCCGGTCCCATTGATGCTGTGTTTTTAGCTTTAGAGAGGGCGGCTCTCACCTGGGCATCTGAGATGTTAGGGAGGCTACACTCTGCTGGGATAGTTATTTCTCCTTTTGGGGGGGAGGAGGAGGAGAAATTTGCACTGAACCTGTCTGCCAGAATGTTGGCAATGTCAGTGGGTTCAGTGTATTTTGTGTCATTTTGGACTAACTCTGAGCATATCTGGGAGTTTCCACCCAGGTTTCTAACATAGCTAAAGAAGGCCTTGTGATTGTCTTTTGTGTCTTTTGCGATTTTTCTCTCAAAGTTGGCCTTGGATGATTTTTTGAGTGATCGTAGTTTTTTGCTAGTACTGATCAGAGATGCCTTCCCTTTTAGGGATTTTGCTCTGTCATGTAGTAGCTTCCTCCTTCTGTTGTAAAGTTTGTTTATGGCTGGGGTCCACCCCTGCCTTTGGGGGAATGGGTCTTGGTTTTATTTGGGATTGCATGATCCATGCATTCTTGAAGGTGCCCGTAGAAGGCATTTGTAAAGGATTCAGCAGTGTGGGTTGTGGTTTCCACTGGCCCAGGGACCTTGAAGGATACCACTTCAGTCTTAAGAAGTGTGAAGTTGGCTTTTGAGAAGTTCTTCACTGTGGTCTTTTGTGCAGGGGGTGGGGGCGGGATGTGGATTTCCAGTGAGATTAATTTATGGTCTGATCTTACCAATGAGGGATATACTTCCGGTGTGGAGCATTTTGTCCCCATGTTTGTGATGATCAGGTCTAGTATATGGTCTCCTCTTGTGGGAATGGTGACTAGTTGTTCCATCGCATTTGAGTTTATGAATTCTAGGAACCTTTGGGCTAGGGTGTTGGGGCTTGAGTAATGTTCCCAGTCTATGTTTGGGTAGTTGAAGTCTCCCAATATGATGGTATTTGGAGAGACATTCATACTCTCCAGTGTCTTCAGGAAGGCTGTGTGGGGTTCCTGAGTTTGAGAGGGTGGTCTGTAGCATGCTACAAACTGTAAGGCAGTTTTGCCTATGGTTAGTTGCACCTGGATGGTCTCCGATGCTTCGTGCATTGCCACTAACCTGGAGGTGTGGGTATCTTTGAATATGGATACTCCCCCTCCTTTTGTGGTTCGGTCCAGGTTTTGGGGCCGGAAAGCATGATATGAGGTAAAACCTGATAGTGCTGGGGTGATTTCAGGAGCCTTGAACCAGGTTTCAGTCACTGCACAGACATCAATGTTCTCCATACTGAGGAGGGCTTCGAGGGCATGCATCTTGAGGTTTAGACTTCTGGCATTGAGCAGCATTACCCTTAGTTTTTTTCCACTTGTGTTTTCTAGGGAGGTAGGTTTGTCATTTGAGCCTTGCCTAAAAAAGGCACTATGGGGGTGGCAAGAGCCTTGGCCAATATCCGGAAGCCCAGGGGTGACAGGTGCAAGCCATCCCTTGCGAAGCAGCGTGGCTTGTTGAGCATGTCATCCCAAGCAGACAGACATTGGATCCCCTTAGAATGACACCAGTAATTATGCCAATTGTTAAAACTGATCATTTTGTCTTTGTACTGTGGCATCATTCTTGGTGAGGGTAAGATGCTGCTCAGGGTCAGGGTCATACCGGCCTGGGCTACATAATCAGAGAGCTCCTCTGTCTCTCTTCATGTAGTTCAGGGAGGTACGTCTCAGGTCATTCACACCGGCATGTACAATAACGGAGTCATATTTGTACTTGCTGTGGAGTGACCTGAGTGCTTGTGTTATGTGGCGGATTCTAGCTCCCGACAGGTAGCTTACTGTGACCTTTTCCTTGTTCAGTCTGGTGAGCGGGACGTCAGTGTGTCTGACTATGGAGTCACCTATTACAAGTGTGTCTGGCATGTTTGGCCTTAAGGGCTGTGACTGTTTAGCACACTGACTTTGTGAATTATGTGTTGCATGTGCTATGTCTTGAGGTGGCGGTTGCTTGGGTGTCTGCTTTGGAGGCCTCTGTTGTTTTGGTAGATTTTTAATCAGCCTCCAGTATGTTTTTGTGTGTTTATGTGTTTGGTTTGCAGTTGTGATAGTTCTATGTGAGACTGGGTTTGTGGTGTGCGTGGTTACCTTCTCCTCCTGACTGGTCTTGCCAGTACTGAATTGAGAGAGCTCAGCCTCCAGTTTGGCTATATAGTTGCATCTCTCGCATATATTTGTATTTGTTGGGAGGAGGAGAGGGTTGTCTGTGTACATGAGGCAATTGTAACATTGCCTCAAAATTCCCAGATTCACCAGCTGAACAGGAGAGGACGCCCGCAACTGACCCTTCGACATGCTAGAATAGTGAAAAAGATTGCTGTGTAACTGAGTCAGAAAGGATCTATAGGGAAATGGGTACTCGAGGGAATTTAGGTGAATGAAGTACGTGCTTTACCTGTATAAAAAATGCTTTAGGAGCAAGTGCTGAGCTTTTCAGTTAGAGTATAGGCTGTTTAGATTGCAAGTAGAGCAGTTCTAAGGGAAAAATTGAACAGTAGACTTTACGGAGCCAGAAATAGTTTAAACTTGATGAACCGGCGCTGCCCGATGCTGCTCTATGAGCAACTTTGCGCTAATTCGCGCTAAAGCGCGCAAAAACGGGCTTTATAGCAGGGGGTTGAAAAGAGCCAGGAATTGACCCAAAATGGCCAATAAACTAAAAGTTGCTGGGCTGGAACCACTCCTCTAGGGACAAATAGGTTGCTCAGTGCTCCCCACTCCCACTGGTGAACAAAGAAGCTTCCTCTTATCCAAATAAGGATATGGATAGCACAGGAACTAAGACAAAGCCCAGAGATCAGCAAAATCTGAAGACTGGACTATTCTAGTTCAGAAAAGCGGGAAAACAAGGATATTTTTTTTTTTTTTTTTCAGACAGAAGAAAAAGATACAGTAGCAAACAGTAAATGCTATAAAACGGCTAGTGCACTTGAGTGTGTTAGCCTAACAATTAAATTAAACAAAAATAACTTTTTAAAGTGCTAACAGTTTAAAATCTACACAGGAACAGTAAAAACAATATGCAGAGCTGTTTTTTAGGCGAACATAACATTCCATCTGTGTTGTCCATTTTCATTCTTCAAGTCCCCACCCACCATCCCCCTGCATATTTCATAACTGACTTCTGGAAGAATGAGTTACTTCAGGACACCTTTTTCCTTTGTATTGAACTCCAGTTATGGTATTTTATAGGCTTCCTGTCAAGCTGCAAACAAGGTCTGAGGGATGTTAGAGGTGGTGCATTATGGTTAGGGGAGGAGCTTGCGAGTTTGTTGGTGGCCACGAGGTAGTAAAATGGCCAAGTTGGATCTGAGGATCGCATCCAATCCCAATGTGCCGTTAGTTGAAGAATGATAATGGACAACACAAAGTTATGGTAAGTACATAACCTCTAACAATGGCATTTTTCCAGTTATTAGGAATAATAGATGTAATACACAAGTTGTAGATCTGTTTTAATGGGGTTTTGATGATATCTGCAGCGATAAGTCGTGGGTGAAGGTTTTTTGTACTAGGGGCGGGGCAATTCACATTTAATCTGTTTGAGCAGGGGGTGGATGTCCATGGATGTGATAATTCTAAAGTATAATGAAAGTATTATGGAAGGGTGGTGTGGGTGGCAGAGGAAATTTTGGAATTGAGTAAAGTATCTGATGGGATTGTTGCTGAAATGAGAAAGAAAAGCTGATAGGATGTGGAATTCATGGAGGAAGGGTCCTGTGTGATTGCTGACCTCTTTACAGAAGTTTTTTGGGTGAGGTTTGGTATGGTTTTCTCATGTGACTTTTATGATAGCATATGCTTGCTTGATGAGGTTGTGTAACTGTGTGTAGTGTTGTCTGTTTATGCATTGCATGGTAGTGTGGAAAGGATTTTCCAGGAGTGCCATCACCAAGTTTTAGAAGAATTTTAAACTCGTAGGTTTGCCAGTTATTAGGTTTTTGGTTTGTATAGCTTTTTAGGATTACTAAGAAGCAGGGATTTTGCAGTTTGGTCAGTACAGAGGTGGCTAGTTCTGCAGTAGTGTAAGGGTCAGTTTATTCAGAATTGGTGACCAGCCCAACAAGAAAAGGGTGGATTTAAGTTTGCTAATGTCAGGCTGTGAAATTACACCATGTGAATTAATCAGCTTGCCTATCCCCAGTCAGTCTTCTTTTGGCTTTTCCCGGTTAGGGGTTAGGGGTCGCCACTCCGGTCTGCTAATGATTGGCAGTAGATTTTTACGTGCTGGCTTGCCGGGCCTAACGCTCAACCTTCAATGAAGGAACGCCCATTCACACATGTCGACACACAGAAGACGCTCTGAGAATCAAACGTGCAACGTCTAACTGTGAGGCGACAACGCTACCGCAGCACCACCACCGCAGTAAGCTTGCGTATCCCCAGTGTGTAAGAAAATTCACTGATGAGCTGAGATGTAAAGCAGCTTTATGTTCCAAGGAAAATAGCAGAGAAATGTTTTCAAGAAATATCTTTGTTTAGTATTTTTTTGTAATGGGCGGCCACGGTGGTGCAGTGGTTAGCGTTGCCACCTCACAGCAAGAGGTTCTCCGGTTCGATCCTCGGCTGGGGCGCCTTCTGTGCGGAGTCTGCATGTCCTCCCTGTGGTTGCGTGGGTTTCCTCCTGGTGCTCCGGTTTCCTCCCACATCCCAAAGACATGCTGTAGTTGGATTGGACACTCTAAATTGGCCTTAGGTGTGCGTGTGTGTGCCTTCTGTGGAAGGTTGGGTGCCGGGCTAGCAACTAGACACTGTAAAACTCCACTGCCAATCATAAATGGACAGGTGATCTGCTGTGGCAACCCCTAACTGGGAAAAGCCGAAAGAAGAAGTATTTTTTTGTAGATTATTTCAGAGAGAATGCACAGCTGAGCTAATTTAGTGATTGTAAATAATGTGGTTTACTTCCTGAAATTCTCCAAACACTTGTCAAGTGGGAGGGAAAACCGAGCAGAATTTCACTTTCAGTTTTGTAAGCCTTGGGAAGTTGGTGTAGTTAATAAACCGTTCAGAACTTTCATTTACATTTGATTCCATACAGCAGAAAGGCTGTAGCAATAAGTACCTTGTTAAGTTATTTGTTGGACTCTGTCATGTATTGTAGTCACTCCATTCAAGTATTTAAAGGAAAAAAATGTTCCATCCAGTGTTGTGCAAGATGAATTTTGTTTTTCAGAAAGGCAAGGGAAGCCTCAAATCCAAACAGAGTTTGGCCAATAATATTATCTACTCTGTTTTCAGTGAGCTCATACAATAGAGTAAAAAATGAATCTATGGCTTTAGTTTTTTTTTTTTTATTTTGTGATTTCAGATTAAAGGATACCATTTTGTTAATTACAGGTTCTTGGCACAAAAAAGGTTGTCAAAGTCATGTTTCACAGCTGAAAACTGCTTCCCTGTACTATTTTCTGAGGTCATGCTCCAAAATGCATCTTTGGCTTTTTTTTCTCCTACACAGCAAACCAAATACATTCAGCTGTTTTTCCTCAAAAGGAGCACTGATGTTGGTTGCAAGCTGAAACTGTTCAAACCTCTAGATCCATCACCATCAGTAATGTGCTTTGGCAAAATCAAAGGGTTCAGGAGTTGACAAAGTAGTATTTGGAAGAAATCCTGCATTGCTGTATTGCTACTGCATCTGCATCCCTAGTCGCTTCTGACATTTTTATGTTTGGCATACTTTAATCAAAATCTTTTATGAAATTCAGCATACAGAAATTTTAATCACACACCTGTATGGCTTCCCCTCCATAATCCTTCCTGCTTGTTTGCAAGGCAGGCAACTTCCTCTGTGTTTGGCTGCATCAAGATGAATTGTACTGCAGGGTGAACACATTGAACTAAACTGCTGGATTCCTGGAATCCTCAACCAGGAGGAGGAATTATGAACTTCATTACTTAAGCAGTCCTGGAATATGTACATGAGAAGTTTGAGAATGCTGATACTTAAACAGGAAAGTGGAATCCAGTAGCCTACCATGTTTTTTAATGGGCAAACAAGTCTGGTCATATCAGTCTATTTATAAACCCAGAAGAAAGATGAGGAATCTTGTGTGTTTAAAAAAAAAATTGTGGCTTTCCTTTTCTTAACCTTCTACTAGGAAAAAAATGTTGAATAATATTGTGCCCAGCTGTCAGCCAGAAGCAATTTTATTATCAGCTCAGCCTTTAGTGTAGTGTTTTATCATGTAGTACTTTGCTTATTTGAATTTGTCGTTTTTTTTTAATGTTAGTCAGGAAAGCAGCCAAGTATATACTAAATAAAATGTGTGTGAATATAGAGGTAAAAGATTCTAACCGAAATACACAAATATCAAAATTATAGTAAACTAAAATATGAATTCTCTAAGTAAAATATTCAAATATTTCAAGATTTCTAAAAAAACATTTAATGTTCTAAAGAAAAAAAAAAAAGACAGAAATAGGGTCAGTAGGTGACTAATCTTGCAACCTAAAACTACAGTCGGTCTACAGATGCCTACATCCTGATAGAGTTGTCATCAGTAGGAAAGAAAAATCCAAAGGCAAATAAGAAATGTACTATCCTGTCACTTTGTTGGGCTGTGTCTTGGTATCTCGATTATTTGAAATTGATTAACCGAGAGGAACATTGATCAGAGGTTGTGGAACATGACTTCTGCATTATGTTTCCCTGTGCTGGAAAGGTGCAAAACTGAAGCCATGCCAACAGAGTTTCACAGTATTTTTGTGGAGGTGGTGTTAGAGTAATTTCTTACTAATACCTTATATTTAAATAAATAAATATTGTTAAATGTTACTATTTATTCCATTGTGTGCCTTTGCTAACTCATGAGCGCTGTTTATTAACAGTTATCACCATCCTGTTTTTGTACTGAATACAGATTGTAAAACTGTTTAGAAATGATAACCTGCAAGTTGGAATAGTTCCTTTTGGTCTTAGATGACTTTTTCAGGACGTTAAAACACAGCTCACCGAATATGATGTAGTATTCTGCTGGTGCCATGTGATTACAACCACCTTGGGTTTTAAGAGACTACTAGCTTAGTGGCACTAACCCAGTCAACAAAGGATAAATGTAAAAAAAAAAGTTTTAGTTTGCATTTCTTCCTGCAGCATGGGGGATGTTTTCAGATGTCATTTGGGCCTATTGTTTTACTCTCGCACTGTGGTTGTCTATCTAGGGATAAGTGTGGGCAGGTCAGGTAAATCTGTCATGAATTAATGCAGTTTTAGTGAAAAGCACTGACTGTAACTGCAAATTGCATTCAAATAGAACAGCAAAAGCAGGGATTTTTTTCAAGGGTTGTCAAAGCCTCTGCACCTCCTGCAAGGGGTTGTGCTTCCAGATCCCCCTTGTTTATTGTAGTTACATTTGAAGTTGCTGCAGTGTGAGGAAACTGTGAATCCCCATTTGATCTAGTAACTGTGGTTTCATGTATCATCTAATTTTTCTACGAACTGATCTATAAAACTGCATTGCAGCAGGCCAAAGAAGCAAATGTGTTTTAAGGAAGGTGTGGGTAGGAAGTAGACAGGGGTGTATCCATGAAAGCTCTTTTAGCCTTACAGTATGATGATCATCCTGTCTGGAGAGCATTACATGGTTACCACTGTTGGTATTCTTACCTTATTTGTCTTAAACACCCTTTCAGTGAAATAATGCTAAAGTTTACATTCTGAAGACTCTCTCACATGCACTGACATGGAATATGGCCGCACTAGAGGTTGGAGACACTTCTCTCCCCAACTCTAGGCTGATTTGTTAGAGCACTTGGAGCTTACTAAGCTAGGACCATTTATATTAAACAATGTACCATGCTTATTTTAATTTTACCTGAGATGTTCTACGGTGAATGTTGAGTTTCTGGTAAACATTACTTGAACTTGCAGACCTATAATTTCCCTGTTAATGTAGGGTTTGACCACAAGGCTAATAAAATGAGTAACTAGCCTGTAGACTGGGTGACGATAGGCATTACATTTTACAAGTATTGTATAATTTCCAGTTACCTCTATTAAAAACTTTACAAGAGCACTTTTCCTGGAAGGGCTTCTGTTTTCTGATATCACAAGTTAGCTCCTTCTTCAAAAGATCAAGCCGCTCAGAAAATGATGATGAATAGTCTCCCATTTAGAGAAGTTCTAGGGGAAGTCGGTAAAGAAATATTAGTTTCCCCAGGCTTGTGTATTTTATTTTAGAATCCAGTAGCTCACTGACTTTCTGGTATTACTTATGTCTTTGACAAGTTGTCCCTGTGAAAGTTTTGAGACTAAAAGAAACTTAAACACACTATTTGATATCACAGAATGGGCCATGTTAGCCCTGCTGTCCTTTGTCATTTTTAAGGCTACTCGTGCATCCTTGCAACATGCAGAGAGAGAGAGAAACTGTAGCTGGTAATGTGCATAATAAAATGGGAGAATATCAACAGTATCCTTTTTTATTTGCCGTCTCCACTGGTGTGTCGTAAAAGATCTTTTGAATATATTTTAATACCATTAACATGAGCCTGTCTGACAGCTCAATTAATTACTTTTACTTGGGGCAGTGGATATGATTTCAGAAGACTGGCATGAGATCATATTTGATGGACGTCCTTATAGAAATAGATGAAGAAAGGGGGGTTATTTTAGTACTTTGTGCTAAAATGGTAATATCCTGCTAATGTGTAGTTTAGTACAAGAAAGGAAGACTTCTAGATCATGTTCTGTGTAGGGGACATGAGGTGATGGATTTGCACATCTGTTTACATTGAATAAAAATGTTCATGTAGCACTGAAGCTTAAAACGGCTGAGAGGAGGAGACAGGAATTGCTAAACAGACCAGGAGCTGAGACTGTAGGAGTAGGATTTGTGACATGACATACTTTAGGTTCAAAATGGAGCTCTAGCAAAGAGTTGAGAGCAAGAGTGTGGAGGGACTGTGGAAAAGGAGAGAAGATGAGGAGGTCCATTGTCATCAACTGTCAGCATTAAAGCTGTAGGCAGCTTGGAATTTTAAAAACTTTCTCAGACTACTGACACCTTTCACTATACACTTTCTCTAAAGAGTTCTCTTGCTGTGTGTCAGTCTCTGTGAATATGTGCAGGCTAATAGCTGCAGGCTACCTTTGGTGTTTTTTTTTTGTTTTTTTTTTTTACTATTTTGGCTTTAAAAAAAAATTATAGCTTTTATTTTCTAAACCTGATTGTTTATCCCTGTTCTTACTAATCCTTAGTTTAGTACATTATTTACTTTTAGAGCAGATTTTAGAATACTTTTCCCTTTTGGTGTTCATCTTTCCCTCACACTATCAGATCTACAGACTTTCGCAATTTCAGATATTTAGTCCTTGTATTTTTTGCTGTTTATTATAATCATTTTTGTTTGGTTATGCTGTAATTTATTTCTCTTTGCCTTTATTGTTTAACACATTGTTACCTTTCTCCTTATATTTTTGGTGGTACATTTGTTATTGCTCCACTACAGAATTTTAAGGTATCACATAGTGAAGGGTCTAGCTTGGCTGAGTCTTTATTGTACTTTTGACTTTAGTATCAATGCTATTTGTATCAGATGAGCCTTGGCTCTGGTGCTAAGGCTTGATATGCATGTCAGTTGTCCTGATACATTCAGCCATGGTACTAATGTTGCTGATGTTGGTCCCCACCTTCGAGATCAGTATCTCAACCTTAACCGTCAGAGTTGAGGCCTCAGAAGCAGGCTTAGGAATAATCTGATGTCCTTCAAGGATGCATCTGCAGTCCTTACAAATGGGTTGTCCTGTCGTCAGGCAGCCCTACGGTCGGCCGGATTCCAAAGTCTGGGTCTGGCTTCGGCTGGTGTCGCACTTCACCCGACGTCATTGCGGCAGTTCTTCGGGTATAAAGGCATCAGCCGACGCCATTTTCCCCAGTCTTTCTTGTCGCGTGGCGCCCGAAGCAGAAGCTGTTCGCAAGTGCCGGTCGGTCAGATCCAGAGATTACTACTACCGAATACTACTTCGAAGACTTCTATAAAGCTAAGTACCCCATTGGGGACTCTTTCTTGCCTCAGCCGATGTCAGAGAAAGTTAATAACTGTTTATCTTGTGGGAAACAAATACCTCATAAAGATTTCCACTCCTATTGCATACATTGTTTAGGCCCAGACCACGACGTAGCAGCTTGTCTAGCCTGTGCTTCTTTTAACCGACGGACGCTTAGACGTCGCTCGGACTTTGCTGAACAGATTTTCGGCTCCGATTTTGCCTACATTATGCCGTCGGATCCTCCGACTACGCAAGTAACCAAAAAGCGCAAAGAAAAGGACCGACACTCGCGGTCCGCGGTTTCGGCTGAAACCGCGGTTAAGCAATCCATGAGTGTCTCGGTTTCGGCCGAAACCGAGCAAGCGGTTCTTTCTTCAGCCGATAACTTGCCTTCTACCGAGGCCTCTTCTATCCTGGTAGAAACGGCTTCTGAAATCCAGCCTTCTGTTGCGATTTCACAGGATTTATCAGACACCATTCCACTAGATATCTCTACCCCTGCACGTGGAGCTGCTAGGCCTCCTCCAGCTATGTCTATTAAGGCCTTTGCCAGGGCTAAAGCAGCCAAAACTTCCAAACCTGTGCCTGCCAAGCCCGCCTCTCACAGGCCCAGCACCAGCTCCCACATGCTTTCTTTGGCACAGGATCTCATCACTTTAATTCGTGGATCCCAGCCTCATCCAGACAGGGCCTCTCTCCCTCCTCCAGAAAAGAGGCCTAGAGTAGAGCCCCCTGAGCCAGTAGCCACAGATGATTCTTCTGATGATTCAGAACATACAGACCCTCCTGAGGCTTCTTATTCTCCTTACGAAGACTCTGATGCTGAGGAGTCCATCCCTTCAGCCTCTCCTCCTGAGGAATTTTCCTTTGGGGAAACCTTGCATGCTATGAGGGAACAATTTCAGTGGCAGGGCCAAGATTTCTCAGACTCTAGAAAAAGGCTTAGGACCTTTCTACACTTACCACAGCATAGGCCTTTAGCTATTCCTCCAGTTCTTTCTGTTGTTGATGATGCATTTAATGATGCTTGCACTACTCCTGATACTTTACCTCCGGCTCCTGCTAAGCCAGATAGGTACTACAGGGTTCCGGACACTCATCACCACTTATATAAGACCCCTTTTGCAGACCCAGAGACTATCTCCCAGGGCCCTAAAGCTGTAGCAGCTACTTCTTCTAAAAAACCCCTCCCTCTGAAAGGGAATCCAGGTCCTTAGAGAGATGGGGTAAAAAAGTTTACACCTCTGCTACTTTGTCAGCTAGAGCTTTGAACTGCCAATTTCATATGATTCAATATCAAGAGTTTATGCTTGACCAGTTGACTAAAAAGCTGTCCTCTGAAGAATCTTTAGATAAAAGTATATTCAAGAAATGTTACATAACATACAGCAGGTTAGTAACCATTCTTTAAAATGTGGCTATGATGCACTGGAGGCTTCCTTTAGATCAGCCATGACTGGCACAGTTATCAGGAGGCATGCATGGTTGAAAGAGCAGGCATTACCAGACCATGTCAAATCTAAGCTTTTGGATGCACCTATGGACAAGGTCAATTTATTTGGTGCCCCGCACAGCAGGTACTGAAAAGATGGAAGAGAAAGCAAAATCTGTGCAAACAGTAAAAGATTTCTTACAAGTTCAACCTCCAAGGTTTAGCAGGAATTGGCCCTCCAAGAATTGGTCCTTTCCGGACTCCTCTAAGGCACAAAGAGGCAGGAATAGGCGCTCTAGAGGCAGAAACCAATCCAGGGGTGCCTACAGGGTCGCCAGTGGCAGGGTAACAACCAACGAGGCACGTAAATAGCCACCACAACTACAACAACTCAATCACAGTGACTTGGTGGCACCGCCTACCAGGGAACAACTAGAAGCACCCTTGGGCGGAAAGCTAACATTATTTTCAAGAAACTGGCACTGCATTACAAGAGAAAAATGGATTTTGCAGACTATAGACAAAGGTTACAGGTTCCATTTCCATACACTACCAGGAAAGAGAGGAATGCCAAACCTACCACCTTCTCAAAGGGCAGAAGCTCTAAAACAAATATCTCAATTATTAAGAATGAGAGCTGTGGAAAAGGTACCATTTATGGAGCAAGGGAAGGGATTTTACTCCAGGCTCTTCCTGGTACCAAGAAAAGAAAACAAATGGAGGCCTATTCTAGATCTGTCCGCTCTAAATACATTCCTCATTGTTCCAAAATTCAAAATGCTGACCCTACAGCAGCTTCTTCCCATGCTGGGCAAGGAGTCTTGGCTGGTAACTCTAGATCTCAAGGAGGCATACCTGCACGTCCCCATAAGACCAATTTGCAGAAGATACCTCAGATTTCTTGCAGGATCAGAGCATTATCAATTCTCAGCATTGCCCTTTGGCTTATCTACTGCCCAGAGTGTTCACGAAATGCCTGGCATCAGTAATCGCTCATTGCAGACTTCAGGGAATTCAAATCTATCCCTACCTGGACGACTGCCTGATACAAGCGGACAACAAAAACAAATTAACAGAAGACTTACAAAGAGTCATCTACCTGCTACAAGCCCTGGGATACACAGTCAATACAAAAAGTCAAGGCTGATTCCATCCCAAATAATAACCTTTCTGGGTGCAGAACTGGACACATCAAAACAAATGGCATTTCTAACTGCAGAAAAGAAAGAGCAACTTCCTCTCTATTTCTTGGCATTAACAACGCAGAGCCATCTAACTGCAAGAAAAGTGCTACAAGCTCTAGGCTTCATGGCATCCTGCATAATTCTGGTCCCTCATGCCAGGCTTCATATGAGAAAGCTACAGTGGTACCTAAAGAATTTGTGGTCTCAGCACAAGCACAGCCTGGAAACCAAAATTCCAATGATCCCATGCCTGAAACAAGAGTTCTTATGGTGGGCTCAGGCCTGTCAATCAAACACAGGTCTGCCCTTCTGCAAAAGTCAACCAAGGCAAACTATCACGACAGATGCCTCAGACCTCGGTTGGGGGGCACACATGATGGACAAGTGCATTCAAGGCCTATGGACTCAAGACCAACTACATCTGCACATAAATCTAAAAGAAATGATGGCAGTAAAATTGGCAATCCAGGCATTCAGACCTCTTCTCCACGAAGGCCAGCTGTTGATAAGGACAGACAACACCACAGTTATGTGGTACATCAACAAACAGGGAGGCACACACTCATACCCCTATGCCGGCTGGCACTAGACCTATGGGATGTGGCTCTGAGCTACAACATTCAGTTACAGGCAATTTATGTACCAGGAAGGAAAACATTCTAGCAGACATATTAAGCAGAACTACAACAGATGCCCACGAATGGATGCTGCATCCGGACATCTTCAAAGCCATCACAAGAGAATGGGGATTACCACAAATAGACTTGTTTGCATCCCCATACAATCCCCAGTTGAAGAAATTCTGCACAAGGACTTACCACCCACTTGCTTGGAAGGTGGACTCCCTATCCTTCAGTTGGAAAAGCCTGACAGCATACGCATTCCCACCACTTCCTTTGATGCACAAGGTGCTTCTCAAGATCAAAGAGGAACGTCCGAGGATCATTCTGATAGCCCCAGACTGGCCAAGACAACATTGGTACCCACTACTGAGGAGCATGTCCAGGGAACAAATATGGAAACTGCCCCTGATCCCATTACTGCTGACACAGAACAACTACAACATTCTGCATCCAAACCTAAAAACTCTGCAGCTAACTGCCTGGAACATTACATAACAGAAATTAACCCAAATTTATCCCAAAGGGTTAAGGACATAATCCTGGAGGCTCGTAGACCTTCAACAAGAAAGAATTATGCAGCAAAATGGAAAAGATATCTCATCTGGAGTACTGCAAAGGGGCAAGATGTGACACTGGTGAACATAGCCAACATCCTGGAGTACTTGGCGGAGCTCTACCACACAGGCCTGTCCTATTCCTCCATCAAGATACATGCATCAGCTATTTCAGCACAATACAGCTTGGATCCTCCTGTCTTCTCGCATCCTCTGCTCAGACAGTTTCTGAGGGAATTAAAATGTAAAACCTCCCAGGAAACCTCCATTGCCAGCATGGGACTTGAACTTTGTGCTAGAAAAACTGACTCTACCTCCTTTCGAGCCAGCAGCTACAGCAGACTTGCAATACTTATCCTGGAAGACTGCCTTCCTGCTGGCAATAACTTCAGCAAGAAGGGTCTCTGAACTACAAGCATTAATGGCAGTACAACCCTTCCTGATCTTCCATCAAGATAGAGTGTCCATGAGAACAAATCCTACATTTATGCCTAAGGTGGTATCCAGAGTCTCTTTAAATCAGGCAATCCACCTTCCTACATTCTTCCCCAATCCACAGAACAGGGGAGAAAAGCTCTTACATACCTTGGATGTACACAGGCAATTACGCTACTACCTGGACAGGACAAAAAACAATAGAAAAACTGACCAGCTTCTGGTAGCTTATGCAACAGGAAAAGAAGGAAAACCAATTTCTAAACAGAAAATCTCCAAATGGATAGGAAATTGCATTAGATTTTGTTACTCCTACCATGGAAAGAAAACTCCAGAGAACATCAGGCCTCACTCCACAAGGGCCACAGCCACTACCACAGCTTTCTTACGAGGAGTGGCTACCAAGGACATTATAGAGGCTGCTACTTGGACCTCCGTGCATACATTTGCCAAGCATTATAACTTACCTCTATACTCTAGATCCCGTGCTGGTTTTGCCACTGCTGTTTTGCAAGGGATCCTGACTACACCATAATCTATTCTCATTACCTCCTCCCCTAGTTTAGCTATGGTATTCTACCCATTTGTAAGGACTGCAGATGCATCCTTGAAGGACATAGTACAGTTTTGTACCTACCATAAATGTAGATGTCCGAGAGGAATGCATCTGCAGTCAGGATTACCCACCCTCCTTCCCCTCTGAGGTACTCCTAGGGTACTTACAATCTTCAGATAGCTTGGGGGGGATCTATTATGGTGTATTTGTTTGTATATATGTACATACATGTTTATTTTGTGTGTTTGCTCTCTACTATTTGGAAACTTTGGCATTTATCCAAATTTAGCCTACCAAGAGGGCATCTGGGGCAAGAAACACTGAGGAAAATGGCGTCGGCTGATGCCTTTATACCCGAAGAACTGCCGCAATGACGTCTGGTGAAGTGCGACACCAGCCGAAGCCAGACCCAGATTTTGGAATCCGGCCGACCGTAGGGCTGCCTGACGACAGGACAACCCATTTGTAAGGACTGCAGATGCATTCCTCTCGGACATCTACATTTATGGTAGGTACAAAACTGTACTTTTCATCTCATTGTTGATCCCTATAGGTTTTGATCTTACAGGGTTAATCCCAGTGATTCCTGGATTGGTACCAGTCCCAAATTTTGATAATGTAGGTTTCACTGCATTTGTCTGCTTTGGCACCTGTACAGAAACTTCCATCTGAGACATTTCTTTGTCTGGCTCCTCAGCCATATGCCACCTCTTTGTTCTGGAAAGAAAAGTTAGTAAGCCTTTAGAGGATGAATACTGTAACTGGTAAAAAGCAGTTTAGAAGTTTCCTGCTCCAGATATCAATGTGGGTGATGGTGTGCATTCTCATCCTCCAAGGTGATTCTGAATTTGGGGAAGCTTTGAGAAGAGGAAGCTAAAAGGGGGGGGGGGTGTCTCTTCCCATCCCGTCCTGCTTATCTTGTGGGAGATTTTCCATTACTCGAAGCCTTCTTCCTAGATGGTTACCTACCTGACCTGATGGTTTGGCTGGTGGACAACAGTATGGAGAACCCTGATGTTGTACCTATATTGAAAAGGCCAGACAAGATGCTTTGTCTTCCCTGTTGCTGAACAGATTCTCTTGAGATGGATTACATTGTTGCAGCAGCAACCTTAAAAAAAAAAAAAAAAAAAAAACAGCTACACTCGAGTCCACCTGTCCAGTCACCAAAGTTTTTTTTTTTTTTTTTATTATTATTATATTATACACTGGATGAATTTGGAAAGCATGGTTATGCATCATTTGGTACTCATCACAAACGGCATATTTCCAGTAAGGCCTGCCAGACAAAATGAGTCAGTGCTGGCATGAGTTGCAAGATGTCAACTATGTCTTTTATTTCAAATATCACCATACATCTATCCCATAATTCTACAGTGCTCTAGCAAGAGAAATGGGTGTCCAATTAGTCATGCACTACCATGCCTCACTGCTCTAATTTCACTAAAGGTAGCAAGATTACTTTTTAAGATATCCCTTTTGATAGGTAATTGTATTTTGACCCAAAGGTTGTTGCAGAAGTGTCGCAAAGAAATAGGAGGACAAGACCTTGCAGCTACTGGAGTAAAACGTGAGATGCCCAGTACACTGAGGAGTTGAGTTTCTGGAAAATACTATAGCTGTCATAATTATCAAATTTAATTGCTATCCTTAAGGCAAACATATTTGGCAGAACAAGGGTATCATAGCCCCTTTTGGGTGGCAAAAGGGTAATCCCTGAGGCTGTACCTGCCGGTCTTACTGTTCAGGCAGTTAGGAGTTCTCTGTCATTCCACTTGAGACAGTTGCTGGCTGTCACATAGGGCAACTGGATAAGAACAATACTATCCAGAGACTGCCATTCCCTTCTACAGCCCTCCTCAGCCACTCTGTCTTCGTTCAGCAGATATCCCACCCCATTAAAACAATATGGCAAGAAAAAAGGTGTTGAACTCTTAGAACTTCCCAGATGGCATATTTTTCTAGCAGGCCATAAAGGATATGTTTTTGTTCAGTTAGTTCTAAAGAAGACCAAGAGTTGTTGTGCCTTTCGGCTTTTCTCGGTTAGGGGTTGCCATAGTGGAACTCCGGTCCGCTAATGATTGGCAGTTGATTTTTATGTGCCGAGTTGCCAGCCCTGATGCACAACCTTCAACAAAGGTACCCCCATTCACGCACGTCTCCATGCAGAAAATGCTCTAGCTGAGAATCGAACCGGACAGTGTCTTACTATGAGGCAACAATGCTACTGCAGCACCACCACCGCAGATCTCTTATGCCTGAACTTGATCTGAGCAGCCAAAATCAGCTTATCTTTAGAGTCCTTTTGTATGGTTACAGAGCATCCCCTTGTACCATGTCTGTCAGAAAGAGGCTGGGTGTGCTGTTTGGACCTCCAGGGCACCTTTCTTTATGTCAGAATTAAAGGAGTCTAGGGTTCATAGCCAACTATTACCAGTTCTAGACCCTTTTACTTGTGTTTACTAGAGCTTATCTATACAATCTTGTGTTGGTTTGTAATTGATTTTGCAGTTGCCTGGAAAGAGATTTATTTTTTCTATTTTATTTTTTACCACTGTTTTTGACTGCTTGTAGGAAGAAAGGGATAGCTTGTAGACAAGAAGATTTACCAGAGTGTTGGTTTATTTACTGATCTTTACTTTTAAAAAGAGGTGTAACTGCAAGTGACAGTGAGCAGAAACTACTGAGCACATTCACAGGCAAGGTAAAGGAATTCTAGCTTTTGTGTTACCTTCCCAACTGCTACAGTTAGAGCAATGACTTTGTTCTACTTAATTTAATGTTTAGTTGTATATTGTTTGTGTGAATTTTTCTCATGGAAGTTGATTTAAAATCTCTGAATTGTGTGGCAACTGATTTTGGTCATCCTTTTCTTTTAGACTTTATTCATTTGCAGCTGAAAATGGATTTTTTAAATGTGTGCCATTAATTTACTAAAGTACAAATGTCTTGTATGCAAGCAATAATGCTTGACAGGGTGTGTATTAATGTGTAATTAATGCCCTCCCAGGGGTGTTTAGGCCCAGCGCCGCAGGCGGAGAGCCTTTACACCCCTGGAAAGGTGTTAATTACACATTAACACACACCCTGGAGGGCATTATTGCACTTAGACAATGGGCTAAAATAGTTTTCACTTGCTTATTTATTTTTTTTAAGTACTATATATTTTTTTTTTATATTTTTAATGTAAAATAATTCCCCCACCTACTGTTTCAAGCTTGCTGTAGTATATGTTAATGGTGTTTGAAAGAAGCATTTTACATCAAGTATAAAAAAATATATAGTGCTTAAAAAAATAAGCAAGTGAAACAATTTTACATACAGCCCATTCTCTCTCCCATACACTTGTGCAGTCTCTCCTGCTTTCACACACATACATACACAGAGTCTCCTCTGCTTTCATACACACATTCACTCACAAGATCTATATCACCCTCTTTCTCAATCTCAGTCTAATATGTGCATTCAGTCTCTCTCTCACAGGCAGTCTCCTCTGCTTACATGCATGCATTCAGTCACACATCACTCTCGCTTTCTCTCACTCTCCATCTCTCTCGCAAACACACTCTCTGCTTTCATGCACCCATTCACACACACATGCAGACAGAAAATGACACACACGATCGCACTCTCTCTGTCACTTACATACATGCATACACTCACGCATGCTGCATTTTCTTTTTTTTCTCTTTTTATTTTACACACACTAAACAGCAAAAGTGCTGCTTAGTGAGTGTAAAATAACAGCTCGCTCGCTCTCACTGACATGCACCCATACACTCACACAGACATAAACGCACACATGTACATTTTTGTTTTCTTTTTTTTTTTTTTTTAATTTTACACTCTAAACAGCAAAAAAACGATTCTTAGCGAACATAAAATAATGGTAGCCATTCTGTTTCCTTAGTCCGAGCTCCACGGCGGCTTGATAATCAGCAGGCATTACTTGTACATTAATACCCTGCTGGAGAACACTCATTCTCCAAGCAAGGTATTGATGGACAGTTTGCCCATTGTCTAAAGTATAAGAAATGCTATGTATATTTAAAGGTAACACCTGATAACACTGGTGTTCTGTGTTCCTCATGTCAAAAATTGAACGATTTGCTTGCCATTATTAGTAGTAAATCTAGATGTACTGATGACGATTATACTTGTATATTTGCTACAGTCTGTAGAACTGTTTGCACATATTAATGACTTACTGATGAGATAAATAGTGTTGGGCAAAGAGCAAATAGGACACATTTAGAGAAGGAAGTGTCTACTTTTAGCAAAGATATCTCCTCCCCCATTGAACGAGATAATACTGCTTAAAGTTTTGGAATTCTGAATACAACACTTATTCAGCAATCTGAGGATTCACAGCATATAGAAGAAAATAAAAAAGAAAGCAAGGAAGTTCACAACAAATAAGGAGAAAGAAATTGATTAATGTCTATAAAGCACAGAGTACATACTGAAAAGGACGGTGCTTTATCTGTCACACAGATTACAGAGAATAACATTTTCTACCAGAAAACATTGTCTACAGAAGAAGGCATTTTTCCATAAGAGAAGGTAGAAAAGCAAATAAATTGAAAGAGGTTAATCCATTGAAGCTGCTGGTATTATAAGAAATGACTGCTGAATTTGTGTATTTTACTCCTTGAAGGCTATTTGTAGCCAAGGCACTAGAGAAATAAAAAGTTATTGTGGTTATATGTGGTGTGGTTTGTGTCGAAGCACTTATTGTTGGTGTTGTTTAGCAGAACAAAGAAGCAAGGGGCAGGTGAAAAGGAATAAATCAAAACTGAATGTGGGAGGATTGAAGAACATTTACTGTAAGGAAAAAGACTGAAGCTGACAATGTAGCTCAAGCTGTGGATGTACAAAGCCAGCTGGGTGAGAATTGTATGGTTACAAATGTAATGAGCATTGAAAACAGTGGGATTAATAAGACCAATGGTGATGCAGGTAATTCCTTTTATAACAATTGATAGAGCAGATATTATTGAATTAATAGTACAAAATTCTTCAGATCTGGTCAAAAAATATTCTTGTAATTGGAGATTGTTATTAGAGGAACTGTTACATGTGCAGAGAAGATAATGAACATTGAATAATGTTATGCTTTTCCAAGAGCTAAAATAGAGGATGTGAGGCCTTAGAATGCCTTAAAGTAAGGAAGTATAAATCTGTTTTTATTCATGTTGGTACAAAAGATCTCCTCCACAAGGGCACTCTGTTATTAGGGAACTTACAGCCATCTTAGATAGCGTAGCTTGTTGAGGTGTTAGGACATATTTTTCACAAATCATATATAGAAATGAGAATCTGGTCACAATGAATGAGCAAAATGGCCATTATGTAAAATTGGAGTGATGTGTTTGGCGGAAAAACTGCAGAAGGAATGCTGACAGTTTCAAAGAAATTTTGAATGCAAAAATAAAAAAAATGTTTAACATCAGGATCTAGGCACACAGTGTTAGGAGCATACATCTCCATAAAAACAAGATATTTGACTAAGGTAAGAGACGCAAAAAATACAAATGGAAAATGGGTTGAACTATGACATTGAAAACTGAAATAAATAAACTAGACAGACAAATTAAACATAGTATGAAACAAGGTCAAGACAAAAATGAAGAAAATGCATATAAAGATATTGAGAATAATAGGAAATCATATTGAAGTATACGGATATACAAGATGGTGGCAGGAGTGAAGACATACAAATTGATAAGCTGTGTGTAGGTTTTAAAACTTATCCTCATTCTCTGACACAACAGATTGTAGATATATTTACAAAGTCTTATGCAAATCTGTTTGGGTCCACAAAGAGGATGATGAATTATGCTGGTGACATCCAGGTTATCTCAAATGCTGAAATCAAATTAGATTATATTGAAAACCAGTTACGCAAACTGGATCCAAACAAAGCACTGGGAGGAGACTGAATTAGTAATGATGACTTGAGAGCACTTCAGCATGAACTTACAGCACAGTTATATCTGTTATTTACTACACTGTATAAATATGAGGAGATTCCTCAAGACTAGAGATAGGCACTTCTTAAAAATGTCTTTAAGATGTCTTTAAGGGAAAGAGGAATAGGATAAACCCAGAGTCCTACAGACCCATAAGTTTACTTTCATGTTGTGGAAAAATAATGGAGAAGGTTACATTGGCTAAATTATTGTCAGAACTGGAAAGGTTAGGATTAGAAACCATAAATTGGCATGCATATTTTGAAAATAGAGAGGTTACCTCATGTAACTTGATGTTCTATAACAATATAATAGTTGTGAATGAAAAGTTGTGATGTAATTTTATATAGATTTATTGTCGGCATTTGATAGCGTCCTACACAAATCACTGATCAATAAATTAGAGCTGGGTATTGATAATACCCTTGATAATATGGATAGTTGCATGGCTTACAAATAGGGCATGGCAAGTATCATACAGCAATTGGACAGGTGAAATTCAGGGTTACAGTCTGGGTGTCCAGTAGGGTTCTATCCTAGGCCCGTACTTGCTTAGATTGTATCTTTCAGATCTATCGTTTTCATCTGAGGTGTTCTACAGTCTGCATGCAAATGACTTGAAATTGGGTAAACTGATTACATGTGTTACAGAAAAGGCATGTCTGCAAAAGCACTTGACTAACTTGACCATTTGGGCACAGGAGAATAATATGCTGATAAATATGTCAAAAACTAAGTGCATGAGAATTGAGAGACATAAATTGAAAGGTGAATATTTAATACAGCACACAGTGATTGAAAACTGTAAATTCATTTAAGGATCTGGGTATATGGGTAGACAGCTTTTTTGATCATATCAACTAATTGGTTAATGATGGTTGTAAAACTATAGGTTGTATAAAAAATTTCTAAAGTTTAGGAAATTAGAAATGCTGAAGTCATTTGCTAGTTATGAGACACAAACTTGAGTATGGAATAACAATATGGAAACCTTCTAAGAAAATGCATTTGAGTAAACTGGAAAGGGTACAGCAGAAATACTAAGGACATCAATGAATGTGAAAAGTTGTTATGAAACACTAAACTATCTGAACTTTTAGTGTCCCATATGGATATTTAAGAGGAGAACTTATTCCGGTATATAGAGAATTTAGAGAACTACCTCGGGAATCATTTGGGGCTGTCAAAAAGGAGAATCATCAGGTAGCCTATGTAGAAGATTCTATAGGCCTGAAAAGTGTACTAATTGGTTCTCTTAATATAGTAGCTGATGCATGGAGTAGACTACCAAATTACATTACATTAAAGCAAGCACTATTGATAGGGACAGCCTGGACACATTATGGGGACAACTGTTATGGTATATTGGCAGGCTAGAAGGGCATTATTGCCTGTGCTTGAAATGTATGTAGGTAGGTGTATATGCATATCCATTGCTGCAGCTGAAAAGAGGCTGGAAGGAGTGGAACTGCTTCAGTACCTGAAAGATTACTCCTAGATGCCACAATGATGGACAGCTTGATTGTGGTAAGGGGGTTCCTTTTCTGTCTTTTCCAGTCGTTGGAGACAGAGCCCACTTAAATGTCCACATTGATTAGATGCATGTTGAGCACTAAGTTGCAGAACATTTCCTCTATCAGATGGAATCTTTCTGTAGAATGTTGTCAACTCGTCCAGGTACAGACAGTACCCACTTCCTTTGTCTTATAGTTTTGCACCTTTTTGCAGCCACAATTCGTTTTTTAACGACAGCACATGAAGATACTACTATGGATTTTGAAAGTACATTGTCAGCTCACAGACAGAATGCCCATACCAGCCATGATATCCAAACCTTGCAAGGTTCACTTGTTTGTGAATGCACACCATGAATCTGACACTGAGCAGACCCTTTCTCCCTTCCACTCAAGATGTCTATCACCACAGATACCTTTTTCTGTGGTGGAGGGTCATTGTCAATGGCAGGTGGTCTGAGTATGGTCAAATGTAGAAGCAGGTCTGCACATCAGTGGTCTGAAAATGAAGGTGGTGGTAGTTGCACTGCAGAGATTTTGGACTCTCTTCCCAAGGATACAGTCACCTTCCAAACCATCAACAACATGGGAATGTTGTGTTACATTAATAAGCGGGGTGAAACTCACTCCTACCCATTTGTTGAGAAGTCATGAGTATATGGAAATAGACGGTCAGTAATCTAATTTCTGATAACAAGCTTACCCAGGGAAATGCCTCTTCGTTGGAAGACCGGATCAGTCACTGTTTAATGATGTTTCATGAGTGGTTTCTCAATCGGTTAATGTAACAAACTCTCTTCCATCACTGGGAGATGATGTGCTGTGACCTTTTTGGATCTCTGAGCAATGGAAAGTACAGCAGCTTCTTGTCCTTATTCCTCCTTCTGGAAGATATCCCAGAGATGCAGTCATAAAGAAACACTTTCCCCATTTCTCTTAATCCAAAAGTTCATTTAGAAAGCCAAACAACGGAAGTCCAAGGCTTATCTCGTAGCCTTGCTCTGGCCTAAACAGTTAGGAATCTCTATGTTGTAGTCTCCTCTAACTGAAAAGGTCTCTGAGGCCCTTCATAACCCTCTTAACTCGCCCATTGACCAGCCTTGTCTACGCCTGCACTCCATTTTTCTGTCCAAGGACCTAATATCAGAAAGACACACACAAGTAAATGGACACACTTCTGTATATTGGCTATTGCAAAGCAGTGGGACCAACTTACTGCGCCAGTTCCAACCATGCTGCATTACCCGATGCACATTTTTGTTAGTTGTTTAAGCTATTATTTCATTAAAATGCATCTAAGTTATTTTACATTTTCAGCAGATGTCTGTGTAACTGACCACTTACACTGAGAATGTCTTTTGGTATCTGGCCCTCTAAGCCTGTTTATAGGTAGGCCTTACACTGAAGTAAGTCACTTATACTGAGAGCAAGTCTTTTGGAATCGGAGCAGATGTACACTGACAGCAGCTCTTCTGGAATTTGTCCCATTGACTCATCATTTGTGGTTTATAATGCTTTTCTTGGAGATCCCTTTCTTGTCTGATCTCTGGTCAAAAATCATATCCCTCCTTGGGACTTTTACTTTGTATTAGAAGAGCTTATTCTCCCTCTGTTTTAACTGGCTTTCAAAGTTCACGGCAGCAGATACAGGACAGCAACCAAATCTTTTTACTCTGAGCACTTTGTGGAAAAATAAAGTTAAAATAAGTTGAATAGCAGCAAAAAATCAAGCGCTTTTGTCTCTGTTCATTCAGAGACTTTTTCAAGATAAAGCACACAGTCAATGGTCCCTTTTTACTGACTCTGTGCTTTATCTTGAACAAGTCTCTGAATGAACAGAGATGAAAGCGCTTGATTTATTGCTGATTATTGCTGCTATTCAACTTATCTTATTTTATTATTTTTCCGCAAATAAAGTGCTCTTTGAGTTAAAAGATTTGGTTGCTGTCCTGTATCTGCTGCCGTGGACTTTGTCTTGGAGTTTCTAGTTTCATTTTGCTGATCTGGCTTTCAAAGTTAAAGTATGTGTCTTAGAAAAATACTCTTTCTGGTAGCCATCACTTCTGCCAGAAAGATGTCCATTCATATTACAGGCCTTGTATGGCAATCTTGCTTCCTTAGTCTCCCATGGGGGATGTAGTGCCCTTGTGAATTAATTCAATGTTTATGCCAAAGGCAGGTGCTGAAACTGCCTGCTTTTTTTCCCCCAAATTCTTTTGAGATACATGCACTAATGTATGGATGTTAATACAGATTTTACCTAGGCAAAACTACATATAACTGAACAGATTTACAAATATTTTTTTCATTTCCCTAAAAGAAATTTGGCTACAGTGTGTAAAAAAACCTTGTCTAGGTGGCTGATGCTGTATAAAATTTTGCTACCAAAAATACTGTAGGCATTTGCATTCTATACCGGCCAGTCACTCATCCAAAGCAATTGCATTTCTGAAAAGGGCTTCAGAAGTAGCTTTCCTGGATGATATTTGTGCAAAAGATATAGGTTTTATTGGACACTTGGAAGTACTGCAAGCTGAATGTGATCTTTAAAAACATGGCCTTCTTTCATGATCACAATCTTTAAGGGTATGTTGTCATGAAGGTGGACCATCCAGGAGAATAAGCTTAAGTTGTGCTTTAATGGCTTGGGAGGGTGGCCACTACATCTCCGATACAAAGGTCACTTACATACTGTATTATTAGATCTAGATGATCGGATCCATGCTTATAGCCTCCCTTCATACCCATGTTTTACAGTGGATATGTTCTAGAATGTTTCTTGTAATTCTGTATCTGTTTCTGCTCTGCCTTAGCATGGCCTTATAAAGATGTGGAGAGGAAGCAGCATGCAGAACATTATCGTTAAGGGTAGAGTCCAGTAGCCTGAGAGTTTTGGATGCTGAATTGCCAAAATCTTGCTGGCTTTGATTGTTGATAATGAGGGTAGACATGCCCATCCAGAGCTAATGTTATGTTGAGTATGTAACGTTCAAAAAAAAAACTACTTTGGCTTGCTGAGGATGGCTATAATGGAAAAATAAAGGAACTGGAAGAAAAGGGGTGGGGAGAGAATAATTGGAAGATGTGTGACTGTGCTAGAAATAGGATACCAAAATGTCAGGAGGCAAATGGGGAAGTGGTTATTGGCACACATTAACCTAGGTAAAAATGCATTCTTTATGCAGGGGGAAAAAAGACTAACTTGGGAAGGGAAAAATAACAAGAAGCAGGCGAAAATTCAGAATTAATATCGTGCATCAATACCAGAGAAGCAAAAGAGAAGGTCCCAGTCTGGGAAGGAAGGACAAGGGAGAAATGATCTTACGGGGAAGTAATGGTGGAGATGGAAAGGATTCTAAGTTGTGCAAGCCATTGGGACCAAATGGAATACTGCCAAAGATCCTGAAGAGATGCTGCTTGGATTTTGATTAGTCTTCTGACAGTGCTGTTGAACAATTACTTCTGGCTGGGAGTGATCTTGGGGAAAAAGGAGACCAGCAATAGTGGTACACCTGCTCAAGTCCAGAGCCAGGAAGCTAAAGACCAAGGAGAATAACTTCTTTCGTGAGCAAAATAATGGAAACAATACTGATGTTATCTGGCAAGATACTTGGAGTAGGCAAGGCTGCTCAGTAAATTCTGGCATAGAGCCACTGCAGATAGGACCTGTCAGGTGAACCAGATCCAGTTCTGTGATTGGCCCATTATGAAAGTGGGCAGAAATAGGCCTGTGAATGTGATTTGACTAGATTTTGGCAAAGCTTTTGACCCTGTTCAGTACCTCAAATGAATGATGAGACTGGGCATCATTTGTGGGTGGATAGAAAAAGGGTTCTAAACTGTATCATGTAGTTTTTTTATAACTGATGTCTGCTTTCCTTCTGTTAAATGCCATATTGTATCTCTCTTTTTTTTTTTTTTTTTTTTTTTTTTTACATTTTCAGAAAGTATATCTGTGTATCTCTTCTAATCATGAACAGTGCTGTCTGTTCTCAACCTAACCTTTCATCTCTTTCTCTCTCACTCTGTCTGTATACACGCACACAGTTGTTCTCATTCTATTTCTGTCATTTCATCTTTGTAACTTTCGAAGCTGCGGTGGTACAGCAGTAGCATTGTTACCTCACAGCAAGAGGTTCTCCCGTTCGATTCTCGGCTGGGCTTGGGAGTACCTTCTGTGTGGTGTCTGCATGCCCTCCCCGCGGTTGGGTAGCATTCGAAAGACATGCGTTGAAGGTTGAGCATCGAGCTGGCACCTTGGCATTTCGTAAAAATCTCCTGCCAATCATTAGTGGACCAGATTTCTGCTGTGGCGACCCCTTACCAGGAAAAGCCGAAAGACAAACAGCAACAACAAAATCTTTGTAACTTTCTCATTAATTCTTATTTCTAATAACTCCCACACTGCTATACTGAATCTATTTGCCATATTTTATCTTTACTTTTTTTACTCATCACTATTATTTTTATTCAGTACTCTAACTTTTAATTTATTTATTTTTTATAATTCAGCCTAAATTGTATGCTACCACAATTTCTTAACTTGTTTTACATTCTAATTTTATGTGCAGTCTATTTTGTTTGGAGCATTTTTTTTCCCCAGGCCTCCACTGAAAATTCCCCTTGCCTGCCCCTGTCAGATTTTCTTAGTAAACAAAAGGAAATAAATATAACATGGAACAGAAATTAATGGGGAGATTTTGTAAGATGAGAAAGAGACAAGTGGTATCCTTCATTGGTCAGTCTGGGGTCTTGCTGTAAGTATTACTCCTCTTCATTGCTCAGTCCTGGGCCTTGCCATAGTTATTATATCTTGGAGATTACACATGGCATGGAAAACAATCTGTATCTTTGAATTTTATACCAATGCTCAGGGTTAAGTTAAATTAAGTTACAAGCATGAAGACAAATCTCTGGAGGGTGGAGGACATGAGCTAAGAGGTGGCAGTTAAACTTCAGCTGTTCCAAATGCAATGTGCTTTTGTTAGAGCCATAAGAACTCGTCAGTTTGTTCAAGGCTTGTACACTTAAATTCAGTACCATACTTTTGTTTACTTTTTATTTTTGCTAGTGGCATCCTAAGATCATCTTTAGTAGTAATATTATCTTGGCATATGATTAATGCTAGGCAAGCAGTAATGGGAGCCACATGGTGCCTACCATCTACATCTGTAAGATAACAGTCTTAATGGTCCTTGCTACCCTTTTCAAGCACTTAATAGTGCTCACCTCCTAAATATAGGAGGGCTCTCCATGGTAACCATGCTGTAAATTTAAATTTCCATAAGAACAAGTCTTGGCACTGAAGAAGGCCTTTGACTGAAACCGGTATGCCTTTGAGTAACTCTACAATGGTCTTTTAAACATTTATATGGTTGAATAAAGCTGATCTTATTGTTGACATGGAGTGCTGGCTGTTTTTGCTTTTGTAAATTTAAATTTACTCATCCAGTCAGGACTAGCTTTTAAAGGCAATTAATTTGAGTACCTTGTTTGACTTGTAGGGGGTAAGAAGTAGAGCTGTATCTTTCATGGCTCAAAAACTGAGATACAGGTCACCTTTAAAGTAGCCTGTAAGCTACAGAGTATAAGGAGATTTGTACTAATCTATCAGGATACTTAAAGGCTTTAAGCCCTTTAACTTTTTTGGCTAGAAATCTTTGGGGCCTTTCCAGTTTAATAATATGTTTAGATTTTTACGTAACAAAGGGGCATTGTATTCACTGATGGGTCTGATAAGGGAAGAGTACAGTGGTTGGTTGACCTCTATGGATGCTAAAGATATTCCTTTGGAAATTAACGAGGCTAGATAGGACTTCCTGACTATGCTGGAAACATGATTGAAAGAAAAGACTTGTACTCGTAAGTAATACCCATCTCTTCTAAAAGTGTATCTGGCTGAAAAGAATTGCCATGTATAATTAATGTAATAAAAGCAGCTTTCTTTGGCAAATGGTACAGTGATTCACTGTACACACTTAGCTTGAGACCTTTTCTGTACACCAAGTATGTGCATATTCCAGCCCCTGATAGAAACATTCATTATCAGTGGATAACTGTGTCCAACTTGAAATCATCAACTGACTTGGTCAACCACACTTTTGGGGTATTGCTTTGGATGTCTGCAGAGTAAGAGCCAAACTGAGGGACCCCACCACTGAGGCCTGCAGTACCAAACTGGTAGTAATTTGATGTTCAGGGGGAGTACCAGCAACTTTCAGAACTTGGGATCTGTTAAATATCCAGTTTACAATCCAATGGGCAATGTAGTAGGTTACACTTGCAAGGTTGTCTAATAATGTCAGCATGGGGCATAGTGTCAAAAGGGTTTACCAGGTCAGACATGGCTCTTTGGGGCACAGCCAGGGCTCTACCCCCTGTGCCAAATGAGCTGTGTTTGAGTAGTAGCACAGACACTGGAGAGACCAGGTGGACAGCTCATGCCATTTCACCCGTCCTGTGGGTAGGAATGCTGCCTAGGTTAATTGCAATAGTAGCATTGGGTCTGATGAGCTTTGCAATGTAAGTGGTATATTGCTTGACCGGGAGGTTACTCATACTCCTACATGCACATGCTACTCCCAAAGGCAACACTTTTAGGTTCACAGGTTCATAGGAGGTCACTAGGCTAATGGCCGTAGGGCATTTACTAGCCTAGCTGTGTAATAACTAGAGTACCATTATTGATCATAGTTGGATGATCATTTTTAGCAGAGTGACCCAGTGATTAGAACTGACTGCCCCTGTCCATGAGGGGGGTCTACTTCAAATACCTGAAAGACAAAAACACTGAAGATGACATGGGCAAGACAAGAATAATGAAAGTTCAAATGCCGAACCGTGTAGGTATTCCCAGGGCAAGTAAACACTTGGTCAACACTACAGTACGAAACACTGCACTAGCTGAAACTTACCTAGGTGGGGGGACTGTGCCCTCCGCACCCCCTCCCTCTTTCTCTCTCTCTCTCTCTCTCTATATATATATATATATATATATATATATATATATATATATATATATAATATATATAAAATACCAACTTCTGGACCCCACTACAGTGGGGTAATGGACATAATTCCCCAGACTGGGCAAGTACTTACTTGACCTGGGAATACTTATGAGGATCGGCATTTTAATTTTTTTTTATTCTGGTCTCATCCATGTCACCTTCTGTGTTTTTATAAGTTCATTGGTGTGTACTAGGCTAATGGCTCTGGAGCCTTTACAAGCCTAACCCATAGGATTACCCTAGCATCGTGCCTCCCGACCTTAGTTCCCAGTGCCTTTGTTGAATAGAGCCACTGGAGTGATCCCTGGGGTGAATTTTCTATTTCCCATCCAATCATCACAAATTGTCTTGTAGAGGGCCAGTGAGGTGCTCTGCTTGACATGTATGGGAAGTCTTTTACATAGCATGGGCAGTCTCTGGGTTATGAACCTGTCCCTCCAGCATGTTCTGTTGATTATGGTAATGAGGTTGAGGTCTGTGGAGCGTGTGGTGTGGAGGGACTGGGATTTCTTTAGATGTAGCATTTCTAACCGAGCTGGGTTAGACATGGCTTTGTAAGTCTAGCAGAAATTGCCTCTTAAGTAGGTGATATGAGACAGGGAATAGTTGGAGTTTTTTGAGTCTGTTCATATAGAGCAAGTGTTTAAGGTCTAGGATCCTCTTTGTGAGGTACTTTTGTGGCCTCTCCAGTTGTTGCAGGTGTCTAGTGAGGTACATGCCAAATGGGGCATTGTATTTGATTGGCCTAATCAGGGAAGAGTAGAGGGAGACTGTCTCTTTCTTCCTGAATGCAAAACCCTTAGTAATGAGATGTGCCACATAAAAGGACTTTCTGACCACAGTGGCAATGTGATGGTCAAAAGAGAGGTTGCTGTCAACCTGTGTTCCCAGATCTCTTCTAATGCCTTCTGTGTTCAGTGGACCACCATTGATGTGGTAATTCATGGGAACTGGGTTTTTCTCAAAGGGGATGACTACACATTTTTTGGCATTGAGCTTAGGGCCATGTTTCTGATACCAGTCATTGGTCTCAGTGAGGCCTTTCTGTAGGATGCCAACATCACTTTGGGAGTTAATAATAGCTTCCAACTTGCAAGTGTCTGCTAACTTTGTCAGCCCGAGTCCCTTCGTGTTGACTTGGACTTGAGAGAAGTAGATACCAAACAGGAGAGGACCCAGGACCAAACCCTGTGGGACTCCACTCGTGACTGGTTGGCAGTCTGACTTGGAGTCAGCTGCTTTCACACTGTGGGTTCTATCTGTGAGCTAGTTTGAAACCCACCTAGTGATTATAGAGGTTAATGCCTAGCTTAGTGAGTTTTTCATGATTCCTGAGTGGGGAATGGTATCAAAGGCCTTTGCCAGATCAAAGGTAGGCTATATGAACCACCTTGCCTTCATCCACAGCTCTGGTGACTGACTCATAGAAGTTGACCAAGTTGAGCAGGCAGGATCTACCCTTCACAAAACCAAACTGTGTGGGATCCAGAGTTTGGAGATTCCCTATATCCTTGCTTATTAGGTCCATGATGATGCGTTCCAAAGCTTTGCATATCAGACTCATCAGGCTAATGGGGCGATAGTTTCCAGGGTCTATAGTCGCTCCTCCTTTGTGGAGAGGGATGACTGTAGCAGTGCGCCATTTGGTAGGGACAAAGCCTGAGGTGAGGTTGTTATTGAACAGGGCACACAGGAGAGGTGCCAGTTCACTCTGTAGGTCATGTAGGACACAGCCAGGGATATTGTCCGGTCCCATAGAAGCTGTATTCTTGGCCTTGGACAGTGCTGTTTTAACCTGTGCAGCAGTAATACTGGATGCCTGGCAGTCTACTGGTATTGTGATTGGTCCTTGGGGGGGGGGGTGATGTTGACACTGAATCTGTCGGCCAGTATATTGGCAATATTTGTTGGCTTGGTACAGGAGATACCCAGATTTGCTCTAAGCTACTGCACAATGGTATGCCCATGGAGATTCTTTACATAACTATAGAAGGCCTTGTGGTTGTCTTTACCATCTGCTGCAATTCTGTTTTTAAAGCTAGCTTTAGAGGATTTGATGAGAGATCTCAACTTTTTGTTGAGGTTGATAAGGGAATTTTTCCAGTCTTGGGACCTCACCTTATTCCACATCAGTTTCTCCTCCTGTTGTAGAATTTGTTTATGGCAAGGGACCACCAGATTGGCTTTCGTTTTTTTGGAGGAGAGCATCTTGGTTCTGTTGGTATGGTTGGGCATGGTGAGATCCATGCATTTGTGTATGTGTTTCTACAGTGCATAGGTGAATGATTCGGTGGTCATGCAACTATTCTTCATTTGCATGGGTGCCGTGAAGTTAGCCAGCTCTGTTTTTAGGAGCCCAAAATTAGCTTTGGAGAAGTTTTTCATGGTGGTTACCTTTGCGGGAGTGGGGTGCGAGGGATGTGGATTTCCAAGGTTGATTAGTTTGTGGTCGGATCTAACCAGGGAGGAGTTGACTACTGGTGTAGAGTAACAGTCGCCCATGTCAGTAATGATCAGGTCAAAGATGTTGCTACCTCTAGTAGGAGTAAGAACGAGCTGGTCCAGGGCAGTGGAATTAATGAATTCCAGGAAACATTGGGCAAGTGTATTGGTTAATGAGTAGTTTTCCCAGTTAATGGAGGGGTAGTTGAAATCGCCCAGTATGAGAGTGTTAGGTTGGACCCTGATATTCTCCAGGGTGCTTAGGAACATGGAGTGTGAGTCTTGGGACATCGTTGGGGACCTATAGCAGGATACGACCTGAATTGCTGCCTTACCCGATGTTAGCTGTACCTGAAGTATCTCAGATGCATTATGTTGGGCTACCAGTCTGGAGGTGTGTGCATCCTTTATGAATATGGAAACACCACCACTTTTGGAGCTTCGGTCCAAGTTCTGGGGCTGAAAGGTGTGGAATCAGTTATAGCCTGGTAGTGCAGGGGTGCTTTCTGCTGCCTTGAACCAGGTTTCTGTTGCAGCACAAATGTTGATGTTCTCCATTTTATGGAGTGCTTCAAGCGAATGCATTTAGACTTCTAGCATTGAGCAGCATTACCCTCAGATTGCATTTGTTTGTGTAGCTGCTTGGTGATAATTGGTCTTTGTAACACTGCCTAAAAAAGGCATTCTTGGGGTGTCAAGAGCCTTGGCCATTATCTGGAAGCCCAGGGGTTACAGATGCAGGCCATCTTTGGCAAAGCATTTAGGCCTGCCACTCATGTCATCCCAGGCAGACCGATACTGGATCCCCTTAGAATGACACCAGAAACTTAGCCATTTGTCAAAATGGGTAATTTTCTGTTTGTACTTTATCATTCTGGGTGATGGTAGGATGCTGCTTTTAGGTATTTGAAGTAGACCCCATGAAGGACATAATGTGTCACCACCAGGGTGAATTTACAGTCACCCAACCAGTTGTCAAGGTTGTGCCTGAATAGGGTCAGGCACGAACCTGACAACTAGCTGGGTGACTGTAAATTGTCAAGGTTGTGCCTGAATAGGGTCATTAAGAAGCTCTGCTTCACATGGAGTAGGAGATTATTCCAGAGAAGTGACCATCTTGGGAGGTATCTGGCCCTCCAGCATGTTATGTTAATGTCACAGGCTAGGTTGAGATCCCTGGAGTGAGTTACTCTTGTTGTATTTGATTTGCGGATGTGCAGCATTTCCATTAGGGTAGGGTCCTACAGAATACAGCGACTGGGCTTTGTCTTTCCATGTATGTCCTGTTTTGGAGGCCCTGGATTCTCTTGGTTGGAAACCTCTGTGGTCACTCCAGTTGCTGCAGGTGTCTGGTGAGGTACATACAGAAGGAAGCATTGTACTCGATTAGTGGTCTAATAAGGGTCAAATACAGTGGGGCTGTAACCCCAACCCCTCCCCGGTCTTGGATGCGCACTGTATAATGCATTTCTTACCACTATGGACACATGGCGATCGAAGTTTGGATTGCTGTCATCTTGTGTTCCTAAGTCTTGCACCACTGAGTTTGAGCTTAGAGGTGTGCTATCTATATCATAATTAGCAGGGGGTGCTTCTTTGCCCAAGGGGATAATGAGGCATTTTTTGTGGGTAAGTTGTAGAGTGTGAGTTTGGTACCAATCATTTGTGTCAACCCTTTCTGTAATATGTTAACATCATTGGGGGACTCTATGATTGCACCCAGTTTACAGTCATCTGCAAACTTGGTAAACCACAGGTCATCTACCTTCACTTGAACTTCAGAGAAATAGATTCCAAACAGTAGGGGTCCCAGCACAGATCCCTGTGGTACCCCACTGGTAATTGGTCTACTGGTGGAGGTGGACTTTCCAACTTTTACAGTGTGCATTCTGTCAGTGAGTGAGTTGCTACCCATCTAGTAATGTATGGGTTAATCCCCAGCTGGGAGAGTTTCTCTATGATACCTGATTATGTCAAAGGCCTTGGCTAAATCAAAATAGATATGTACTGTTTTGCCCTTATCCAGGGATTTTGTGACATTCTCAAAAAAGTCCACTAGATTTAATAAACAATACCTACCCTTGATGAAACCAGACTGGGCCAGGTCAAGGGTTTGAAGGTCACCCATGTCCTTGTAGATAAGGTCCATGATTCTTTCCATGGCCATGCAGATAAGGCTGGTTAGGCTTATAGGTCGGTAGTTCCCAGGGTTAGTTGATGGACCTCCTTTGTGCAAGGGGATTTCTGTTGCTGTTCTCCACTCTGCCAGGACAAAGCCATGGTTAGAGAGTGCCAAGTGGTTTTGCTAGGTCTTATTTTAGACTGTATGTTTAGTATGTAGCCTGGGATGTTATCTGGTCTCATGGAAGCTATGTCTTTGGCTTTGGAGAGTGCTTAAATTACTTGTTTGGATATAGTTAGTAGAGGACTGGTGTCAGAATGCTTTGGGGTACAGGTGAGGACAGGAGGGTGAAGTTATTGCTAAATCTTCCAGCTAGCAGGTTGGCAATTTCCTCAGGTTCAGTATGAGTAGTACTGTCCACTATACATTCGGCACATAGCTGGGCATTCCGTTTTAGGTTTTGGACGTAGCAAAAGAATGCCTTATGATTGTCTTTATCTAAACTCATAGCTAGCCTTGGAGGACTTAAGATATCTGATTAGGTTGTTCAAGCTGTGGAGGGTATTCTGCCTCTGATTAAGTTCCCTCCGTTTCTTGGATATTAGTTTCTTTCTTTTGTTGTATAGCCTATTTATACTTGCAGTCCAACAGGGTGACTTGTTTTTCAGGAAGACCTGGTTTTGTTTCTATTGGGTACAGCCAAGTTGATGCATTTGTTCAAGTGGCTGTATAGGGAATTTTTCTATTCCTCTGCATAGGAATCATTGTTGGCTATGTTGGCAGGGGCTTTGAAACTTTTTATACCATCATTCAGTAGGCAATAGTTTGTTTTGGAAAAAAATTTCAGATTTTTTTTTTTACTCCTGTGGGGGTGTCAGGTTTGATCTTTACTTCAAATGAGACAGATTTATGGTCTGACTTTACCAGGGAGAGCAACACACAGGGGGTAATGCAGTGACCCTCCCCATGTTGGTGAGCAGTAGGTCCAGGAGGAGTATTTTACCTATAGTTAATTGGACCTGGAGTAGCTCAAGAGAGTCGTACTGTTTCACCAGTCTTGAGGTGGATTTGGATTTAATGAAGATGAATACACCTCCACCTTTGGTTCTTTCATGTTTGTTTTGAGGTCTGAATGTGTGAAAAGCATTGTAGCCTTGTAAGGTTGGGGTGCTCTCTGCAGCCTTGGACCAAGTCTCTGACTGCACAAAGGTCAGCGTCTTCCAAGGTGAGGAGTGCTTCCAGGGAGTACAGTTTACTGTTTAAGCTCCTAACATATTAAGCAGCATGACCTTGAGTTTTCCTTTAGTGGATTTCTTTATGTTGGAAGTTTTGTTGTTTGGACATTGCCTAAAAATGTCACTATGTGGGAAGCAAGCGTCTTTGCCAGTATCCAAAAGCCTTGAGGAGACTGGTGAAGGCCATCTCTTGCAAAGCAGTGTGTACTGTCGACCATGTCTTCCCAGGCAGACAAATACTGGATCCCCCTGGAGTGGCACCAGAAGCTAAGCCAGTTATTGAAATCGATAATTTTGTATCTGTATTATGACATCATCCTAGGTGACGGTAGAATACTGCTTAGGGCTAGGGGCATACCTGCCTGGGGAACACGATCTGAGTTCAGTCATGCCTCTTCATATAGTCCAGAGAGGTACATCTCAAGTCATTCACACCAACATGTACAGCTGACCATGACCTTCTCCTCATTCAACCTGGTAAGAGGGACATCTGTGTGTCTTTACTATTGAGTTGCCTATGAGTAGCATATTAGGTTTTGAGGTGTTTTGCCTTGGGGGCTTAATTGATGAGATGTGTGTGTGTGTGTGTGTGTGTGTGTGTGTGTGTGTGTGTGTGTGTGTGTGTGTGTGTGTAGTGGTGGAATCTGTTTGTTTGTGTATCAGTATGTGCATGTTTGTGCTTGGGAGGTCTCTGGTTTTTTGGTACGCTCTTAGTGAGTACCTCCATGTATGTGGTTTTATGTGCCTTAACCTTATCTTGTGTGAGAGGAAAGTTGTGTATGCTGACAACCTGTTGTATGTCTTGTATATTATGCTAGAGGACTGATTCCAATTTCATGGCATAGTTATATCTCTTACATGCTGTGTTTTGGTTTAGGAGCAAGTGGTTGTCTGTATACACAAGTCAACTACTACATTGCCTCAGGATGCTCATGTCAATCAGGCTTGCTGGAGAAATGGTGGGAAGCTCTTTATTATGGCAAGTATATATTGTAATAACTAGTGGGGATGGGCAAGATGGACCAGGGTTTGCTTGTGAGACTAACAAAGGTGGCTGTTCTGTGAAGGGCTAAGGGTGCATCTACCACAAATGCAGGGCTTAAACACATACAAAATTAAGCCATTTTAATACAAATTAACCAATAGGAAAGCCCAAAACTGAGCATTTTTCCAGCAATCCTCAACTCAGATGGGTTCTCGGCTACTTAATGTAAGATGGCTGGATTTAGTGCTCAAGTAATACTGAATAGCCTAGATTCAACAAATCTGAATCTAGGCTATGCTATGAAATACAGAAGTACTAGAAATTTAAAGTGCTGAAAAAAAAGTCATAGCAGTAAAAACAGCAATAATGAAGCCGGAATTAAGCAAAATACAGTTCAATATGCCTCTCATCACCTTGGCGCAAATCAACTGGACAAACCCTGACAGAATGGGGGGACAAAGGCCCAAAAATAGGGACAGATTTTAAATCCTGATCTTAGAAACTTAGAAAGTTGCTAGAATAACAAGATTTACCTTAGCATGCATTTTTAAGGATATAAAGTCTGAAACATAAATGTATATCATTATATAGTGACTTCAATCCTGAGATCATCCCAGTGATTTGCCAGAAAATCAGAAATTTTACAAGGAAGAGACCAAAAATATGAGGTAAAAATTTGGACATTCTGTGGAAAATCTTGAAAGTCGAGAGGTATGCAGTTCTAAAAAGTACAATGCAAGCTTAAAATGTACTTATTTTTTGTTGAACACAGTGGATGCCTTGGATTTAGTTCAGATGCACTCCAGATCTCTGGCTAAAATACAAGCAAGGTTAAACAGTTTTATCACAAATTAAACAATAGGAAATCCCAAAACTGAGCCTTTTTCCAGCAATCCCCAACTGAGATGGATCTTGCAAGGCTGCCATGGGGTGGTGAGGTTACAGCATATTCCTAGAGAGCAGCATAATAATGTACCAGCATCCTTGATCTCCTCACAGGCACTAGAGTTGCAGTATTAGTCCTTGTAAAATAGTTATGATAAAGAGGAGCAATGTGGAGTTATGGGGGTAGGCTACATGTGTGCAACAAAGATGGATGGATATGTAATTTTATATAAGCATAGTAGCTGAGGAATGGCAAGTACTGCATACTGTTGTGGTTTTGATCATTGGAGGATAGTGCACAAGATGGGAAATGTGCAATTTGACACTGAAGTACAGATTTGAAAGAAATTAATGTAATCCCTGGGGCTATGTTGAGAGGTGTTGATTCTTTGAGGAGATGAGTAAAGAACTGGCCAGCCACTAAGGAAGAGTCAGGTGTGCCATGCATGAGGGCTGCACATGACAAATACGATTTTTAAATATGAACTTAACAATAAAAGTTATTGTGCTACTTCAAAAAACATAGACCTGGTGAGTGAGAAGGGTAGCCGTCACTGCAGAGAGGTAGATGAGTAAGAAAAGCCTTGGCTGGGTCAAGGTAAGTGTCCGCTGAGTACCCACTATTGCAGCCACTAACCTTTTCAATGAAGTTTACTGGGTTTAAGAGAGAGGACCTACCCTTCACAAAACCGAATGACTGGGGTCTAGATCAGTTAAGTTGTATAATGTCTGCAGAAATTAATTCTGCTGTGATGAGTTTTTTCACCTTTTGTGTACAAGAGTGGTGAGTTTGATGGGTCTATAATACCTGGGTATAATACCCTGTGTAGGAAAGTCACTGTGGTTGTACTTCAGGTTTTAGGCACAAATCCTGTGGACAGACCAAGTTTTGAACAGTTTAAATACAGGCCCAGATGGTGCTTTCTTGGCAGTGAGGAAAATGCAGCCTGTTGTAGGTTCATAGGTAGGTACTAGGCTATTGGCCCTAGGGCCTATATAAGCCTAGCCAAAAAGGTAACCTGACATTCGCCACCCAAGAAAATTATTTTCCTGTGCCCCTGTCGAGCAGAGCCCCAGAGGTGATCCCTGGGGTGAATTTCCTATTTCCCATCCAATCATCAAGATTTTTCTTGAGTGCTAATGAGGAGCTTTGTTTGTTCCAGAGTATGGGAAGTCTCTGGGATCGGAATCTATCCCTCCAGCATGTTCTGTTTATTGTGGTGACAAGGTTTAGATCCCTAGAGCGTGTAGCTTGGAGGGATTGGGATTTCTTTAAGTGGAGCATGTCCAACAGCTCTGGGTTTGACATAGCTTTGTATGTTAGGAAGAGATGGCGTCTGAGTAGGTGATATGTGACAGAGTAAAGCTGGAGTTTTTTGAGATGGTCTGCGTAGGGCATCTGTTTGAGGCTGGTAATCCTCTTTGTGAGGTATTTCTGTGGCCTTCCCAGTTGTAGTTGTCTTGTGAGGTACATACCAAAAGGGGCATTGTACTCTATAATGGGTCTAATGAGTGATGAGTAGAGGGGAACAATGACCTCTTTTTTTTTTTTTCCAGGATGAGAAACCTTTTGTGATGAGGTGTGCCATCTAGAAGAATTTCCTGACTACTATGGCAATGTGATCGTCAAAGGAGAGACTACTGTCCACCTGTGTCCCAAGGTCTCTTATCACACGTTCGGTGTTAAGTAGACTACCACCTGTGTAGTAGCTCATGGGTACAGAGTTTTTACCAAAGGGGATGACAATGCACTTTTTGGCATTGAGCTTGAGGCCATGGCTTTGACACCAGGCATCTATCTCAGTGATGCCCTTTTGTAGGATGGCCACATCATTAGGAGTTTCGATTATGGCTCCTAGTTTGCAGTCATCTGTGAACTTCATTAGCCAAAGCCCTTCTGTGTTAGCATGTATTTCAGAAAAGTAGATACCAAACAGGAGAGGACCCAGGACTGAACCCTGTGGTATTCCACTTGTCACTGGTCTGAAGTCGGATCTGGAGTCTGCTAGTTTCACAGTGTGGGTTCTGTCAGTGAGCCACTTGGCAACCCATCTTGTGACATAGGGATTTATACCTAGTTTAGTGAGTTTATAATTCCAGAGCAGGGGATGGTGTCAAAAGCCTTAGCGAGATCTAGATAGGCTGTGTGAACCACCTTACCCTCGTCTATGGCTTTGGTGACTGCTTCAAAGAAGTCTGTCAGGTTTAGGAGACATGATTTGCCTTCTACAAACCCGAACTGGGTGGGGTCCAGAGTTTGGAGATTACCAATGTCTTTGTTTATAAGTTCCATGATGATACATTCCATGGCCTTGCAGACCAGGCTCATTAGGTTAATGGGGTAGTAGTTCACGGGGTCCATGGTGGCTTCCCCTTTGTGGAGTGGGAAAACAGTTGTGCGCCATTCAGTGGGCACAAAGCCTGAGGTGAGGCTATGATTGAACATGGTGCCTAGGTGGGGTGCCAGTTCATTCTGTAGTTAATGTAGAACGCAGCCTGGGATGTTGTCAGGTCCCATGGATGCTGTGTTCTTGGCTTTGGAGAGTGTGTTTTTTACCTGTGCAGCTGTGATTACAGGAACTTTGCATTCTTCTGGTATGGAGATGGGCCCTTTAGTGGGTGAGAGAGGGGTAAAGTTAGCACTGCATCTTTCTGCTAGGATGTTGGCAGTATCAGTTGGTTCTGTATATTTAGTGCCATTGTGCTGTAACTCGGAGCAGATCTGAGTGTTGCCATTGAGATTCTTGACATAGCTATTGAATGCTTTGTGGTTGTTTTTAGAATCAGTGGCGATTTTGTTTTCATAACTAGCTTTGGGGGATTTTATGAGAGATCTCCGCTTCTTACTGAGGCTGACTAGGGAGTTCCTCCAGTCATGGGATTTTACTCTTTTTTGCAACAGTTTCTTTCTTCTGTTGTAGAGTTTGTTTATGACAGGGGACCACTAGATTGGCTTCCCTTTTTTTGGAGGCTAGCATGATCCATGCAGTCATGTAAGTGCTTATTAAAGTGCATTTGTGTAGGATTCAGCAGTCATACCTCTATTGGCCATCTGCATGGGTATCTTGAAGTTTGCCACTTCTGTCTTAAGCATGAAGTTGGCTTTGGAGAAATTTTTTACGGTGGTTTCCCTAATGGGGGGTGGAGGTGAGATGTGGATGTCTAGTGTGCTTAGCTTGTGGTCAGATCTGACCAATGAGGAATTGATCTCTGGTGTGGAACACAGGTCACCCATGTTGGTAATGACCAGGTCTAGGATATTGCTGCCCCTGGTGGGGGTGTGGATAAGTTGATCCAAGGCACTAGAATTTATGAATTCCAGAAAACGTTGAGCAAAAGAGTTGGTACATGAGTAGTTTTCCCAGTTAATGCTGGGGTAGTTGAAATCACCCTTTATGATGGTGTTGGGTTGTACCCTAATATTTTCCAGTGTATCAAGAAATAAGGAGTGGGAATCGTGGGGCATGGTGGGGTATCTGTAGCAAGTTACAATTTGGATTGCGGTCTTGCCCAGAGTTAGTTGCACTTAATCTCGGATGCATTATGCTAAGCAACTAGCCTGGAGGTGTGGATATCCTTAATTAATATGGACATGCCTCCATCTTTAGTGTTATGGTCCAGGTTAGGTGGCCAAAAGGTGTGGTATGAATTATAGACAGGTAATGCAGTGGTGCTCTCTGGAGCCTTGATCCAGGTCTCTGTCACTGCACAAATGTCGATGTTCTCCATTTTAAGGCGTGACTTGAGTGAGTGCATTTTTGAGGTTTAGACTTCTAGAATTGAGTAGCATTACCCTCAGATTTTGCTTGCTTGTACCTGGTATGGTGGTGGATTTGTCATTTGAACCTTGTCTAAAAAAAGGCACTATAGGGGTGGCAAGAGCCTTAGCCAGTATCTGGAATCCCAAGGGCAACAGGTGCAGGTCATCTCTGGCAAAGCTTCGTGGTCTGTTGATCATGTCATTCCAGGCAGACAGATACTGGATCCCCTTAGAATGGCACCAGAAGCTTAGCCAATTTTTGAAGTCAGTTATTTTGTCCTTGTACTGTGGTATCATTCTGGGTGATGGCAGGATGCTACTCGGGGCTAGGGTCATACCTGCCTGGGCTACAAGATTGGAGAGCTCCTCCATGTCTTTTTATGTAGTCCAGGGAGGTACGTCTCTGGTCATTCACACCAACATGGACAATGACAGAGTCATATTTGTATTTGTTGTGGAGTGACCTGAGTGCGTGAATTATGTGGCGGATCCTGGCACCCTATAGGCAGCTGACAGTAACTTTCTCCTTGTTTAGCCTGGTGAGTGGAACATCAGTGTGCCTGACTATAGAGTCCCCTATGACTAGAGTGTTTGGTACATTGTTATGACTTATGGGCTGTGGTTGAGTGGCACACTGAGTTTGTGGGCTATGTGTCATTTGGGTTGTGTTGGGGGGGTGGAGGTTGCTTGCGTTTCTAGCAGATACCATATCAAAAGTGAATTATAACCACAATACAAATATGCCAAGTTAACATAGGAATGTAGGTGGTTTTAACAAGTTGTCTTTTTTGGTTATCTACTCTAGTAAAACTCACAAAATAAGGCAGGTGTTGTTAAAAAATTAGAATATTTTTTCATGTTTTGATTGCCATCTTGACAAGTTAGGTGACAAACCTCATATTAGTTATCAAAGGGGTAACTCTTTAAAGAACATCCTTGAAAGGGAGGATGTACTTAGAGAGACAATTAGTAACAAGGCTGTTTGTACTAGAAAATGTAGGTTTTGTACCCAATGTAAATTCCTGTTGGAGGGGAACTTTGTAATTATTAATAAAATTAAACTGAAGTCAAACTTCTATTGCACATGTTATACCCAAGGGGTTATATATCTTGCTATGTGTGGCATAAGTGATGGATTTTACCAGGGTAAAACCCAGAAGAAGTTTAAAGAAAGCATCTATGAACATTGTTTAAATATCAAAAAAGATATTCCCAAAAACTTGTTGGTGAAACAAACAACCCAGATCACTATCTTAAGTTTTTTGGTCTTGATTGAGTAAAGATCCCAGAGGTGGCCCCTGGGAGGATCAAAAGAAAGTTGGTATGGCAACTCAGGTTAAATGCTACAGTATTTCTGGGTCTAAACTAGCAAATTTCAGTCACCAGCATTTTAAGATTGAGGACATAGGTTTTATAAATGCAATATAGTTTTTTTTACCAATGCATTTATATATCTTTAGTTTTATAAAACATTTGCATATGTTTTTAATCCATGTTTTTTTTTACATATTCTGGAAGGGCAAGTTTGTGACTGGATGTGGAGATCATGTGATATGCAAAGAGGGATATTTAAGTTTTGTATGTGCACAATAGGATGGATTCTGATGAAGTCTTCTATGTCTTGGATGAAGGTGCTTAATCCTTTTTGTAATAAACTGAAGAAACCAGTATTTGGACTGTGGCTGTTCTGTGGGTGTGGATAACAGTTTTGTAGCGATTCCTTAATTTCCTTACATGTCTGAAAAAATGCCGAACAATCCACCAAGATCATCAATATTATCATCACATATTCCAAACCCAAAGGATATTAACAAAAGCTATAAAAGTAAAAATCTGTCCAGCTGGGGTGGATAGAGTTGTACGCCTGGAGTTGTGCTCTGGTGATCCATTTGAAACGACTAAAAGAACTACTTTTGTTTATTAAACATTCCCCTGCTAAACATCCAGAGATTGACTACAGCTGTGCAGGGAAGGCTTATAGCTTAAAAGAAACAATTAAAAGTCAAATCTCAGGAGCCTGTTTTCTCATTCAAAGTCTTTACTGGACTGTTCTTCAGAGCACATAAGCACAGTTGATGTTTGATACATTTCTCACAAGGGGATTCCATTTATATTTGTTATTGGAGGGTGTGTTTCTACTCCAGTCATCCCTCGGGCATGTCCAGTTCTTGGGGGAGTAGAATGGAAGCAAGTCACACCTCATAATTATTAGATAACAGGCTTGGTGCCAAAATACTATAAAACAGGACTTGTAAAATATTCAAATTGTATCCAAATGTGAAATGGATCTATTTTCAACTCAGTTTTAACAGTTAAACAGGGTTTATACATCATTCAAGTTTTATCCAAATACAAAAATAAAATAATTTTAGACTCGGGTTTAAAATGTCAGAGTAAATTCAAATATAATCAACTATCAAGCCAGTAAAGAAAGAACGAACATAGCATCATGTTCCTGAGGTTTTGTGCAGATAAAGGCATTCCCATATTAGAAATGATCACAACGCGCTTTCACCTAAGATTCGTCAGATCTGTTGGGGGGGGGGTAACCAGGGCTTGATATCAAGTCTGGCACTAGAAGAAATGGAGAAAAAAACCTTTCCACATCCCCCTATCACATGGAGTGGAGTGAAATTGATAGCTGGCTAATACTGGGTACAGATGTTAGGAATCTGGCAATGTGGTTCACTAAAAAAATAGGTCTTTGATGAGCAGAGGGCCACAGTGTAGGATTACACCGCATTTCTCCAATCGACCTTAATTTACTCATAAATTAATTTAAATTATTTATAAAACTAGTGACCTTACAGATATATGTTAACTGAACTTTGAATAAGCATTTCTGCTGCATGGACCCAGGCGATTCATTTGTAAGAGATTAGTGGGGCTAAAAGGGAAGTAGTCAAGGAGCCTTAGCCCTAACATTGTTATCTGGATGGTTTAAATTCCCTGTGTTTAAGCTCAAGCTATGTAGGGAGGGATCTGATTCAGGAGTTAGCATATTCAGAGGTCTACTGTATGGTACCTTAAAAGAAGCATCCACATTTTCCTCCTTTAATAGCTTCAAAACAGAATTTGGGATGTGGGCCAGTTAATAAGTAAAGACAAATAATAATTAGCATACCCATGAAAATATGGGAGGGAGGAAGTGGGAAAGTGTGTATGGAGAGAGAGAGCTGGGGTTAAAAAGAGAAGCCTTGAGATGACATTTGGGAAAATTTAGTGTCAAAAACATGAGGTGGGGCCAGTTGCCTAACATCAGTTGTAGAACAGACTGAGTAGGCTATAGCAAACAGTAAACAAGCAGGTCTGGTATGATGTAAAAAACAGTGTTAGTTCATAGGTTCATACTAGGCTATCTGCCCTAGGGCATTTATAAGCCTAGCCAGAGTGTGTTTGGCTTTCACCACCCATTTTAAATGAATTTTGCTATGCCCTTTTCGAGGTTAGTATACTGTGCCTCTGTCTAACAGTGACACAGAAGTGATACCCGGGGTAAACCTACTATCTCCCATCCACTTATCAAGATTCCTCTTGAAGAGAGTCAATGAGGGACTCTGCCTAACCTGGACTGGGATTTTATTCCAGAGTGAAGGGAGCCTCTGGGTTATGAATCTGTCCCTCCAGCATGTCCTATTTATTTCAGTGCTGAGGTTCAAGTCTCTCGAGCGCATAGCTCGATGGGATTTGGATTTTCTGAGGTGCAGCATGTCCATTAATTCCAGTTTGGACATGGCTTTATATGTCAGGCACAGATCACCTCTGAGCAGGCGGTATGCCACTGAGTAGAGCTGGAGTTTCTTTAACCGGGCAGCATATGGCATCTGTTTGAGCCCTTTGATCCTCTTGGTGAGGTACTTTTGGGATCTTTCCAGTTGCTGCAGGTGTCTGGTAAGGTACATCCCAAAAGGGGCATTGTACTCAATTATGGGCCTGATGAGGGATGAGTAAAGAGGCACGATTACCTCCCCTGATCTAGATGTGAATCCCTTCATAATTAGATGGGCTATATAAAATGTTTTTCTAACCACTTTGGCCACGTGGTTGTCAAATGAGATTGCTATCAACTTGGGTCCCAAAGTCCCTAATTACTTCTTCCGTTAATGGATTACCACCTATGTGGTAATTTGTGGCACTTTGTTTTGCCAAAGGGATGACTATACACTTTTTGGAGTTTAGCTTGAGGCCATGGCTCTGGCACCAGTTGTCTGTTTCTATGAGGCCCTTTTGTAGGATGCTTGTGTCGGCTGGAGAGTCTGTTATGGCGCCCAGTTTGCAGTCATCTGCGAACTTGGTCAGCCACAGTCCTTCCGTGTTAGCCTGTACCTCTCTGAACAAGAGAGGTCCCAGGACTGAGCCTTGTGGGATGCCACTTGTAACTGGTTTGGAGTCTGACATGGCTCCAGCAATTCTAACCACGTGGGTTCTGTCCTTGAGCCAGTTTGCAACCCATCTAGTGACATAGGGGTTTATATTTAAGCTGGTGAGCTTATCTATAATGCCAGTGGGGTATTGTATCAAAGGCTTTTGCAAGGTCCATGTAGGCTATGTGGACCACCTTCCCTCGTCAATGGCCTTGTTGACTGTTTCAAAGAAATCGACCAGGTTTAAGAGGCAGGATCTGCCCTTAAAGCCGAACTGGGTAGGATCCAGTGTCTGTAGGTCATAGAGCCAAAGTACAGACAAAGCCCAAAATGTGCCACTAAATTAATAAATGCACTATACCGAGATGCACCTTGTGGTGGAAAACTACCATGTTAAAATCAGTCCATAGGAAAACAAAAGTCTAATGAAATATGGTCATATTTACTCAGACTCATGAAAACCAATCGTCAACCAACCTTGATGTGGAGTCGATTGTTTGGTTGTAGTCAGTAAAACATATGCTGGTACAATTTATGGAGGTTCAGGGTGCAGCTTATGAAGGCTGAGGTATTAAGACCAGGTGGTTTTCTGGCTTGGAGGTGGATTTGCCATTCCAGTTCTCTTTTTTTGTAGTTTCTCATTTCTATTTCCTTTAAGTGGACCTGAGTTTTCATTGTCAACTAAATAAGAGCGAAATGTTGTGGTCTGGGCATGTATTGCCATTGGATTAGTGGCAGCTCCTCGTCCGATCTCTGTATTGTGTCGAGCTATCCGTGCTTTAAGTTTATTGATTATGTTTCTGATGTACAAGGCTGGGCATTCATGCCACTGGACTCTGTATACCACATGGTTGCCATTGTAATTGCTGTATGTCTGGATTGTGTAATCTTTCTTAGTGTTGGGGCAGTGGAATTTCAAATTCACTCATATACTGACAATAGAGCGTAACAACGAACAAGAACACTATGAGAGACTACTTCGTAAAATAAACAGGCGTTTAATGACTCCAAGTTAATGTTGCGCTTTCTAAATCAAATATTTAGCCTTCCTCAGACAAACAGCAGAACAGGAAATGACATTTCTTAAAATATATGTATAGAACCAATTGGAATAAAGTGCATTTAGTAATTAGTTGTAACTAAGGTTACCTTAAAGTAGTATAATCCATTGCAAACATAAGCCTTGAATAAAGGTAAAGATAGAGTGCCTCTATAGGCATTGCAACGGAACAGCAAGTAATACTTTGTTGCAAGTAACTCCATTCATCAAAATATTTACACAGATGTTAAACTCTATAATTACTGGGTTATTTAATCATACAACTTGCTTCATACTTATGTGATATATTAAAAATGTTATAAAAACAGTGAATGATAAACTAAAAAATATTTGTGTATATTTTAAATTGTTACCAAAAATATTTCCACAATTTGGAACATTATTTCCACATTTAAACATTAAAAATACTGATTAGTTTTGCCCAGAATTCCTATACAATAATCATAAAATAATACAATTTTACATTAGTGCATTCTGTTAGGGAATAATTGATGTTGGGTCCATTTCATATCCAAATGTAAGAGACCTTCCCTATATGTGTTATCTGTTATCGATAACCATTTTAATACACATTTTATTGATAGGTTGTCATTGATGCCAGGTAATAAATGTGCTCTAGTTTACCTGCCACATCAATTCATCTATCTCTAACCTAATTTGCCAGGGGCCACCCATTGGATCTGGCATTCTTTGTTGAGTATAACAAAGTTGAAGGAATACCCTGTATTGCTAATAATATGCTTAGCTAGGGCATTGTTCACATCCCTTCTGCTAATAGCATAAATGTGTTCGTGTATTCTGGTCTTGAATCTACGCTCTGTCTTGCCAATGTAGAAAGCTTCACATTGGCTACACAGACAGCATATACCACAGATTTTGATTCACAGTTGTAATGCTTGCTTATTTTATATGTCCTATCTTTAATGTTGAACTGAGTGCCCACTCTAATAAATTTGCATTCTGCACAGGCACCACATTTGTACATTCCTTTGGGGCTGAGAAATGAACTTTTGGTGCCCTTTCCAAAATGGCTTTAAGGTTTTGGCCTCTCCTGTATGTTATGTTGGGTTTTAAGCCTAATGCTGTAGACAAAGTACTGTCATGATTAATTACGTCCCAATTCTTATACAGGATCTCCTAATTTTTGAAAATCTAGCGAGAAAGTGTGTAAAAGACACATTATAATTAGTGTCCTTACTTCTATCTCTAGTTGGCAGACTAACGAATTAGTGCCAATTCTTCTTCCCGAAAGTTTTGTTATTAAGAAGGGGAATAAAATGGCCTGACTTCCGTTTATTTACTACTTCCACTATGATGTTGTCAATCAAAGTAAGTGGATAGCCTCTTGCCAAGAACATATTTTTTAGTTTGTTGCATTCATGTTGGAAATCCAGATCATCAGTAACCATCGTGGCGCCCTCACTAACTGACCTTTTACAACCGATCTTTTTGGTAGTAGGGATGGCTACTGGAGAAATGCAAAAACTATTAGAATATGTGGATTTTCTATATATGTTACTTTTCAGTCTTTGTTATTAACATCCTTTGTAAGAAGAATGTCTAAATAACTGATCTCACTTTCCTGTGTGTTAAAGTGAACTGTAAAAGTTTGTCATGTTGGTCATTCGTTCTATAAAGTTAGGAATGTCCTCACTATTGCCTTTCCATAAACAGAAAATGTCATCCTGGTATCTGGTATACCAGGAGACATACTGTTTAAAACCTCATCCTTAAATAGAAGTTCTTTTTCCCAATGTGACAGTACTGCATTGGTGAGCGAACCCCACATGGCGACCCCATTGCTACTCCGGAGGTTTGAAGGTAAAAATTGTTTTCAAAAGAAAAGTTATTTACCAAAACCATCTCCAAGAGTGTTTCAGTCAAATAAATGGTGTTATTGTCAACATTCTTGGCAACCATAAATTCTCTCACCCAATTAAGGCCTATATCCTGTGGTATAACTGTATACAGATCTTTTATATCTATTGTAAGAAAAACTATGTCCGGGGTATATTCAATTTCGCCAATGTTTTCAGAAAGGACCAAGAGTCCTTACAGATATGTGCCTCCTGTGCTAGTAAAGGTTTAATAATACTATCAACTAGTCTTGCACATGCGTAAGTGGCGGAACCCCTGCCATCAACAATAGGCCTGAACGGAGGTGAGTAAAGCTGTTTATGTAATTTTGGTGTTCCAAAGAAGGCTGAGATTCTGGGGGATGGCATCTGCAAATATCTATACATTTCTGGAATAATAAAACCTTCCATAAGTAAATCATATAGTATGTTATTAATCTTCCTATAGGCTCCATGTATCTCATTCAGAGATACTTCCTTATAAGCTGGTGTATCCAAATGCTTCTTCATGTATTCCACATATTTAAAGTGGTCCATTAAAACCACCCCACCCCTTTATCCGGTTTCATGACACGGATCCTACAATCCTTAATAAATGGAGAAAATCCCATTCCAGTGTGGTCATATTGTTAAGATCTTTTGATTACTATACATAATCCGATTTTAATTGCCCACAAATCTGTTTCACTCATTTTCTCAAACACTAATAAGCTCGGATGGAGGGTGGATTATATGTACTAGATACCCTAAGGGGTTCAGTAACTCTGTGTTGTTACCCAACAATGGATGTAAGTTAAGTTTTCTAACAAAAACTTTTAGGTCCACCAGTGTTTTCCTATGTCTATATGTTGCCGAACAAGCGATAGATCTTTTGCAAAGAAGTTGACAATATCCTGATGGATTTCAATAAGTGTATAATTATACACTGTAAAGTCATTGTTACTACTTTTCAGGATGTTTGGTTCCAAACCAAAGAGGAACCTGGATCATCTCCTCCTCCCCTCTTTTCTTGTTCCTCGTATTGTTCCCTGTCTGGGCCCACGTCACGGTTGGTTGCTCGGGTGTTGTTGGCCTGATGAAAATCCTGGTTGTCCTGTTGGTCAAAATCTACCATAGACTGGCCTTGTGGTTGAATGTTATCCCTCAGTCCATTTGCTGAGGTGTTTGGCTGATTGGTGTTATTAACGTTGGTACTGTTGTTATTATTCAGCCTTGGGCTCCTTCTATAGCCCTGCTGTTGAGTTGTAAAACCTTCTTGGTTATTGTCATTATTGGTGTTATCTACTGGGATAACATTCGTATTTTGTCCAGTTTGATTGGGCACTTCCCTTGAATAACCTGCGTTTTATTTTGAGGCCTGGGATAAGCGGTTTTATTAGCATAGTCCGTTAAATCTCGACTTATTTTTTTCTTTTTATTAAATAGTAATTCCTCCATACTAGCCTCAATGCTGGAAAAGATACCACAATAGTCGTACTTAAACGCAAGAAATCATCACTGGAAGTAATGTATTTTTCAAGGGCATCCAAATCAGCTGCAAGAACCGCAATATCTTTAGAATAAAAGCAATGAGAGCCTGTAGGAATTGATCCCTTGTCGATCAAACAATGCCAACAGCTCTTGGTGAAAAAGAGAATTTTCCACCAGCCCAGATGGAAAACGCCATTGTCTTAGTCCTTTTGGGACAACCTTGTGTTTAACACATTCTGTAAGATATGCGACTTCCAATTGCAGTTTTTTATATTTGTATAACTTATTGTCAAATTCATCAATTTTATCCCCTAATACATTTGTGTCAGTCATGTGGTTTACATTAGGTTCATTACGCTGACTGAACCCTTGGCTGAAAAAATTATTGTTCATTAAAAATCAGCCATTGTTGGTATTCCTTGCTGGTTACAGTTCTTTTGATTGATAATGTTATTATTAAAGTTAGCGTTATTGTTACCTGGATTTGGTACCCCAGATAGCGTAATCACAGGACAGGGCTGTTCATTCGAAGTCTGTATAACCCGTTCCGTTGATGTAAGTATAGTAGATGATGTTGCTGTAATGGGTGATTGCTGCCCATTAGGAATGAAAAAAATCATCGTTGTCACTCTGCTGCGATGAAATCAAACCAGAAGATCTATTATCCTGGTTAGAAGCTGCCGCAGTAATGGCGTCAACTTTTTGTGTTAGGGCATCAACCCTGCCCAAAAGCAGTTCCACAAGAGTGGTCAAATTATTGCTGGAACTGTTCACAACCCTTTCAGGACTGCTCTGCTGCGTTCCTAAAGCCGTGGAAGTATCTCCGGTTCCGCTCGCCATATCAAACACCAAACCACAAACGAAAAAACTGTTGAACCAAAAGAGCGTAACAACGAACAAGAACACTATGAGAGACTACTTCGTAAAATAAACAGACGTTTAATGACTCCAAATTAATGTTAGCGCTTTCGGCTAAATCAAATATTTAGCCTTCCTCAGACAAACAGCAGAACAGGAAATGACATTTCCTGTTCTGAAAGGGTTGTGAACAGTTCCAGCAATAATTTGACCACTCTTGTGGAACTGCTTTTGGGCAGGGTTGATGCCCTAACACAAAAAGTTGACGCCATTACTGCGGCAGCTTCTAACCAGGATAATAGATCTTCTGGTTTGATTTCATCGCAGCAGAGTGACAGCGATGATTTTTTCATTCCTAATGGGCAGCAATCACCCATTACAGCAACATCATCTACTATACTTACATCAACGGAACGGGTTATACAGACTTCGAATGAACAGCCCTGTCCTGTGATTACGCTATCTGGGGTACCAAATCCAGGTAACAATAACGCTAACTTTAATAATAACATTATCAATCAAAAGAACTGTAACCAGCAAGGAATACCAACAATGGCTGATTTTTTAATGAACAATAATTTTTTCAGCCAAGGGTTCAGTCAGCGTAATGAACCTAATGTAAACCACATGACTGACACAAATGTATTAGGGGATAAAATTGATGAATTTGACAATAAGTTATACAAATATAAAAAACTGCAATTGGAAGTCGCATATCTTACAGAATGTGTTAAACACAAGGTTGTCCCAAAAGGACTAAGACAATGGCGTTTTCCATCTGGGCTGGTGGAAAATTCTCTTTTTCACCAAGAGCTGTTGGCATTGTTTGATCGACAAGGATCAATTCCTACAGGCTCTCATTGCTTTTATTCTAAAGATATTGCGGTTCTTGCAGCTGATTTGGATGCCCTTGAAAATACATTACTTCCAGTGATGATTTCTTGCTTTTAAGTACGACTATTGTCGATCTTTCTAGCATTGAGGCTAGTATGGAGAAATTACTATTTAGTAAAAAGAAAAAATTAAGTCGAGATTTAACGGACTATGCGAATAAAACCGCTTATCCCAGGCCTCAAAATAAAACGCAGGTTATTCAAGGGGAAGTGCCCAATCAAACTGGACAAAATACGAATGTTATCCCAGTAGATACCAATAATGACAATAACCAAGAAGGTTTTACAACTCAACAGCAGGGCTATAGAAGGAGCCCAAGGCTGAATAATAACAACAGTACCAACGTTAATAACACCAATCAGCCAAACACCTCAGCAAATGGACTGAGGGATAACATTCAACCACAAGGCCAGTCTATGGTAGATTTTGACCAACAGGACAACCAGGATTTTCATCAGGCCAACAACACCCGAGCAACCAACCGTACGTGGGCCCAGACAGGGAACAATACGAGGAACAAGAAAAGAGGGGGGAGGAGGAGATGATCCAGGTTCCCTCTTTTGGTTTGGAACCAAACATCCTGAAAAGTAGTAACAATGACTTTACAGTGTATAATTATACACTTATTGAAATCCATCAGGATATTGTCAACTTCTTTGCAAAAGATCTATCGCTTGTTCGGCGCAACATATGGACATAGGGAAAACACTGGTGGACCTAAAAGTTTATGTTAGAACACCTAACTTACATCCATTGTTGGGTACCAACACAGAGTTACTGAACCCCTTAGGGTATCTAGTACATATAATCCACCCTCCATCCGAGCTTATTAGTGTTTGAGAAAATGTGTGAAACAGATTTGTGGGCAATTAAAATCGGATTATGTATAGTAATCAAAAAGATCTTAACAATATGACCACACTGGAATGGGATTTTCCATTTATTAAGGGATTGTAGGATCCGTGTCATGAAACCGGATAAAGGGGTGGGGTGGTTTTAATGGACCACTTTAAATATGTGGAATACATGAAGAAGCATTTGGATACACCAGCTTATAAGGAAGTATCTCTGAATGAGATACATGGAGCCTATAGGAAGATTAATAACATACTATATGATTTACTTATGGAAGGTTTTATTATTCCAGAAATGTATAGATATTTGCAGATGCCATCCCCCAGAATCTCAGCCTTCTTTGGAACAGCAAAATTACATAAACAGCTTTACTCACCTCCGTTCAGGCCTATTGTTGATGGCAGGGGTTCGGCCACTTACGCATGTGCAAGACTAGTTGATAGTATTATTAAACCTTTACTAGCACAGGAGGCACATATCTGTAAGGACTCTTGGTCCTTTCTGAAAACATTGGCGAAATTGAATATACCCCGGACATAGTTTTTCTTACAATAGATATAAAAGATCTGTATACAGTTATACCACAGGATATAGGCCTTAATTGGGTGAGAGAATTTATGGTTGCCAAGAATGTTGACAATAACACCATTTATTTGACTGAAACACTCTTGGAGATGGTTTTGGTAAATAACTTTTTCTTTTGAAAACAATTTTACCTTCAAACCTCCGAGTAGCAATGGGGTCGCCATGTGGGGTTCGCTCGCCAATGCAGTACTGTCACATTGGGAAAAGAACTTCTATTTAAGGATGAGGTTTTTAAACAGTATGTCTCCTGGTATACCAGATACCAGGATGACATTTTCTGTTTATGGAAAGGCAATAGTGAGGACATTCCTAACTTTATAGAACTAATGACCAACATGACAAACTTTTTACAGTTCACTTTTAACACACAGGAAAGTGAGATCAGTTATTTAGACATTCTTCTTACAAAGGATGTTAATAACAAAATACTGAAAAGTAACATATATAGAAAATCCACATATTCTAATAGTTTTTTGCATTTCTCCAGTAGCCATCCCTACTACCAAAAAAAAGATCGGTTGTAAAAGGTCAGTTAGTGAGGGCGCCACGTATGGTTACTGATGATCTGGATTTCCAACATGAATGCAACAAACTAAAAATATGTTCTTGGCAAGAGGCTATCCACTTACTTTGATTGACAACATCATAGTGGAAGTAGTAAATAAACGGAAGTCAGGCCATTTTATTCCCTTCTTAATAACAAAACTTTCGGGGAAGAAGAATTGGCACTAATTCGTTAGTCTGCCAACTAGAGATAGAAGTAAGGACACTAATTATAATGTGTCTTTTACACACTTTCTCGCTAGATTTTCAAAAATTAGGGAGATCCTGTATAAGAATTGGGACGTAATTAATCATGACAGTACTTTGTCTACAGCATTAGCTTAAAACCCAACATAACATACAGGAGAGGCCAAAACCTTAAAGCCATTTTGGAAAGGGCACCAAAAGTTCATTTCTCAGCCCAAAGGAATGTACAAATGTGGTGCCTGTGCAGAATGCAAATTTATTAGAGTGGGCACTCAGTTCAACATTAAAGATAGGACATATAAAATAAGCAAGCATTACAACTGTGAATCAAAATCTGTGGTATATGTTGCTCTGTGTAGCCAATGTGAAGCTTTCTACATTGGCAAGACAGAGCGTAGATTCAAGACCAGAATACACGAACACATTTATGCTATTAGCAGAAGGGATGTGAACAATGCCCTAGCTAAGCATATTATTAGCAATACAGGGCATTCCTTCAACTTTGTTATACTCCAACAAAGAATGCCAGATCCAATGGGTGGCCCCTGGCAAATTAGGTTAGAGATAGATGAATTGATGTGGCAGGTAATGAACTAGAGCACATTTATTACCTGGCATCAATGACAACCTATCAATAAAATGTGTATTAAAATGGTTATCGTATAACAGATAACACATATAGGGAAGGTCTCTTACATTTGGATATGAAATGGACCCAACATCAATTATTCCCTAACAGAATGCACTAATGTAAAATTGTATTATTTTATGATTATTGTATAGGAATTCCCATGGCAAAACTAATCAGTATTTTTAATGTTTAAATGTGGAAATAATGTTCCAAATTGTGGAAATATTTTTGGTAACAATTTAAAATATACACAAATATTTTTTAGTTTATCATTCACTGTTTTTATAACATTTTTAATATATCACATAAGTATGAAGCAAGTTGTATGATTAAATAACCCAGTAATTATAGAGTTTAACATCTGTGTAAATATTTTGATGAATGGAGTTACTTGCAACAAAGTATTACTTGCTGTTCCGTTGCAATGCCTATAGAGGCACTCTATCTTTACCTTTATTCAAGGCTTATGTTTGCAATGGATTATACTACTTTAAGGTAACCTTAGTTACAACTAATTACTAAATGCACTTTATTCCAATTGGTTCTATACATATATTTTAAGAAATGTCATTTCCTGTTCTGCTGTTTGTCTGAGGAAGGCTAAATATTTGATTTAGCCGAAAGCGCTAACATTAATTTGGAGTCATTAAACGTCTGTTTATTTTACGAAGTAGTCTCTCATAGTGTTCTTGTTCGTTGTTACGCTCTATTGTCAGTATATGAGTGAATTTGAAATTCCACTGCCCCAACACTAAGAAAGATTACACAATCCAGACGTACAGCAATTACAATGGCAACCATGTGGTATACAGAGTCCAGTGGCATGAATGCCCAGCCTTGTACATCAGAAACATAATCAATAAACTTAAAGCACGGATAGCTCGACACAATACAGAGATCGGACGAGGAGCTGCCACTAATCCAATGGCAATACATGCCCAGACCACAACATTTCGCTCTTATTTAGTTGACAATGAAAACTCAGGTCCACTTAAAGGAAATAGAAATGAGAAACTACAAAAAAAGAGAACTGGAATGGCAAATCCACCTCCAAGCCAGAAAACCACCTGGTCTTAATACCTCAGCCTTCATAAGCTGCACCCTGAACCTCCATAAATTGTACCAGCATATGTTTTACTGACTACAACCAAACAATCGACTCCACATCAAGGTTGGTTGACGATTGGTTTTCATGAGTCTGAGTAAATATGACCATATTTCATTAGACTTTTGTTTTCCTATGGACTGATTTTAACATGGTAGTTTTTCCACCACAAGGTGCATCTCGGGTATAGTGCATTTATTAATTTAGTGGCACATTTTGGGCTTTGTCTGTACTTTGGCTCTATGACCTACAGACACTGGATCCTACCCAGTTCGGCTTTAAGGGCAGATCCTGCCTCTTAAACCTGGTCGATTTCTTTGAAACAGTCAACAAGGCCATTGACGAGGGGAAGGTGGTCCACATAGCCTACATGGACCTTGCAAAAGCCTTTGATACAATACCCCACTCGGGCATTATAGATAAGCTCACCAGCTTAAATATAAACCCCTATGTCACTAGATGGGTTGCAAACTGGCTCAAGGACAGAACCCACGTGGTTAGAATTGCTGGAGCCATGTCAGACTCCAAACCAGTTACAAGTGGCATCCCACAAGGCTCAGTCCTGGGACCTCTCTTGTTCAGAGAGGTACAGGCTAACACGGAAGGACTGTGGCTGACCAAGTTCGCAGATGACTGCAAACTGGGCGCCATAACAGACTCTCCAGCCGACACAAGCATCCTACAAAAGGGCCTCATAGAAACAGACAACTGGTGCCAGAGCCATGGCCTCAAGCTAAACTCCAAAAAGTGTATAGTCATCCCCTTTGGCAAAAACAAAGTGCCCACAAATTACCACATAGGTGGTAATCCATTAAGTACGGAAGAAGTAATTAGGGACTTTGGGACCCAAGTTGATAGCAATCTCATTTGACAACCACGTGGCCAAAGTGGTTAGAAAAACATTTTATATAGCCCATCTAATTATGAAGGGATTCACATCTAGATCAGGGGAGGTAATCGTGCCTCTTTACTCATCCCTCATCAGGCCCATAATTGAGTACAATGCCCCTTTTGGGATGTACCTTACCAGACACCTGCAGCAACTGGAAAGATCCCAAAAGTACCTCACCAAGAGGATCAAAGGGCTCAAACAGATGCCATATGCTGCCCGGTTAAAGAAACTCCAGCTCTACTCAGTGGCATACCGCCTGCTCAGAGGTGATCTGTGCCTGACATATAAAGCCATGTCCAAACTGGAATTAATGGACATGCTGCACCTCAGAAAATCCAAATCCCATCGAGCTACGCGCTCGAGAGACTTGAACCTCAGCACTGAAATAAATAGGACATGCTGGAGGGACAGATTCATAACCCAGAGGCTCCCTTCACTCTGGAATAAAATCCCAGTCCAGGTTAGGCAGAGTCCCTCATTGACTCTCTTCAAGAGGAATCTTGATAAGTGGATGGGAGATAGTAGGTTTACCCCAGGTATCACTTCTGTGTCACTGTTAGACAGAGGCACAGTATACTAACCTCGAAAAAGGGCATAGCAAAATTCATTTAAAATGGGTGGTGAAAGCCAAACACACTCTGGCTAGGCTTATAAATGCCCTAGGGCAGATAGCCTAGTATGAACCTATGAACTAACACTGTTTTTTACATCATACCAGACCTGCTTGTTTACTGTTTGCTATAGCCTACTCAGTCTGTTCTACAACTGATGTTAGGCAACTGGCCCCACCTCATGTTTTTGACACTAAATTTTCCCAAATGTCATCTCAAGGCTTCTCTTTTTAACCCCAGCTCTCTCTCTCCATACACACTTTCCCACTTCCTCCCTCCCATATTTTCATGGGTATGCTAATTATTATTTGTCTTTACTTATTAACTGGCCCACATCCCAAATTCTGTTTTGAAGCTATTAAAGGAGGAAAATGTGGATGCTTCTTTTAAGGTACCATACAGTAGACCTCTGAATATGCTAACTCCCTGAATCAGATCCCTCCCTACATAGCTTGAGCTTAAACACAGGGGAATTTAAACCATCCAGATAACAATGTTAGGGCTAAGGCTCCTTGACTACTTCCCTTTTAGCCCCACTAATCTCTTACAAATGAATCGCCTGGGTCCATGCAGCAGAAATGCTTATTCAAAGTTCAGTTAACATATATCTGTAAGGTCACTAGTTTTATAAATAATTTAAATTAATTTATGAGTAAATTAAGGTCGATTGGAGAAATGCGGTGTAATCCTACACTGTGGCCCTCTGCTCATCAAAGACCTATTTTTTTAGTGAACCACATTGCCAGATTCCTAACATCTGTACCCAGTATTAGCCAGCTATCAATTTCACTCCACTCCATGTGATAGGGGGATGTGGAAAGGTTTTTTTCTCCATTTCTTCTAGTGCCAGACTTGATATCAAGCCCTGGTTACCCCCCCCCCCCCCAACAGATCTGACGAATCTTAGGTGAAAGCGCGTTGTGATCATTTCTAATATGGGAATGCCTTTATCTGCACAAAACCTCAGGAACATGATGCTATGTTCGTTCTTTCTTTACTGGCTTGATAGTTGATTATATTTGAATTTACTCTGACATTTTAAACCCGAGTCTAAAATTATTTTATTTTTGTATTTGGATAAAACTTGAATGATGTATAAACCCTGTTTAACTGTTAAAACTGAGTTGAAAATAGATCCATTTCACATTTGGATACAATTTGAATATTTTACAAGTCCTGTTTTATAGTATTTTGGCACCAAGCCTGTTATCTAATAATTATGAGGTGTGACTTGCTTCCATTCTACTCCCCCAAGAACTGGACATGCCCGAGGGATGACTGGAGTAGAAACACACCCTCCAATAACAAATATAAATGGAATCCCCTTGTGAGAAATGTATCAAACATCAACTGTGCTTATGTGCTCTGAAGAACAGTCCAGTAAAGACTTTGAATGAGAAAACAGGCTCCTGAGATTTGACTTTTAATTGTTTCTTTTAAGCTATAAGCCTTCCCTGCACAGCTGTAGTCAATCTCTGGATGTTTAGCAGGGGAATGTTTAATAAACAAAAGTAGTTCTTTTAGTCGTTTCAAATGGATCACCAGAGCACAACTCCAGGCGTACAACTCTATCCACCCCAGCTGGACAGATTTTTACTTTTATAGCTTTTGTTAATATCCTTTGGGTTTGGAATATGTGATAATATTGATGATCTTGGTGGATTGTTCGGCATTTTTTCAGACATGTAAGGAAATTAAGGAATCGCTACAAAACTGTTATCCACACCCACAGAACAGCCACAGTCCAAATACTGGTTTCTTCAGTTTATTACAAAAAGGATTAAGCACCTTCATCCAAGGCATAGAAGACTTCATCAGAATCCATCCTATTGTGCACATACAAAACTTAAATATCCCTCTTTGCATATCACATGATCTCCACATCCAGTCACAAACTTGCCCTTCCAGAATATGTAAAAAAAACATGGATTAAAAACATATGCAAATGTTTTATAAAACTAAAGATATATAAATGCATTGGTAAAAAAAACTATATTGCATTTATAAAACCTATGTCCTCAATCTTAAAATGCTGGTGACTGAAATTTGCTAGTTTAGACCCAGAAATACTGTAGCATTTAACCTGAGTTGCCATACCAACTTTCTTTTGATCCTCCCAGGGGCCACCTCTGGGATCTTTACTCAATCAAGACCAAAAAACTTAAGATAGTGATCTGGGTTGTTTGTTTCACAACAAGTTTTTGGGAATATCTTTTTTGATATTTAAACAATGTTCATAGATGCTTTCTTTAAACTTCTTCTGGGTTTTACCCTGGTAAAATCCATCACTTATGCCACACATAGCAAGATATATAACCCCTTGGGTATAACATGTGCAATAGAAGTTTGACTTCAGTTTAATTTTATTAATAATTACAAAGTTCCCCTCCAACAGGAATTTACATTGGGTACAAAACCTACATTTTCTAGTACAAACAGCCTTGTTACTAATTGTCTCTCTAAGTACATCCTCCCTTTCAAGGATGTTCTTTAAAGAGTTACCCCTTTGATAACTAATATGAGGTTTGTCACCTAACTTGTCAAGATGGCAATCAAAACATGAAAAAATATTCTAATTTTTTAACAACACCTGCCTTATTTTGTGAGTTTTACTAGAGTAGATAACCAAAAAAGACAACTTGTTAAAACCACCTACATTCCTATGTTAACTTGGCATATTTGTATTGTGGTTATAATTCACTTTTGATATGGTATCTGCTAGAAGTTACCCTGAAACACTTATTCTTGAAACAAAAAAGTTGATTTTGGCAAGGAAAACAGATGCGGTAATTCAACCACTATTAAAAGTGCATTTTAACCACATTAAAGACATGCCAGGTAAACACAGGAGTGTAGTTGGTTTTAACATGTTGTCTTTTTTCATTACCTAATGTAGTGAAATTCACAAAACAAGGCAGGTGTAAGTGACAAACCTCATATTTATCAGAAGGGTAACTCATCTTTGAAAGGGAGGATGTGCTTAAAAGGGACGATTAGTAACGAGGCTGATGGTGGTAGAAAATTTGGGTTTTGTACCAAATGTAAATTCCTGTTGGAGGGGAACTTTGTTAATAAAATTAAACTGAAGTCCATCTTCTATTGCACATGTTATAACCATGGAGTTGTATATCTTGCTATATGTGGCATATGTGATGGATTTTATCTGTAAAACCCAGAGAAAGTTTAAAGAATGCATCTATGAACGTTGTTTAGATATCAAAAAGAATAATCCCAAAAAACTCATTGGTGAAACATATAAAAACAACCTGGATCAGTATTTTAAGTTTTTTGGTCTTGATTTTGTAAATAAAGATCAGAGAGGTGGCCCCTGGGAAGATGAGAGTTTGTATAGCAACTCAGGTTAAATGCTACAGTATTTCAGGGTCTAAACGAGCAAATTTGGATCACCAGCATTTTAAGATTGAGGTCATATGTTTTATAAAATGCAATGTTATTTTTTTAACAATGCATTTTATATATTTTTAGTTTTATAAAACATTTATATTTGTTTCAAATCCTTTTTTTTTTTTTTTATTTATTTTTTTATATATTCTGGATGAGCAAGTTTGTGATTGGATGTGGAGATCATGTGATATGCGAAGAGGGATATTTAAATTTTGTATGTGTACAAGACTGATTCTGATGAAATCTTATATACCTTAGATGAAAGTGCTTAATCCTCTTCATAATAAATTGAAGAAACCAGTATTTGGACTGAAGCTGTTCTTCCATGGGTGTGGATAACTTTGTGTTTTGTAGTGATTTGTTTAAGAAATTAAGGAATAAATATTTGTAGTTTACTTTGGTATCTGTAGTGACCTGAAAATCGTACTCTACTTTACATTTTCTAATCGTGCTTTTAAGTTCCTTGCTGGCAAGTTTTCATCTGGTCATGAGATTAGAGAAATGGCGATTTATTACAGATTTGCATTATTTTTTTTGTACAGTTTATTAATATGCAAGTTCCACCAGAGAGGTATATTCCTGAATTTACTGCTACATTTAGGACAGACTGTTACTGATTTTTCTGTGCAGCTGTTTAGGTGCTGGTAACAGTTGGAGGTTTTAGTGGCAGTCTTCTCAGTTGGGTCAATATGCTGAATTTCGCATAGGTATTCTACAAGCTAAAATACGTTTGCTCTGGAGAAATCCCCAAAGACATTTTCATTTGGTGATTGTTGGTGCAATTAGGCCCGACAGAGAAGGTGACTGATTTGTGGTCAGATTTAACCAGGATGAGGAGATGTGGGTGGGCTACAGGCAGGGGTTATATTGGTAAGGACCAGGGGAGGGATATTAGACCCTCTAATTTTACAGTTTGCTCCAGCATATTGTGACAAAGTCTCAGAAATTCTGAGCATATCGATTTTTAGAGGTGTAAGAGTGGCCACGCTTGGATAATTTAAGTTCCCTAGACAGTATGTATCTAGTCTGATATTTTAACCCCTCATTAGTGTGACGGTAATTACCAAGATCTTTGGGGGACATTGATGAGTATATGTATGTAGAAATGAAGTAATAGCTGGATTGTTAGGAGTGATTTGGATCTCCATGAACTCCACATTAGGGTCATTGATAATGTGATGTAACATGATGGTGTTTGTCAAATACATATACTCCCTCACAGTTAGCTAAGGGGCTGAAGATGTGGTAGACTTTAAACCCTGGTTACAGGAAGTGCTGCAATTGTATTGAAAGTGTGCCTCAACAACTACACAAATGTGAATGTTTGAGTTGCAGGAGGGCCTCAGGTTGACCCATCTTTTTTAATTTAGACTCCTAATTTTGTCCAAATTTGACTTTGCTATTTAGGAATGACAATTAGGGGGTGTTGTCTACGAAAAAGCATCACATACTTTAACCAGTATGCAGAAGCCCTGGCTTGAGAGGTTTAAGCCATCTCTAGAGAAAGAAAGTTTAATTTACAATCTCATCCCAGGTCAGAACATATTAGATCCTCTTAGAATGAGACTAACTTTTTTGCTGTGTCTTTCGGCTTTTCCCGGTTAGGGGTCGCCACAGAGGAACTCCGGTCCGCTACTGATTGGTAGTTGATTTTTTATGTGCCGAGTTACCAGCCCTGACGCACAACCCTCAACGAAGGTACGCCCATTCACACATGTCTCCACGCAGAAAACGCTCTAGCTGAGAATCGAACCGGACATTGTCTTACTATGAGGTGACAACGCTACCGCAGCACCATCACCACGGTACCTTAGAATGAGACTAACTACTTAGTCAATTATTAAAGCCAGTTGTCTTAGTATCTAGGCAGCATTCCTCTGATACTACTCAAGATCAGTGTCTTTCCTGACTTTAACACTTGTATAGCAAGTTCCATCATGTGTCTGTACATACCACTCTTGAAGACCCTCAGGCCATTCTCTCCCACGTGAGCCACCACTAGGTCAGTTTTGTTTACACACCTTTGGGGACCTTATGACATCATGGATCCTGGCACTAGACCAGCAGCTTACAGTCAGTGTTGTGCTAGTTTCTTATAAAAGTAATACATTACTATTACTAGTTATTTTTCAGTGAATATTACTTATTAATTTTCTAAAAAAAGTGATATACTGCTATTACTAGTTACTAACTAAAGCAATGTGTTACTTTTATGTAAGTATAGTTCATCAATTATAAGACTGAGATTTACTCACACAAGTACGCACATGCATATACAGTAAGTGTATTATTAAAGTCATGTACACATTGTTACAATGATGATGAATAGCATTTAACAGTTGAAAAACTCCAGCAGACTAGTCTTTATAGCTAGAGTCACAAGTAATATTTAAACCAAACCATACACAGCCAGCAACACAAGACCTATAGAAAACCTATCCCATTTTGTCTATTTTCAGCACCTAAAAATTGAAACGCGAAAAGAAATTTAAATAGAACATAAAAAAAAATGTGAAGACAAAAGCTGGATGAACATAGATCTACTCGTGTCCTGCTTGGTGCAGTGGGTTGGGGTATCTGGTGTTAAACCGATGAGTGGTGAGTTCAATTCTGATTGACATCAGTATGGAGAACCAATGTCATTTATTATATGGCAAGATAAAGATATGATCTCTAGCAGGCTGGAATTGCCCCAGTGTTAGGGAGTGTTTTAGTGGGTGTGAGTCCCATAGTACCAGGGCAGGGCCGGATGCTAGTCATCATTAGCTTTCACCTCCTTGCAGTGCAAAAATAATTAAGTAAATTTTGCTCCAAACTAATTTCTAATGATGTATTATGAATGCTACATGCTATGAGTTGCGCAAACGTTATGTTGTAATTTTTTATCCAAATTTCCCCTTCAAAGTCTCCATTACCTCCCAACATCTGATTACTATCCAGGGCTCAAGGGAGTTTTCCATCGCTATTTAGCATAGGTCTCAACCTCGTAAGAGGCCAGTGTGGAACACAGGCCCTAGCAATGTGTGACAAACAGTCAAAATGTGGAACACCCTTTTTTCACACTGTGTGAAAACGCACCATTTCCATGGGGCCTGGTTGAAGTAGGCTTTCCTGCCAAAAGTATTAAGTTAGCAAATACTGTACATTTCTAAAATTCAATAAGACACACCAATAAATTGGAAACGATTGATAAAATTCAATATACTCAGTAGAAAATCGCTACGTAACAGTGTTCAAGCGTAACTATTAAAAAAATGTTGTTTAGTACCTGTTTTTTCCACCTTCTCCCTATCTTCATCTCCCAACTAAATCCATTAACTCATCCAATTAAGGACAAATTAGAGCAGAATCGGGGGCAAATAAAGAATCAGGAAAATGTTTAAAATATTGCTACCATTACCTTGAGACATTGACAGAATAAGAGAATGTGAATTAATATATACTTTCTGAAATAACAGAAGCCTATAATTATTTATTAAATAGCATGCAGCACCTTTTCTTGGAAAATGACAAGCCTAGCTCTCAATGATTCGGGGACAAATTCAGAAATATCAGGGGACACTTAAAAAAAAAAATCATAGGCCCTTGCACACATTTTTAAGACCATGCAAAAGTTCTTTGATGCTCCTTCCTGATTGTAAATTATAACATGCAAACATTTATAGTTATGAACATTTTTAGTAAGCAATGAAACAAAACATATGAACCAATAATGACAAAACTGTCCATTTCAGAGCATTTCAATCATAAAAGGCCACTCAAACTTCTGTCATTGCAATCCACCAATATCCGTCAATATGTACAATCGCTGCAGATGTAAAAGTCATTTGAATAATTCCACATTAAAGAGATCTGTAACTAATGAAAAGGTTGCTGCTAGCAAACAACTTTATATTTCATTGTTTCATCTACAAATTCAGTGCCTGCTGAAATTGCCTAAGTTACATTAAAAAAATGGTAAGCTGGTAATATTGCAGTAGGCCAGGGAATGGATGACAAACTGAAAACAGGCTCATAGTTACTAGGCATCCTGTGCTTTTCACTCTCAAACCACAGACCTTTTCAGCCAACTAGTTTCACATCTGCCAACATCTCCCTTCATTTGTGACATTTTTATTCCTGTCCTAAACAAGTCTATTTTTAAGCAATTAAACCCACCTCTTCACACTTTAATTCCAAGTAGCCCATGGCACTAACATCTGAATATCATCTTCTGGATTGGTCTCATTTCATCCCCCCCCCCCCAGCATAGTCATACATTGTACCAGTTTCATTGGTTTAATATAATTATTTTAGGAGAATCAAGCATAGTATTATAACAATGATTTTTCCCCAAGACTTATGCTAACAACGAGAGTAACTGCCTTCCTCCTAGATGTAATTTCAGACGTAAAGGCAGGGGACTGCTTTTTACTGTGGGTACTGACATAGGAAATATACTGTTTTTACCAGTTGCAAGTATGACCCCCAAGTAATTGCCCACTGAAATTCCTACTTTGGAATATATGAGATATAACATTTTGTAAAAGTTAATGTTCTAGCACAGTTGACAAAATTTAATGTTTACCCCCCCCCCAATTCATTTGAATGACGGTCACTGATGTGCAAATACTTGGCTAAAATTTACAACTACTAACTATATATACCAATCATATGTTTTGAAAACGCTTTTGGTCCATTTGCTTCACAGTGCAATTTAATGCTGTTCATATTCCATTGCCTGTAACACCACAGGGACTTGTGCAATGATAATTTCTATTACGCTTCCCGTAATGAAATGTATTAGTCCCCCCACCATATATGAGATGGTCTTTCATGACGTACACCCTAATACAACCCCTTATATCTACAAGTTTCTGGCAGAGCAAAAAAAGAACTGGCAAGGAAATAAAACAGACAAAGCGCCAAAAGAACAAACTTGTGTAATATTTAAAAAAATCATAATTGCTGTTACAATAAAACTGTCTTTTAGACACAAAGTAAACTAATGCAGAATAAAAACAACAAACAAGCTCAGATAATGTTAGTCAAAGATCACTTATAAACAACACAAAAATAATAAAACATAAAACTAAATAACACATATACAAACATAAACGTACCAAACATTCAACCTGCTTAACATTATTCTGACCTCATAGAAAACGGTTATGGCAAGATAAGTTATGTTTTCATCACATGCTTGCACAAGCCTTTTACATGAAAATGCAAAAGCTGCACCCTAATGTGCTAACATCAGTGGTGCGACTTTTAGTAAGTAGAAACGATTGGATAGTAAGTTTTTATGCACCACATTTTTGTGGTGCTTCTTTTCCCCCCATACATGCCGTATTTGAGCAGGTTTGGTGAATATTGGTTATTGGACAAGGGTAGCAAAATTGTATGATTCATGCCTGAATTCCCCCTACAGTGGTTAATAGCCGTTATTTTGGATGGGGCCAGCACTTGTGGTTGAGGATGGGATGGGAGGGCTCCTGCTTGCACTGGTTTAAGCAAAAGTAACGCAAAAGGAATCCACACTTAGGTTACTAGTCACTAAAAAAAAGTAATATATTTCTACTTTACTATTTTATAAAAGTAAAGCGTTGTATTACAAGTTGTTAGAAATTGTAATGTATTACAGTAACGAGTTACTCCTATCACTGCTTACAATCATCCTGTTCTTAGTCACCTACATTCTCTTGTGTAGAAGCGAATTTAGTGGGCCTTATGGGCTTAAGCTTCCTTTCCTGGTGTCCCTTGGATGAACTGTGTGGATTTGCAGTATGTGTGAATGGAAGAGGAGTGTTGGCTTGTATGTTGTAGGCTGGAATCTTTGAATTTGTTCTGCAAGGCTTTGGAAAAATTTTCTTTAGGCTTTGCATAAGTTATGGGCTTAGCAGCATGCTTTGATTGATGTGGAGTTGTGAGGTAGGATACTTAATGGGTTGATGAGAGAGGTTTGCCTCTATGCTTATTAAATATTTACACCTCCTTGTAGGTTGTACTATCAACTGGTAGAAGGACTAAACAGTCTAAGCATATGCCAGTTGCTATTCTGACTTAGAACACTTAATATGATCAGAACAGGTCATATATGGGGTGAGAGAAGGCTGTTTGCCATGTTGCCAGTCGGCGGAGTAGTGTGTTTTGGTACTTAGCTGGACGAAAGACTACTGTAGTAGAATCTGAATATTTATGGATTACTTATTTAGTGTGATCTGAAATTAGGCTAGATGGTAGCTAATCTAGTAGTACTTGGTGAAAAGGAAGAACTGGGTTTGTCAAGAGTGATAAATACTGCTGATTCATTTACTGGCTAGTAACTGGCTACTACTAAAGCTGGTCTCGCTGTAGCTAAGTACAGCTAAGAATCAATGTCCCCCTTGCTCCTTTTCTTATTAAAAGCAGAACGGTACCAGTAATCCCAGGCTGGTTCCTGATAAGTGGGTTACATGCTCTCCAGTGTCTATATAGGCTAGGAACTGCTGTCCATCTGCCTCTCTCTTCAGGAGCAAAACAGCAGTGCTAATTCCAGGCTGGTTCCTGGCAAGCAGGTTTCAGGCACATCAGTAATCAGTAGTCTTGTACCAGCTGTTGCTAGGGTTGCTATGCTTGTTGCAGTCTACTCTTGGTAGATGACCTGGATAGCATGTACAGGTCAGTACAACAGTCACCCAGTCTGCAACCAGATCAATCCAGGAAGTCCAACACACGCTGTCCACTTACAGGTAGTCAGAATCAATATCCTTCTTCTTCCCTCAACAGAAGCAAAATGGAGAGACACTAATTCCAAACTGATTTTTGATCAACTGTGGGCTTTTCAGTTTTCAGTTGCCTTGTCTTAGATATTGAAGATTTTAAAAGTGAGATAAAAACAAAAGGTCAATACTGTAAGGGATATTGCAGTGTGCATTAAACAGTGGAAAGATGTGAAAGTGACTTGAGCTTTAATAGTTTGAGGGGAGGGCCTTCTTAGTTCAGGGTTACCACCTGCCCTTCTTTCAAGGACAGTACCTGTTTGGGCAGTTGTCGTGAAAAAAAACTAAATGGCAAATAGCCTGAGATTTTAGGGCAAAAAATATTTCCCAAGTTTTCTTTAATAGTTGCATAAAACAAATATTTTGTATCTGAAATGTTTGCAATAGCATAAGCAACTCAAATGCTAGAAGATTAACCTTTTATTTTGGCAAAAAAAGTGAACCTCTTTCCTTTACAATGGCTGTGGGTATGTTGTGTCCTGCAAAATCTCACATCTCTACAAAAAATGTCCTGCTTTGGGCATTTGAAAAGGTGGCAAACCTATCCTACTTTGATCTCAAAGTACTCCTCTGTGTGAGCAGATGAAATGAGACTGGGAACCACTTCTAAAGTCCCATTTAAAGTGGGGTTTGTAATTCAAGTGCCACTGAGTTTAAAAGCATAAGGGCTGGCCAGCTGGAGAGAGGGGGGAGAGAAGTGTCGCACAACAGCAATATTTTCCATGCAGTTAAAACTCCAAATGATTCAACCTTTTCCTGTTCTGCATAAATAAAAAAAAAAATTCTACTACTTAGCTCCTCCCACAAACCAGATAGCTTTAATCAATCATTTTGCAGTCAGAGAATGAAAAACAAATCTTTGCTATCTGTAATATGGATTTAAAAAAAAATAAAGTGAAACAAAAATAAATAAAACACTGATTTAAAAAGAACAAAATACAATGCATAATGCAAGTATGCAAATGTTAAATGAAGAAATGTAAAACAATCACACAACAGCAGCAGTTTGAGTACTTGCAGATTGCAATGATTGTAAAGAAATTGGGGGTTGAGGAGAGCTCGAGCTACCAGCAGCAGCAGCAGAGAAAACAGACCTGGAGAAAGATATAGCCCTGTTAGTGAATTTCATAAAATCTACTGAACAATTTTGAGGGAAATTTAGATCAGTCTGCTATGTTTGACCACAAACTTAGTTACCTAAATTCATCAGCTGCAATTGCATGGAATTACCACCTTGAAGTTGTATGCTTCCTAAGCACATTAAATCATAAGAAAAGTAGCTTCATGTAAATGCAGCCACATGAAATCAAAATAATTATTTACATGAGGAGGAGGCTTTACCTTTATACCTCCTATACTTAGTATTTTTATTATGAGATTACAGCATATCTGTGAAAGGGCTATCAGTAAAAAAAAAATATTAATAGAACTACCTAGAACCTACACATCACTACAATATGTGGCATACCAATACACAAAACCAAAGACTGCACAGCGCAGTGAAACTTGAGGAATTGTGAAACAATCTATTGGGTGTCTAGTAACTGCATGTAATTCAATTTAGGTGCATGCTAAGTCACATGAGAGGAATAGAATAATTCCAACACACTAATTGATACTGTGGGTCACTAGTTATGATGTTGCCATATAGCTCTTTGGTCTGTTTTTTCATTCTTGGCTCAAGATGCTTTCTTACTACAGTTTACATGGCCTCTTCATATCACGTTGGGTTTTCTCTTGGTACTTAAACAGCATGTCTTTGAAATGTCGGAGTAAAATTAAGTTGATTGGCTGCTATAATTAATAAAAAAAAAAAAAAACATTGATGTTCTTCATGTTTCACTGTTGCAGTCATCACCTGTAGGTTATCCCTGCTGTGGTAGCTCTAGCTGGCCCGAATACCAGAGTCAATGTTTATGTGCACCGGCTGCCATCGCCTGTAGTCTGACGTTGGGTCATCAGTGCTATAAAGCAACGCAGCTGACGTCATTACACCGGTCTTTCTTGTCGTGGAGCCCGTAGCAGAAGCAGTTCGCACGAGTGCCGGTCGGTCACTACCAGAAGTTGAATTTCAGCTGAAAACGTCTAAAGCCAAGTACTCCGTTGGGGACTCTTTTTTTTTTTTTTTTTTTTCTTGCTCTAACTGAAAAAGTTAACAATTGTCTCGCCTGTGGAAAGCAGATCCTACACTGAGACTTTCATTCTTACTGCATCACTTGTTTAGGCCCAGACCACAATGTCCCTCGTTGCTGGTTCTGTTCCCTCTTTAATGTGAGAACCTTTCACCACAGAGATCTTTTTGTAAATTATTTTAGTCTTCTGTCTTTGAATTCTGATATGGCATCCATCAGCCAACCATCTGTCGACATTCTTAAAAAACGTAGAAGTAAAGACAGAGACAGGCCCCACAAGGCTAAGCCTTCCAATGACACTTCTACTAAGCAAGTCGTCAGTTCTTTGGAATTCAGTGAGGCACTTTTGCAGCCCTTGATGCACAACTCACTTTCTATGCAAGCCTCTGCCGAGACACCTTCGGAGGCCGGTATGCCGCAGAAGTCCTTAGTCTTCCAAGCTTTTGGCTGTCTCTGCCTTGGTTGGGTCCGGAGCCACGACACCGGGACTGGCTTCTGAGGAGGCCTTTCGCACTACCGATTCCAGACAAAAATCGATATCTTTGCATCTGACTACCGCTTCGCAGAGACCGGATTCTCTCAGGCCTAGAAGTCAGGCCACTCTTAAATCTGCTTCTAGCCACCATCTTGCTACTGCTCCCCCACCCCAAGCTCAAATGCTTAAAATGGCAGATGATCTCATCTCCCTTATCCCAGGTTCTCAGGCCCCCACTCCTAAAAGGAAAATGCATCCTTCTCCAGAAATTATGATAGAGCAAGAGTCTGAGGAATCTGATTATTCTGCTTTTGAAGGGGAACAGCATCCCTTAACTGTTTGAGGATTCAGATGCAGAGGAACCCATCCCTTCTGTCTACCCTCCAGAGGACCTCTCCTTTGGGGAAACCCTTCCCTCCCTAAGGGAACATTTTCAGTGGGGAATCTCAAGACTTCCCACAGTCAAAGAAACTACTTGGAGAGTTTCTGGACCTGCCTCAGCACAGACCCCTGGCCATCCCATCTATTTTGGAAGTGGTAGATCATGTTTTTCATGAATCCAGCTTAGCCCCTGATGCTCTGCCTCCTGCACCAACTAAACCTGACAGGTACTACAGAGTACTGGATTCTCACAAATACTTGTACAGGAATCCTGCTGCAGACCCTGAAGTCATTACACAGGGACCCAAAGGAGATAAGACTAGTTCTGCCAAGAATCCTCTTCCTTCAGACAAACACTCCAGAGCTCTGGACAGATTGGGTAAGAAAGTGTACATCTCTGCAACCTTAGCTATCCGAGCACTCAATTGGCAGTTCCATATGTTAAAATATCAACAACACACTTTGGAACAATTAAAACAGAAGATTGCTGCCTCTCCTGATGGTGTCAACTCATAAGAGCTGGCAGAATTACTCCACTCTGCTTATCAAGTGGCCAAGCACTCATTACAATGTGGATATGATGCCCTAGAAGCCTCTAGCAGGGCAGCAGTGACAGGATCTTTTATTAGAAGACATGCATGGCTGAAGGAACAACCTCTCCCTGATCATGTCAAGTCTAAACTTATTGATACCCCTCTAGACAAGGAATGCCTGTTTTCTTTGGGGGAAAAAGCAGAAAAGGTACTTAAAAAGATGGAAGACAAAGCAAAATCTATGCAAACAGTAAAATATTTCTTTCAAGTTCAACCTCCCAGATTCAGCAGGAACTTTTCCCTCTAAGCACTGAGCCTTCCCTGCACCTAGCAGACAGGGCCAAGGTAAGCCTTGCAGGGACAGGCCATCCAGGCCCCTATCCCAGGGCCAGCAAAGAAGTGGACCACTTCCGTCTCTAAGGCAGGGAGTTCTAAGCCAAGCTTTTATGGCAAGCACTCACAATGACTCCCCCCCCCCCCCTCCTTTCACTTGTCAAAAAATAGGAGGAAGTCTCACCCTCTTCAAGGACAATTGTGTCTCTATAACCAAGGACCAAATGGGTCTTAAAAATCTGTTTCTCAGGGAAACAGATTCTGCTTCAGTGAACTCCCTATTCCAAGAGGGTACCCAGATCTTCCCCCAAACCAATCTGCAGGGCATTGAATCGGGTCCAAACTCTAATGTCCCAGGGGGCTGTAGAACCTGTCCCTCCAGATCAAACAGGAAAAGGTTTATACTCCAGACTATTCCTTGTTCCAACAAAGAGGGCACTTGGTGCCCCATCCTGAATCTATCCAAACTGAACACCTCCTTGCTGGTCCCCAGCCACCTCACTGCGAGGAAGTTCCTGCAAGCCCTGGGATACATTGCATCTTGCATCCTTCTCTTCCCTCTCACCAGGCTTCACATGAGAAAACTTCAGTTGTACTTAAAGAACCTTTGGTGTCAGAGGCCTGTGCCATGAGCAAGGGTCTTCCCTTCATCCTCCACCCTTCTGGCCAGACCATCATCACTGATGCCTCAGACATTGCTTGGGGTGCTCACCTAGCAGGCAGGAGTACCCAAGGCCTTTGGAATGCCCAACAACTTCACTTGCACATCAACCAGAAAGAAATGATGGCAGTGCAAAAAGCTCTGACTTTCTTCCAACCCCATCTCAGGCCAGGGGTCCTCCTTCTAAAAACAGACAACACCACAGTTATGTGGTACATCAACAGGCGGGGGCAGGCACCCAGTCTTGCTCCCTTTTCATGTTAGCCACGAGTCTCTGGCTTACAGCCACCTCCATGGGGTTGCACCTAATTGCCCAATACTTACAAGGGATCAACAACACACTGGTGGACCGCCTAAGCAGAAACTTACTGGACCCCCATGGGTGGCAACTTCACAGAGAAGTCTTTCAGCAAATCACCCAGGATTGGGGGACCCCAGAAGTGGGCCTCTTTGCCTCACACCTCAACCACCAGCTGCACAAGTTCTGTACCAAGGAGTATCACTTCCTAGCATGGAAGGTGGATGCCTTGACCTTCCCCTGGAGCTCCCTCTTTGTGTATGCATATCCTCCTCTGCCCCTTATGCCCAAGGATCTGATTAAAATGAGAGGAGAGACCAAAGGCCATCCTCATTGCTCCAGATTGGCCCAGACAGCACTGGTACCCCTTATTACAGCCCACAAAGCTGCTTCCCCTGATGTCAGACCTCTTGACCCAGGAGAGGGGGAAGGTACTGTACCCAGACCTACAGACTCTCAAACTCTCAGCATGGCTTATACACTAAAGACCAACAAAGAGTCCCTGTTAAGCAAACAAGTCCTGGACATCATCACAGAGGCCAGAAGGCCCAGCACAAGAAAATCCTATACAGGAAAATGGACAAGATTCTGCTCCTGGAAACTATCAAAAGAGGGCAGTACCTCCCAACTTTTCATCCCTCTCATCCTGGATTACCTAGCAGAGTTGCTCAGTAGTGGCCTCTTTCTCCTCTGTTAAAATCCATGCTTCAGCCATCTCTGCCCATTATGATTCAGACCCAGTCCTCTTCTCTCATCCTTTGATTAAGCAATTCCTGAGAGGGACTTCTAATATCAGGCCTCCCAGAAGGCCTCTGACGCTACCCTGGGACCTGAATTGTGTGTTAGAAAAACTAACCTTAGCTATTTTCGAACCTGCCACTTCAGCAGAATTGAAATACCTCTCTTGGAAGATTGCCTTCCTACCAACTATCAGCTCACCCAGAAGGGTCTCGGAACTTCAAGCTCTCATGGCTGTCGAGCCCTTCATAATTTTCCATGCAGAGAGAGAGAGTCTCCCTAAGGACTAACCTCTCCTTTATGCCCAAGGTGGTATCTGATGTAACCCTTAACCAGGCCCATACACCTTCCCACATTCTTTCTCAACCCTCAAAACAAGGGGAAAGAATTCTACACTCACTAGATGTGCACAGACAACTCTGATACTATCTGGACCGTACTAAGCCACTCAGAAAAACAGACCAGCTTCTTGTAAGCTTTGCCCAGGGGCAGAGGGGAAGCCCATCTCCAAACAAACCATTTCCAAATGGATTTCACACTGTATCCATTTTTGCTACAGACTAAATAGGAAAACCATCCCCAAGTCTATTCATACCCACTCCACTAGGGCAACCTCCACTTCCACTGCCTTCCTCAAGAGGAGTACCTACCAGGGACATCTTGGAAGCGGCCCCCTGGACCTCTGTCCATACCTTTACAAAGCATTACTACCTACCCCTCTTTTCTAAGTCTAGGGCAGGGTTTGCCTCTGCAGGGCCTCCTGTCCCATACCTAGGACTCGACCTATCCTTCCACCCTTTTCCTCAGCTTTGGGAATCCTCCCAGAGGTGATGACTGCAACAGTGAAACATGAAGAACATAGTACAGTTGTGTACACTTTAACATAAATGTAGATGTTCAAGTGTATTCACTGTTGCAGTCTTGGTTTCCTTCCCTCCATCCCCCACTTAACATCTTCCCCTAGGGGGACAAAAGCTTCCCAAGATGGCCATTAGCCACCAGGACCACTTCTCTCTCTTTTCCCTTGTGCTTCTGATAGGTTAGGGCAAGAAAAACTGATGTAATGATGTTGGGTGCCTTGCTTTATAGCACTGATGACCTGATGTCAGACTACAGGTGACGGCAGCCGATGCGCAAAAACATTGACTCTGGTATTTGGGCCGACTGAGTGCTACCACAGCAGGGATAACCCACAAGTGATGACTGCAACAGTGAATACACTCAAACATCTACATTTATGGCAAGTGTACACAACTGTACTTTCTCTATGATGGATGTAGTTTCCTGAGTATCTCCTTATAGGAAAACCCACCTTAAAACTCAAAAGTTGTTTTTTAATTGCTTGGCTTTCTGAGCTATGTTAATGTATTAAAATCACTCACAAATTCTTAAAAAATTTTAATCCTTTTTTCCACAAAATGGCTGCGATAGGGCCTGCCATGTTAATGTGATCTTTCTGTTTCTCAGAATCTTTTATAAGTCCTGTTTATATGAATCATGTTAGACATAAGGAAATGGGTGTTGCTATTTCATTCCATTAAAATATAGCAGCAGTAGTGCAAGTCCCACCCATCTTAAACACCTTACATAACAAAACTGTTTCTATTTTTCATTTTCTGCTGCTCTAGGAGCAACTCAGTTGTGCACTGAGCAGTGTTGCCTTATTGACCAACCTTAGCCTACACAAAGGTATAGGTACCTCTTGCAGTCTTGGTGCTACCAGCACAATCCTGTCAAATGAACCCATTCCCTCCATACAGTAAGAGCCTGCTGTTATGGACGGGCAGTTTCCCATCATCTCTCTGGCCAGCCTGATGGACATGGGCATCCTGAGGCAATGTAATGATTGCCTCATGTATACTGATGACACTTACTCCTGAAACAAACAATATTTTATGTGAGAGATGTAGTTACACTATGAAATTGGAGGCAAGACTCTCACACAAGGACAAATCAAATGCAAACAGGTTGTCAGTGCGTGTACACACACACTAAATAAGGACACAATCCATAAACCCACATATGCAGAGGTACTCTATAGTAACTTACCAAAAGATCAGATGCCTTCCAAACGAAAACCACTTGCATATATAACAATACAAAAAACAACCATAACACAACACACACAACAGTGTGTTAGTAAATAAGGCCATAAGGCGTTAACACCACAAAACCTAATGTATTGGTCATAGGTGACTCCATTGTGCGACACAAGGATGTTCTCACCAGGCTGTATAAGGAGCGGGTTATGGTTAGCTGTCTGTTAGGTGCCAGGATCCGTTAAGTCACTGAAGCACTCAGGTCACTCAACCACAAGTACCGGTATGACACCATCATAGTCCATGTGGGAGCGAAGGACTTGAGACGTACCTCACTGGACTGTATGAAGAGAAACATGACTGAGATTTCAGATTATGATTGTGTCACAAGCAGCTATAAGCCTAGCCTTAAGCATCATTCTACCTTCTCCAAGGATGATGCACCAATATAAACAATATGATTGATGGCTTAGCTTCTGGTATCAGTCCAAGGGGATCCAATACCTGTCAGCCTGGGAAGATGTGGTCAACCAGTCATGTTACTTTGCTAGAGATGGTCTGGATCGGTCTCCTCTAGGCTTTTGGATACTGGCAAAGGCATTAGCCACCCCTATTCTGCCTTTTTTAGGCAATGTCAAAATAACCAACCTCCCAACATAACAAACTCTTCCCTTGATAGACTCAAAGTACTGCTGCTTAATGCTAGGAGTCTAAACGAGAAACTGCACTCCCTGGGAGCAATCCTCAATTTGGAAGATGTTGACATTTGTGTAGTCAGATACATGGTTCAAAGGCATGGAAAGCACCCCAGCCATGCAGGGCTACAATGCCTTCCATACATTGAGACCTCAGACTGAGCATGAAATATCCAGAGGAGGAGATGTATCCATCTTCATTTAAGGAAAAGTACACCTCAACACTGGTCAAACAGTATGACTCTCTTGAGCTACTCCATGTCCAATTAACTATAGGCAAAGCCCCCTACCACAGCATAGCTAGCTATAGGTCCCCCATCATGAAACAAGAAAAGCATGCCACATACCTGGACTTACCGGAGCCTACCATTGACTGGGAAATGTACACCACCATGAATATGCTGGCTGAGTGTTTCTTGGACTTTTTCAATGCAAATGTTCTGGAACAGCTAGTCAGCACATCCACAAGAGGCTGAAATGTCTTGGACATAGTACTCACTAATATGAGAGAGCATTGCATTCCTACTCTGCCCCATGTGATGTCCTCCCTGTAAGATCGGACCCTAAATTAGTCTTGTTCAATGTAATTATAAGACCAGATACCCTATCAAGCTGAAGAAACACAAGTATTTATCAAAGACAAGCTACCTCCTACTAAGTGATGGTATGAGAGGTGTCAAAGCCTCCTGGAATGCATAAAACATTGACTGCTATACAGAGGTGTTTACCAGTGCCCTGTATAACCACTTAAGCAGTTGTATAGAATTGTCTGTACTTGACTGGATTAAAACCAGGTCTTGCCGAAAAAACAAGTCACCCTAGTGGACCCCTAGTATAAACAGGCTATGCAACAAGATAAAGAAACTAATGTCCAAGAACAAGAGGGAACTGGCTCAGCAGAGGAAGAAATCCTTCTCTAGCTTAAACAAGCAAATTAGAGCTTGTCAAGTCCTCCTAAAGCTAATTATGAAGCAACGATAGCCTCCCTAGCTAAGGATAATCACAAGGTATTCTTTAACTACATCCAAAAATTAAAATGGAGTAGCAGCTATGTGTTGAGCTGGTTGTGGATGTAACCATCCATACTCTACTATAGATAAGAGCCAACCTGTTTAGAGCATCTTCACCTAGCTTTCCCCTCCAGTCATTGTCCAGTGTGTACCTGCCACCATTCCGCAGCCTATTATCTCGAGAGCAGGTCATCTCTGTGCTCTCCATGGCCAAAAACATGGCATCAGTGGAATCAGACAACATCCCAGGTTGCCTTTTAAATAACTTAAAACATGACTTAGCAGACCTAATTGAATCCCCATTTAACCACAGCCTGCAAACTAGCTATGTTCTGGTGGAATGGAGACAGCAACAGTAATCCCTCTGCACAAAGGGAGACCATCAATTGACCCTGGGAATTGTAGTCCCATAAGCTTGACTACTCTCATATGCAAGGCCATGGAAAGAATCGTAATGAACCTTACTAACAAGGAAACAAGGACATCGGTAATCTGCAGACTCTGGACCTAACCCAGTTCTGATTCATTAAAGGTAGATAATGCCTGTTGAATATAGTTGACTTCAAGAAATTCACCAAGGCCTTGGACGAGGGAAATCCAGTGCATGCCACCTGTCTTGACCTAGCTAAGGCGTTTGACACAGTCCCCCATTCAGGTATTTTAAAGAAACTCTCCCAATTGGGAATTAACCCCTATATTACCACATGGGTAGCCAACTGGCTCACTGACAGGACACATACTATCAAAGTAGGTGACTTTACCTCTAGCAAAAGACTAGTCACCAGTGGCGTACCACAGGGTTCTGTGCTGGGTCTCTTACTGTTCAGAATTTATTTCTCAGAAGTCCAGGCAAACTTGGACGACCTGTGGCTGACCAGGTTTGCTGCTGATTGCAAATTGGGAGCAGTCATGTAGTCCCCCAATGATGTTGATATACTGCAGACAAATGATTCATGCCAAAGCCATGGATTAAAGCTAAATGCAAAAAAAATGTATTCCCTTTGGGAAAGCTGGTATGCCTGCTAATTACATTATAGGCAGCACCCCCCCCCCCCCCCCAGTGTAGACCCAGTTGTACATGATCTGGGTACTCTGGTTGATAGCAACCATGAACTTTGTCCACCACTTAACCACAGTAGTAAGGAAATCCTTCTGTGTGGCACATCTTTTATAAGTAAAGGCATTGCATTTAGATCTAAGGATGTTATAATTCCATTATACTTGTCTCTCATCAGACCAATAATTGAGTACAATGCTCCCTTTTGCATATACTTCACCAGACACTGGCAGCAATTAGAGAGACCACAGAGTTTTCTTAAGAAATTAATGTACACAAAACAAGTATTATGTGGAATGACTTAAAGCCTGTCACTGTATTCTGTCCCCTTGTCACGAAAGGAAATACTGCCAGTCCAGCTGTCTGGAATTTTGTAAATTGTCATTTGTGAATATGAACATGATTCATACGCTTGTCTTACAAATGTATTAGAACTGTATGTTATGTGTATGTTAAACTACTGGTACAGAAGTGTGTGTTGACCAGGGTTTGTACAGTACTGAGCCTAGACGTGTGACCATCGTGTACCCTGCTGGATTAGAACAGAAATTTACAGAGAGTATTGTAGCTGTGTGAATGTATATATTTTTAACAGTGGAAATTGGAACATAGAAGGCTATTTTGCAAAACTTTAGGAAAATAGTTGAAATTAAATTGTTTTATAACCACGTAATAAAATAGATGGTTTCAATGCAGCAAGAAGACAGGCTATCTAAAACTAGGGAGCCTTCTGCATTGTTTTGCAAATGTTTTATTATTTTATGTCTTCCAGCAGTTGCAAAGATCTGAGAGAGAATTATTTTCCACAAGGAGATGCAAAATGCTGGCAGTTTCTAGCAATGGGGATTTTCACTTGGGATAGTCAGATGACAAAAGTGATGTCATCCTGGAAGTATCCCAGCAGCAATATTTGAGATATTAATTTAAGAACTCTCCAAGAGAGAGAGAGAGAGAGAGGGCATTTTGTATTTGTCTTTGACCTGACCAGAACATCCCCTCACCACTTTTGTCTGCTTATTGTTCTGTAAGTAAGTTTTTAGGGCATAGTAACTCTTAGATTCAGATAGGAATATAGTAAAGTATAGCTTAGATGTTTTCTTTATTTGATACCATCCTGCTATGTTTTAAATAATTCCCGTGATTTTGAACTCAGCAAGTAACCGGTTACATCAGAGTATTGTCTTGTTCTTTTATTATTAAATATATTTAAACCTATCTTTGTAGCTGATATTTGTGAGGCATATTTAAGCACTTAAGAGTACTTGCATATCTATTTGGTGGCACTGGGGGCTACTCCAAATTGCCTGGCTCTTGGTCAAACTACCTTTAGTAACATTCCACAGTAAGATTGGACACCCTTTGCTAAGTTCCTTAAAGTAGCTGATAGTGTTGGCTGGTGGCAGTGATAACTACCTTATAGTCCCGGGCAAAAGGGGCCATAGCTAGTAAACCTGTGCCAGCCTTTTCCAGGGGTGTGTGTGTGTGTGTGTGTGTGTGTGTGTGTGTGTGTGTGTGTGTGTGTGTGTGTGTTTGTATATAAATCAAATCTCAGTGTGTGTGTGCGTCAGCTACTTGGGCAGGGACACTAAACACAAGTTGGACAGAGAAGGTACTGGAGGTCTTGGTTTGGCCACTCAGCTGAGATTTCAGCCCTATAGCTGTGACAGTGGGGAGTCTTATTGGGGATCTGGAGAAAGAGGGAGAAACAGCCCCAAACTGACTGTGGTCTCTGTGTGCTCTTAAGGGAAATTGAACTTTACTGTGTGTCTACTTGTCATCCTCTTTGTTTATGTCCCCCACTGTTGCCAGTGGTGAGTATTAAGGCTCCTTGATTACTGGGCCAGTGTTTGGGTGTAACATATTAATTGGCGGGCAATGGTAGGATTTCCACATCACATATTAATTGGCTTGTAGTGGTGGAATATCCACATATTAGGATTCAGTGGTGTAGATATTGAATTCCTGTAGCCTGTAAACAGTGGTCACTAAGTAAGGTGCTTGTGTACTCAATCAGCCACACCGTGAAGATTCAGGGTTTCATATCACAATTTTTATTTTTTTTGTTAGCTTAGTTAGTCAAGGAGTAGGAAGGCATGTCAGCAGAGGAGTATGGCAAGCTGACAAGGAGTCAATTGGCTGAGATGTGCCAGGCTAAAGGACTGGTGCATGCTAATCTGACTAAATCAGAAATGATTGCAGCCTTGGATACAGCTGCATCACAGACCAGCAACCAGGGGGACAACCAGGCTGTGCTTTGAGATGTACAACTCTCAAAAAATGGACAGTTCAACCCTTCCACAGAGGACTTAAAAATCCATCTGGAGTTAGAGATTTGAACTGGAGGCCAAATGTTTGGAAATAGAAGCAGCAGAGAGACTGAGACATCTGGAGGCTGAGGAAAATGAGAAACTGCAATGTCTGGAAGCTGAGGAGAATGAGAGGCAGAGGCAACATGAAAATGAGATGCTGACTCTTCACTAGGGTCATGGAGGTAATGGGGAAGGGAGTAAATGAACCCCAGAAGCAGCAAAGGTCAGTAAATTTCTTCCACAGTTTACACGGGGATAATTTTGATGGTATGTAAACCGTGTGTTGACCAAGGGCTCTGGGTAAAGTTCCTGACCCCCTTACTCCATGGTAAAGCTGTAACTGCTATTTCTAAATTGCCTGATAGTGATTGCTTAAATTATAATACAGTCAAAAGTTGTTTATTCAAATGTTTTAAGTTAACACCTGAAGCTTATAGGAAAAAGATTTGTGAGCACAGAAGCAAGGCAGATGAAAGTGTGTGTGAATATATTGCTGAACTAAGCACTTATTTTCATAGGTCACCACGTTTGAAGTGCTGGTAGACCTTTTGGTGGGGGAACAAGGCCTTAGCACTTGCCCTGAGGACATAAGAGTCTGGTTAGTGGCTAGAGAATATAACACAGCAGATGAGTTGGGGGAAAAAGGGAGACCTATACCTAGCAAGCAGGGCATCACTGCATAGGAAAGGGACACAGAGAGCTGCTCATGGGTCTAAGGGAACCCGTGGTGGGCAACCTAGACCACCCCAACAGAGTCCACCAGTAACAGGGGAAGCAACTAGTCTGGGTACATGTCCAGGAACAAGGGTTAAATATTTAAATGCAACCAGTGGGGCCATGTAACGTATAGATGTCCACTGAGGCAAGGTGGGGAACAAAAGGTGGGAGAGCCAGTAAGGGAAAATGACAGAATGCCCAGCAGTAAGTTGTCTCAAGACAACAAGGGTACCAGACTGCCACAATAGGCTATATCCTATCTTAGTAAATGGGAAGAAGCCACTGCTAAGAGAGAGAGAGCCTCTGACCTAACCATTGTGAAGCCTGCAATGGTTAAAGAGGAGCACTACTTGCTTGGGCATCCTACTTCAGTCAGAGCTTTAGGAAGGACTGCATTGCAAATACCTTTGGCTATGGTTCACCTAAACTTGGAGGGTGGAAAAGGAAGCCAGCAAGTAGGTACGTTTGAGGATATCATAAAAACTTGAAATCGATAAAATTCACAAAAACAAAATTACAGGACCAGACCAGAAAAAAAAAGGCTGTTCAACTAGTTTAATATAATAGACATGACGTACCTCGGCTTTTCGCCTTCAATGAATAAAGTGTAATAAAAAGACGGCCCTTTTTATAACGGTCAAACCCCATTTATTACAATCAATTAACTTTTTAAATTTTCTTAGTGCCACCATTCTATCCACATTCATATAAACAATACCGCATATAAATATATACACGTTTTTCAGTATACATAATCCTTTTACAGTTAATCAATACATTTTATTTACAGTTTTAGAAAACATTATTATTCTTTTTAGTATTTCTACAATGAACCAAACATCCTACTAATTCACCAGATTCACTTCAAGGTTGAGACCCCTGGGAAATAATGTCCTTTAGAATAAATTTGCTCTCTAATTCATTATTTCTTAATATCTCCCCCATCCATCTAAAATTGGTTGTACCAATACACCGAAAAAGAATGAAACAGTGCTACTCCCATGCTATTCACAAAATGTTCAGCACCTGGACTCCTCATATTTTTATTGCAAATATCCCTCAGGTGTTCCAGAATTCTTACTTTAACAGCTCTTTTTGTTTGCCCTATGTACAACCTAACATTTTCACAACCACAACCCACAATGTAAACTACAACCACATGAATTGCAACTAAATCTACTTCAACAAACAAATTTCCTACCATTAATACAAATACCCAAAATATCCTTAACACGATTACAAACTTTACAATGTCCACAGGCAAACATACCAGTCAGATCTTTAGGAATACTAGTAAGAGCCATGTTCAACAATTCCTTCAAATTAGCATACCATCCATAAGAAAACTTCATGAACTTGGGAAACAAATTACCCACCACTTCATCTTCATTCACAATAAACCAAAGTTCCAGGATTGCCTTTCTCGTCATCTCTGAAAACCCAGAATTTTTTGAAACAAAATACAACTTTTACTCCAGTACCATCTGTCTAAAAAAACATTTTATCAACATTATTCCTTTTCATTTTATTGGAAATCAATTTTTCACCCAATACCTCATCAAGAGCCTGCTGTAAAATTTCTTCCTTATAGCCCCTTTCCACAAGCCTCTTTTTTGTTTCCAGAAGGAACTCCAACCTACAACTTTTTTCAGAAGTATTTTGAGCAATTTGCTTAAATTCACCTAATGGAAGTGAATTTAGCAAATGGGGTGGGTGCATACTTTCTGCATTTAAAAAATTATTCACCACAGTACATTTCCTAAATGGTTTGAATTGGATCTGATCCCTTGAATCCACATAAAATTCAACATCCAAAAACTGTGTACATAAATCACCTTTCACCATAGAAAACTTGAAACCATGCCCATTAATATTCAACTCTGAGAAAAATGTATTAAATTCCTTTGGATCACCCTTACACAAAAAAAAATAAGATCATCAATGAATCTTTTAAACACCACCACACTAATTTTTATAAAACTCTGTGCTATAAATGAACTTTCTCTCAAAATAACCCTTATAAAGGATAGTAGAAATAGGGGCATACGAAGCCCCCATTGCTGTTCCTTTCAGTTGGAGAAATATTTCATTTTCAAACTTAAAATGGTTGTGTGTTAAACAAAATTCAAGTAATCTCACCACAAAAGCAGTCCTAGGTAAATCACCCATAATGTCCCATTTAGACGCCAATCCATATCTCAGCTGGATATTTGTATATAATGAATTCACGTCTACCACTAACCAGTAATAATCATCCTGCCATTTTACTTTAGCTTCCTTACATAACTCTTCGGTATTAGTAACATGTGCAGACACTTTAACCAGAAATTTCTTTCATTAGTCAGTCCAAAAACAAGCCAACATTTTGTAGGTATGAACCCACACCCCAAGACCGTAGGTCTATCTGGTGGATCCATTAAATCCTTATGTAAATTTGGTAATGCATAGAACATAGGGTCATATGGCTTCTCAGTGTGCAAGTTTTTAACATTTTCTTTAGTCAAAAAACCTAATCTTTCACCCCTTTCCAAAATTTCTAAAAGTTGCTCATTGAAAACCCCAACAGGAGTACATTCCAATTTAACATAATCTTCTTCAGTTCGCAATGGCTTATACACCATTTGATTATATTTTAACCTAGACATCTAAACCCAATTGCCCTCATTGTCCGCTTGCTTGAACATGTAATCATTTAACTTTCCCCTCAACACATTTAACATTCACCATTCAACCGTTGTAATGTCATAATGTTTGACTTTTTTCAAATTTTCAAAATTCATGTTCAGTTCTTTTGAGCAACATTTGTTCAAACAAAGAAACAATGGAAGACAATTTTGGTGGCATGAACTTACTAGAAAAAGGCATATGTGGAACCAACAATTTCCCATACCCAGTTTCAAACCCCATTTCCCATACATCACCATCATTACAGCTTTCTTCAGACGAAAAATCATCATACAAAGAAATGTTTAACAGAGGGTCATCATCCGCACTTTTATCTATCACATATGTATCAAATGTATTAACATCACTTCTTTTTTGTCATTTATTTTCTTATCATAGTAAATAATCAAATGCAGCTTTCTACAAAACTTATTAACTTTTAATAATACATCAGCCAACGTAGGCAGTTTCACAGGTACAAATTTTGTGCCTCTAGGTAATAACTTAACCATCGGCTCACTCACTTGCATATCAGATAAAGTTACAACTTTCAAACTTTTAAACTGTTATAAGAAGTGATATTTTCACTTACATTTGTAACTTGAACATAGCAAGAGTCCAGTTCAGAGTCAAAAGAGGCATTATTAAACAAAGCATTATTTTTTTTAAGGCGCCATAAAATGCCACAGTCTCTGGTGCAAATGCAAGACCTAACTGTCCTTCTTTCCCTTGTAATGGCTCTTTCTGATCTTTCCCTCTTGTTGCCCCCGAGATGTATTTGCAGTAGCTTCAGCTTCCTGTTAATGAGAGCAGTCCAATAAATATTCACTCTCTAATGTCTCAAAAGAGACACTCTTTTTAGAAACAATATCAAGAGATGAAGCTGAAGAATCATGAATAGCTGCTGGGCTCATGCTGAACTTTGTTACCCTTGGTCCATCCCTTATGCGATGCATGTTGCCAGCCATAGATCATACCACTACAAAATTCATTAATGTCACAAACAAACTTCTTTTTTCTATCAACCACCTCCAACTCGCATTTTTGCAATTTTAAGTTAATGTCACTCATTTGTTTAGAAAAAACATCTTCGGATACATTTTCAGCCAGTTTTTTCTGAAGTTCAGTAATTTTGGTGGTGTAATTTCTCACCACTCCTTTTATTTCTTTTGGCCAGCACACAAGGCTATCCCAGGGTGCATTCTAATGAAAGATTCCTCCACACCTGCAACAAATCCAGTTCTTCACCTTCATACGAAGATATTTCTCTAATAACTTAGTATCGAAGTAAAGGTTTAATTCCTTCACTATAAGTCTCTCTAATTGTAAATACTGACTGCTATATTCCATCTCTCCATTCGCTGACCAAAAATTCTGGTCTGCCAACTTGGCCTCATGTTCCTTAATGAATTCAGTAAGTAGCAGTTTAACATCCGTTTGGGTTCGAAATACATGGAACTGCATCTGCTCCATCCAAAGATATCATAAAAACTTGAAAAATGACAAAATTCACAAAAATAAAATTACAGGAACAGACCAGACCAGAAAAAGGCTGTTCAACTAGTTACACACTAGTACCTCGGCTTTTCGCCTTCAACGGATAAAGTGTAATAAAAAGATGTCCCTTTTTATAACAAAGTGAAACCCCATTAATTACAATCCATTAACTGTTTAAATTTTCTTAGTGCCACCATTCTATCAAAATTCATATATTCAATACCACATAGATTGTACCCCACTAACCGATGTCTGAAAAAGTTGTCTCACCTGTGGAAAGCAGATCCCACACCGTGACTTCCATTCATATTGTGCCACTTGTTTAGGCCCAGATCACGACATCCCCCGTTGCCGGTTCTGTGCCCTCTTTAACACGAGAACCATCCATCGTAGAGCTCTTGTCGTAGATAGGTATTTTCATCTTTTGTCTTCACATTCTGAAATAGTGTCCTTCAGCCAGCAATCCATAGACATTCCGAAAAAACGTAAAGATAAAGATAGAGACAGACCACACAAGGCTAAGCCTTCCAATGATGTTACTGGTAATGTAGTTTGTCAGCTCTCCGGAATTCAGTAAGGCACTTTTGCAGCCCCTGATTCCTGATACGATATATATGCAGGCCTCTACCGAGACCCTTTGAGTCTGGTATGCCACAGAAATCTTTTTAGTCTTCCAAGTCTTTGGTTGTCTCTGCCTCGGTTGGGTCTGGAGCCGCGACGCAGGCACTGGCTTTGAGGAGGCCTCTCACACTATTGATTCTAGACAAAAAAAAACGACGTCCTCTCATCAGACTATAGTTTCTCTCAGACCAATGGATACTCTTAGGCCTAGAAGCCAGGCCACTCCTAGAAAATCTACCTCTAGTCTCCATCTTACTCCTGCTCCACCACCCCAAGCCCAAATGTTTAAGATGGAAGATCTTATCTCCCTTATTAGGAGTGGTCAGGCCCCATCTTCTAAAAGTAAAAGACAGCCTTCTCCTGAAATACTCTTCAGAGCAGGATTCTGAAGAATTTGATTATTCAGTTTTTGAAGAGGAACAGTCTCTTACTGCTTATGAAGACTCAGATGCAGAGGAATCCATTCCTTCTGCTTTCTAGACCTGCCCCAGCACAGACCCTTGGCCATCCCCCCTATTTTAGAAGTGGTGGATGATGTTTTCCGTCAATCCAGCTTAGCCCCTGATGCCCTCCCACCTAAACCTGATAGGTATTAGAGTACCAGATTCTCAAAATACCTGAACAGAAATCCTGCTGCAGAGCTGGAGATCATTACACAGGGACCAAAAGAAGATAAAGTTAGTTCTGCAAAGAATCCTATAGCTTCTGACAAGGAATTCAGAGCTCTGGACAGAATGGGCAAAAAAAGTATACACCTCTGCAACCTTAGCTATCAGAGCACTCAACTGTCACTTCCAGATGTTAAAATATCAACAACACACTTTGGAACTATTAAAAGATTTCCTCCTTTCCTGACTGTGCCAATTCAAAAGAGTTAGATTTACCGCACTCTACTTGTCAAGTGGCCAAACACTCTTTTCACTGTGGATATGATGCACTGGAAGCCTCTAGCAGGGCAGCAGTGTCAGGATCTGTTATTAGGACTCATGCATGGTTGAAGAAACAACCTCTCCCTGATCATATCAGTCTAAATTAATTGATGCACCCTTTGATAAGGACCACTTGTTTAGAATAAAAGCAGAAGAGGTGCTTTAAAAGATGGAAGACAAAGCAAAATCTATGCAAACAGTAAAAGATTTCTTTCAGGTGCTACCTCCCAGGTTCAGCAGAAATTTCCCCTCTAAGCACTGATCCTTTCCTGCACCTAGTAGACAGGGGCAAGGTAAGCCCTGCAGGGACAGACCACCCAGGCCTTTATCCCAGGGACAGCAGAGAACCAAACAGTGGATCTCCTCCGTCCCAAAGGCTGGGAGGTCTAAGCCATCCTTCTACGGCAAAACCTCTCAATGACTCCCTCTCCCCTCCTTTTCCTCACCAAAAGCTAGGAGGAAGGCTCTCCCTCTGCAAAGAAAATTGGCTTTTTGTAACCAAAGTCCAATGGGTCTTAAAGATAATGTTTCAGGGATAAAAATTCTCTTCCAACGAACTGCCAGTTCCAAGAGGGTATCCAGACTTGCCTCCAAATCAATCGGCAGAGGCATTGAAACAAGTCCAAACTCTCATATCCAAGGGGGGCAGTAGATCCTGTTCCTGCCAGACCAAACGAGCAAAGGCTTTTATTCCAGACTATTCCTTGTTCCCAGAAAAGAGGGCACATGGCGCCCCATCCTGGATCTATCCATTCTGAACACCTCCCTTGTGGTCCCCAAATTCAAAATGCTAACTTTGCAGCAGCTGCTGCCTATGCTGACAAATGCTGACAAAAAATGCCTGGTTAGTCACCCTATACCTAAAGGATGCCTACCTCCACATTCCCATAAGGGAATCCTGCAGGAAATTCCTGTGCTTCAGGGCACGCTTACAACACTTTGTTTTCTGCACTACCCTTTGGCTTATCTACTGCTCCCAGGGTATTCACCAAATGGCTAGCCCCGGTCATTGCATTTTGCAGACAAATATTCAGATTTACCCTTATCTGGACGACTGCCTCATTCAGGCAGAGTGCAAAGAAATGCAGGTCCAGGACCACCTCTTTATCAAAACCATCCTAACCTCCTTAGGGTTCACCATCAATGAAAAGAAATCAAAGTAGGAGGATCATTTTCTGGGAGGACTGCTGGACACATCATCCCAAATGGCCTTCCTATCGCCAGAAAAGCAGAGCTTCCTGCCGCTCTACTTTACCCAACTGGCTTCCAGAAGTTACCTCACAGCGAGGAAGTTTCTGCAAGCTTTGGGCCATGGCATCTTGCATCCTTCTAATTCCTCTGGCCAGGCTTCACATGAGGAAACTTCAGTGGTATCTAAAGAACCTTTGGTGTCAGCACTCTCAGCCTCTAGAGACCTTTCTCCCTCTGATTCCCTGTATAAGGGCCGAGTTTCTCTGGTGGGCAAGGGCCTGTGCCAAGAACAGGGGTCTCCCCTTCATCCTACACCCTACTGGCCAGACCATCACCATCAATGCCTCAGACATTGCTTGGGATGCTCACCTAGCAGGAAGGTGCACACAAGGCCTTTGGGATGCCCAGCACCTTCCCTTACACATCAGAAGGAAATGATGACAGTACAAAAGGCTCTGATATCCTTCCTATCTCAGGCCAGGGGTCCTCCTTATCAAAACAGACAACACCACGTTAATGTGGTACATCAACAAACAGGGAGGGATGCAATTTTATCCTCTGTGCAGGATAGCCATGGACCTCTGGCTGACAGCTTCCTCCATGGGATTGCACCTAATAGCCCAATACCTACCAGGGATCAACAACTCCCTCAAACTTGCTGGACCCCCATGAGTGGCAGTGCCACAGAAAAATCTTTTTGCAAGTCACTCAGGAGTGGTGGATCTCTCTGCTTCGCACATAAACCTCCAGTTGGAAAAATTCTGTACCAGGGAGTATCAATGCCTACCGTGGAAGGTGGATGCCTTGACCTTCCCATGGACCTCCCTCTTTGTGTACGGATTCCCTCCTCTGCCTCATATTCCCAAGGTACTGATCAAGATAAGGGAGGAGAGACCAAAGGCCATCCTCATTGCTCCAGATTGGCCCAGGCAGCATTGGTACCCTTTACTGTGCAGCCTGACATCACAGCCTCCCAGGCAGCTTCCCCTCATCTCAGACCTCATGACTCAGGTGTGTGTGTGGGGGGGGGGTGCTGCACCCAGACTTGCAGACTCTCAAACTGACAGCATGGCTTATACCCTAAAAGCAAACGAGGGGCCCCTGTTAAGCAAACAGGTCCTAGACATTATCACAGAGGCCAGAAGGCCCAGCACCAGAAAATCTTAAGCAGGAAAATGAAAAGATTCTGCTCCTGGAACCAGTCCAGAGGGGATAGCTTTTCACATCCTTCCATTCCTCTTATCCTGGGCTATCTAGTGGAGTTACTAAGTAGAGGCCTCTCCTTCTCTTCCATTAAAATCAGTGCCTCAGGATCTGCTTCTGTTCTCACATCCTTTGATTAAGCAATTCCTCAGAGGAGCTTTGAATATCAAACCTCCCAGAAGGCCACCCATACCAGCCTGGGACCTGAATTATGTTTTGGAAAAACTAACCTTGCCACCATTCGAACCTGCTGCTTCAGCTAAAATACCTCTCCTGGAAGACTGCTTTCCTGCTAGCTATCACCTCAGCCAGAAAGGTTTTAGAACTTCAGGCATTGATTGCCATTGAGCCCTTCATCATTTTCCATGCAGACAAGGTCTCCCGGAGGACTAGCCCCTCCTTAATGCCCTAGATGGTATCTAATGTGACTCTCAACCAGGCCATACATCTACCCACCTTCTTGCCTAACCCTCATAACAAGAGGGGTAGGATTCTGCACTCATTAGACATGCACAGACCGCTCCGATACTACCTAGACCATACTAAAGCCTTCAGGAAAACAGACCAACTGCTGATCAGCTTTGTCCCAGGGGTAGAAGGGAAGCCCATTTCCAAGCAAACCATCTTCAAATGGATATCACACTGCATCCATTTCTGCTACAGATTTCATGGGGAACCATCCTCTAAGTCTATTCGTACCCATTCCACTAGGGCGCAGCCTCTACTTCCACAGCGTTCCTGAGAGGAGTCCCCACCAGGGACATCTTAGAAGCTGCCACCTGGACTTCTGTCCATACCTTTACTAAGCATTACCACATACCTCTTTTTCTCTAAGGCTAGGGCAGGGTTTGCCAATGCAGTTCTGCAGGAAATGCTGACCCAGGCCTAGGTCTATTACTAATCCTACCACCCCTATCCTCATCTTTGGGTATCCTCCCACAGGTGATTGTAACAGTGAAACATGAAGAACAGTGTACAGTTGTGTACACTTACCATAAATGTAGATGTTTGAGTGTATTCACTGTTGCAGTCCTGGTTTCCCTCCCTCCTCCCCCTTGTATCCTCTTTTCTTAGGGACACATAAGCTTCTTATGGTGGCTTTTTGCCACCAGGTCACCCTTACCATATTTCCTGGGGCTTCTGATTGGTTAAGGCAAGAAAAGCTGATGCAACGTCGTCGGCTGCCTTGCTTTATAGCACTGACTACCTGATATCAGTAAAGTGACAGCAGCCAACGCAGAAAAACATTGACTCTGGTATTCGGCCAGCCGAGGGCTACCACAGCAGGGATAACCCACAGGTGATGACTACAACAGTGAATACACTCTAACATCTACATTTATGGTAAGTGTACGCAACTGTACTTTCTAGCCATAGCCCATGATATTCCCTTTGCAGGTCATATGGGCATAAAACATGTAAAAAGACGCATTATGCAGAACCTTTATTGGCCTGGGATTTCCAGAGATGTAACAGGGTACTGCAGGACCTGTGAGCAATGTCAAAGGTAGGCAAGGCAAGAAACGAGTTGAAAGCTCCTTTGATGCCTTTGCCTGTGATTGAGGAGCCATTTCAGAGGGTATCTATGGATGTTGTGGGGTTTCTGAGTACCCCAAGTTCCACAGAGGAAAAAGTATATCCTAGTGGTAGTAGATTATGCTACCACATATCCTGAAGTGGTGGCCCTAGCCTCCATTGAAGCAGAAAAGGTGGCAAATTCTTTGTTGGAGATTTTCAGCAGGGTCTCAGACTAATGGTATTGAGAGGTTAAACCCTACACTAAAGACCATGGTATGGGCATTTGCAGACCAGTTCAAAAGGGAATGGAACAAATATTTGCCCCGTCTGTTTGCTTACAGAGAGCTTCCCCAGGAATCCACAGGTTTTTCACCCTTTGAGTTGCTGTATGGGCATAGGGTGAGGGGACCTTTTGATTTGAGATGAGTGGGAGGGTGTGTTTGAATCCCGCAAGAAGTCTGTTGTGGAAAATGTCCTATGTCCTCAGGACAAGGCTCAAGGAGCTCATGGGCTTGGCCCAGGAGAACATGGCAGAAGCCCAACAGCAGAATAAGGTCTGGTACTGCAGGAATGCTCGAGCTGGAGTGTGTGCTGTAGGGCAGCAGATAGTGATTCTTACTCCTGTCAGACACAACAAGCTGCAGGCAACTTGGGATGGACTCTTCAATGTGGTAAGGAAGGTCAGTGATGTTAACTACATGGTAGAACTGCTAGGCAGGGGGCAGGGGCGCACATTGTTCCATGTTAACATGATGAAACCTTACCATGACAGGGAGACTTGGTGCTAAGTATTTGCAGTACAAGGCAGGAGAAGTCTGAGGGAGATCTATGGCTATGGAGAGCCAGCCAGCCAAATCCCAAATTACTACGGTGGAGCCTGGGGTTGCAGGCATATGACAGGACAGTGCAGCAATGTACTGGGGTCAGCAATGCCAAGGAAGCTGGAATCTTAAGGCAGTATATGGGGTAGTGTGTTCCCAGATAGACTCGCCCTCTCAAGCAGTGTTTCTTAAGGGTCACTTGAAAAACTAGCTTGAGTTTTCGGGGGGAAGAAATGTCACGAAAGGAAATACTGCAAGCCCAGCTATCTGGAATTTTGTAAATAATTATATGTCATTTGTGAATATTAATATGATTTGTATAGAAGTGTGACAGAAGGAGATACTGCCAGCACAGCTATCTGAAATTGTGTAAATAATCATATGTCATTTGTGAATGTCAACATGATTCATGTGCTTGTCTTACAGATGTATTAGAACTTTATGTTATGTGTATATTAAACTGCTGGTACAGAAGTGTGTGCTGAACAGGATTTGTACAGTACTAAGCCTAGATGTGTGACCACAGTGTACCTGTTGGATTAGAACAGAAATGTATATACATTATTGTAGCTGTGTGAATGTATATATTTTTAAAGCTGAAAACTGGAACATTGAAGGCTAACTTGGAAAATGTCAAGAAAATAGTTGAAAATAATTGTTTTATAACCGCATAATAAAATAGATGGTTTCAATGCAGCAAGGAGACAGGATGTCTAAAACTATGGCGTGTTCTGCATTGTTTTGTGTTTTATTGTTTCATGTCTTCCAGCAGTTACAAAGATCTGAGAGATGTGTATTTTTCACAGGGAGATGCTAAAATGCTGGCAGTTTCTAGCAATGGGGGTTTTCACCTGGGATAGTCAGATGACAAAAGTCATGTTATCCTGCAAGTATCCCAACATAAATATTTGAGATATTAATTTAAGAACTCTGAAAGAGAGAGAGGGCATTTTGTATTTGTCTTTGCCCTGACCAGAACATCCACTCACCACTTCTGTCTGCTTATTATTATTCTGTAAGTAAGTTTTTAGGGCATAGTAACTCCTTTAGATACGGATAGGAATATAGTAAAGTACAGCTTAGATGTTTTCTTTATTTATTTGAGACTATCCTACAATGTTTTAAATATTTCCTGTGATTTTGAACTCTGATGAACTTGTCTTGTTCTTTTTTTATTAAATATATTTAAACCGATCTTTGTGGCTGATATTTGAGACATGTTTAAACTCTTAGCCAGGCAATTAAGAGTGGCCCACAGTGTCACAAAACAGATATGCAAGTACTCTGTCAGCCTACCATTTGGATTAATAGTAACATTACACAGTAAGATTGGTCACCCTTTGCTAAGGGCCTTAAAGTAGCTGATAGAGTTGGCTGGTGGCAGTGATAACTACCTTATAGTCTGGGCAAAAGGGGACATAGCTAGTAAACCTGTGCCAGCCTTTCCCAGGTGTGTATATGTTTTATATATAAATCAAATCTGTGTGTGTGTCATCTACTTGGGCAGGGTTACGAAACACTGGTTGGTCAGAGAGAGTACAGGAGGTCTTGGTTTGGCCACTCAGCTGAGATCTCAATCCTATAGCTGTGCCAGTGGGGAGTCTTATTGGGGATTTGGAGAAAGAGGGCGAAACCAGCCCCAGACTGACTGTGGTCTCTATGTGCTCTTAAGGGAAATTGCACTTTATTGTGTGTGTACTTGTCATCCTCTCAGTGTGTACATCCCCCACTGTTGCCAGTGGTGAGGATTGAGGCTCCTTGATTACTGGGCCAGTGTTGGGGCATCACACCCCTACAGGTTGCTAAGTGGTTACCTGCGCCTGGCTTACAGGGCAGTCTGTGATTCAGCCCTGATAGAAATGTTATACATTCGTAAATTAAACTGCACAAGGGTGACTTGCTCCAGGGATCTTAATATATCCTCAGACATGAACAGATCATGCTGGAGAGGTAGATGCATCTCCCAGAGACTGGCACTGTTCTTGAACAAGATTCCAGTTCATGTGAAACAGAGCCCCTCCATGACCCTCTTCAAATGCAACTTGGATCAAAGGATAGGTGACTTTGTATGCACTCCTAGAGTGGTGCCCATGTCCCTCCTGGACAGAGAAAGTTATTAACTGCTATAGACCCTTACCTCTGCAAACTTCACTCACCTAATCACTGACAATTGGGACAACTCTGGATAAATATGAATAGGCATGTAAGGGCTCTAGGGCCGTTTAGTCTAATAACCATCTATGAACCTATGAGTGACCCTCATTTATGTTTCTCTTTGAGCCTATTTTATACAGGTGTATAGTAAATCAGCAAATGCTTAAAGAAGTGAACACTGATTTATCGACACCATGTAAGCAAAAGCTTACAATCCTGAACACTTAGAACAGCAATTTTTTTTCCCAGGGAAAGAATTTGCTTATATGCCGTTTCGTGCTTTCAAGTTCGATCAGGATGCATTTGAAAGAATACGTCTTCGATCATATAATAGGGAACCTTTTATACAGCTCCAGTCAAAGAAAATAGCTAAATTACAGGCTTTTGTTAGAGTAAAAACTTGTAGTCCTGTAGCTGTTGACAGACACTCCCCCACATTCTTCCTGAGCTGTCAAAACTGTCACTGCAGTGAACGATCCCTGCTGGATCATGTGTGAATGGCATCAAGTACTTAAAAGTAATTCTGTTATTCCCCAGTGTCTGAAGGAGGAAGGTCTGTGTTTTTAATCCTGAATGTTGCAGAATTAAACTGCTTTTTGTTTCAAAAAGAATCTCACTTTTATAACTGTTGTCTTGTTCTTTTTTACTGTTACAATGCAGTACTTTTTCTGCAATTCTACATCAAAATATGTTCAGTTTGTGTGTGTTTTGTTGTACTCTGGATATTGTTCCACAGTCAGCAGAAGTGCTTCCTGTACTAAAGCTCTTGCATAAAAGCACTCCTCATGTCCATCACACACAATTCAAAGCAGACACATAGACCCACATATCCTGAGACACTTAAATGCAACCTTCCTAAACCCCAAACACCTCCTAGACAAAGTACATTTAACAAATTTCTTCCAACAGCCCCGAATGCACTCACATCGGCACATACAGCCACATCTCATGGAGCCTCTAATTCTAAACCCATAAGGCAGGCCACCACACAATCCAACATTCTGGTTATTGGAGACTCCATTGTGAAACACACTAATGTCCCTCTCACCAGGCTGAGGAAGGAGAAAGTCCCAGTCATTTGCTCATCAGGGGCCAGGATCTGCCACATTACACACGCACTCAGGTCACTGGACCATAAGTACGAGTATGACACAGTTCTAGTACATGTAGGTGTAAACAACCTGAGATGCACCTCCCAGACTATATGAAGAGAGACATCATGGAGCTCTCGGAATGTGTCCCTGGCTGGTATGAGTTTGGCACTGAGCAGCATTTTACCTTCTCCAAGGATGATGCCACAGTACAAACAAAAGATGACTAACCTTTATAATTGGCTTAGTTTTTGGTGTTATTCTAAGGAAGTACAATATTTGTCAACATGGAAGGAGGTGGTCAAAAGATCACGCTAGTTTGCCAGGGATGGTATGCACCTCTCCCCCCTAGGCTTTAGAATATTAACTAAAACATTGTCCTCCCACATAGTGCCTTTTTAGGCAATGCCAAACTGAAAGTACTTCTGACATGCATAGCAAATTAAAACCAAGAAATTCTAAAGGTTTTTCTGCCCAGTGTGTTCATATAGATAATGGAACTCTGTTCATACACCCAGATTCAAACATAGAGTTTAGAACTCAAGTTGCAGCCACATGTATGACTAAGAACATTGTCTATCTGGCAGTATGCCAGATATGCAATGCGTTCTATGTTGGTAAAACCAACCGTAACTTTAAGGATAGAATACGTGAACATGTGTACCACATGAAGAAAGGTCATACACATAATGCACTTGCCAAACACGTGGTCGAGTTAGGCTACGAGCATCACTTTTTATTTAGGGTCTTAGAAGTGATAAAACCAAATATCAGGGGTGGGGACATAAGAAACCACACTGAAGATAGAGAAAGCAAGTGGATTATGAGGTTAAGGGCTGATAGAGGCTCGGGTTTAAATGAGAGAGCCTCTATTAAACCAGCCTTGAATAAAAGAAGAAACATCAAATTTAGGTAACATGTATTCACAAACCATCTGGTATTTTAAAATTTTCTATTATTTTCATACAAATAATGTATAACATCTAGTCATAACAAGGGTAGTTTTAGGCATATGTTACACACTTTTTTAAAAAATATATATACATATGTATATATTTTTTGTATAAAATGTACATATACATATGCTTTTGTTCTTCTTGTTTTATATTACAGATGTTTTTATCTATATGTGTTTACATTATATTTGTTTACATATATTTTGTATACTTTTTATATGTTACTTGACATTTTAATAGTTCGCACATATTTTCTATTTATACATATGTATGCAGATGAATTATTTACACAGTGTATATACAGTTACACGCAGAGTGTGCTGTTATGGAGTTGATTATTATATTGAGTGTTTTTAACTATATGAGTTTATATGTATAGTCAATTAATTAATTATTCAATTACTTAATGAGATATGTAATGGTATATATAGGTGCATTATGGGCAGTAGGGGTTAGATCTGATGAAGCTCATACCTGAGTGAAAGCGCTTATCGACTGCTTACATAGTGTATTGTATGGTTGTACTACAATACTGTGGACTACTGAGGAATAGAACGTTCAATTAATCCAGGATCTACTTGTTTTTGATCTGCTATTCCCGATCACTCTAACTGTGTTTGGTTTCTGATTTTTATACTTCACGAGTGGTCGAGGATATACTTCTGTGTCACGCAGCATTTGGTACTTCAGCTTTAGTAAGAAGCTCAGATACTTCATAAAATCCTCTAAAGCTAGTTACAAAAACAAAATCACCACTGAGTCTAAGGACAACCACAAAGTATTCTATAGCTTTGTCAAGAATCTCAATGGCAACACCCAGATCTGCTCCGAGTTACAGCCCAATGGTACGAAATTTATAGAACCAACTGATATTGCCAACATCCTGGCAGATAGGTTCAGTGCTAACTTTACCCCTCTCTCACCTCCTAAAGGGCCCATATATATACCGGAAGAATGCAGATTCCCAGTAATCACAACTACTCAGGTAAAAACCGCACTCTCTAAAGCCAAGAACACTGCATTCATGGGACCAGACAACATCCCAGGCTGCGTTTTACATGAACTTCAGAACGAACTGGCTCCCCACCTAAGTACCATGTTCAATCATAGCCTCACTTCAGGCTTTGTGCCCACTGAATGGCACACAGAAACAGTTATCCCACTCCGCAAAGGGGGCGCCACCACGGACCCCAGGAACTATTGCCTTATTAGCCTGATGAGCCTGGTCCGCAAGGCCATGGAACATGTCATCATGGAATTTTATAACAAAGTCATCAGTAACCTCCAATCTTTGGAACCACCCAGTTCGGGTTTGTAAAAGGCAGATCATGTCTCCAAAACCTGATAGATTTCTTTGAAGCAGTCGCCAAAGCCGTAGACAAGGGTAAGGTGGTTCACACACCCTATCTTGACCTCGCCAAGGCTTTTGACACCATCTCCCATTCTGACATTATCGATTAAACTCACTAAACTAGTTATAAATCCCTACGTCACAAGATGGGTTGCCAACTGGTTCACTGACAGAACCCACCCTGTAAAAGTTACAGACTCCAAATCAGGCTTCAACCCAGTGACAAGTGGAGTGCCACAGGGTTCAGTCCTCGGTCCTTTCCTGTTAGCCTGTACTTCAGAGAAGTAAATACCAAACTGAGGTCTCTGGCTAACTAATTTTGCAGATGACTAAAAACTAGGAGCCATAATAGAGTCCCCAAATGATGTGGACATCCTACAGAAGGGCCTCACTGAGACAGATGCCTGGTGTCAGAGCCATGGCCTCCAGCTCAATGTCAAAAAATGCATTGTCATCCCCTTTGGTAAAACTCTGTACCCATGAACTACCACATAGGTTTCGGTCTACTTAACACCGAAAGTGTGATGAGTCCTTGGGACCCGGGTGGACAGTAGTCTCTCCTTTGATAATCACATCGCCACAGTGGACAGGAAATCCTTCTATGTGGCACACCTCATCACAAAAGGGTTGTCATCCAGGAAAAACTAGGTCATTGTTCCCCTCTACTCATCACTCATTAGACCCATTATAGAGTACAGCGCCCCTTTTGGAATGTACCTCACAAAACATCTACAACAGCTGGAAAGGCCGCAGAAGTACCTCACAGAGGATTACTGGCCTCAAACAGATGCCCTATGCTGACAGTCTCAAAAAACTCCATCTTTACTCCGTCTCATATCCCCTACTCCGAGGCTATCTCTGCCTAGCATACAAAGCTATGTCAAACCCAGAGCTGTTGGACATGCCAAGGAATTGTTATGGCTAGGCTTGTATAGGCCCTAGGGCTGATAGCCTAGTACCAACCTATGAGCTTATGCTCCTGGTCTATATTAAAAGACCGAAGAGGTGTTTCAGCGAACACCTCTTGGTTGACAAATACTGAGTGAATGCACTAAAGCGTGAATGCTCAAAACAGCGATTTCTTTCCCTGGCAAAGAAACTGCTAGCACAAACAAACACACACACTTTAAAACATTTGCCCCCCCCCCCCCAACTAAATATACCAACTCTGAGAATGCACTACAGTGAGGAAAGGGGCAAACACACGGGGATGGCCAAGCAATTTCTTTCCCAGGGAAAGAAATCGCTGTTTTGAGCATCCGCGCTTTAGTATGTTCGCTGTTAATGTGTCGACCAAGAGGTGTTCGCTGAAACACCTCTTTGGTCTTTTAATATAGACTCCCTGTGCTCCACCTAAAGAAATCCCAATCCCAATCCCTCCGAGCTACACCTGTACATATCGTTAAACAAATCTCAGTTTTGTGATAACTCACTGTAATAATTTCACTGTATTTACATTTGTTTTTGTACATTTGGAGCTTTTCTTCCCGGGCCTTCGCTGAAAAGGGACCTGTATCCAGTCGGACTTTCCTGGTTAACAAATGTAAAATAAAATAAATAAACATGCTCTAGGGGCCTAAACCTTGTCACCACAATAAACAGCACATGCTGGAGGGATAGATTCCTGTCCCAGAGACTTCCCATACTCTGGAACAAGCTATCCATCTATATCAAACAAAGCTCCTCATTAGCACTCTTCAAGAAATATCTTGATGAGTAGATGAGAAATAGGAAATTCACCCTGGGGATCACTTCTGTGGCTCTGCTCGACAGCCTTGTTGGCTGGGCTTACTTAGGCCCTTGGGCCGATAGCCTAGTACCTACCTATGATACACCAACCATGGGTGTAACCATAGTGGATTTGGTCCTCCCAAGTATGGGAGAGTGTACACACTCCCTAGTGTAATGTCAGACCATAAAATGATTTCGTTTGAAGTAAAAATAAAACTTTGAACCGCAGCTAACCCTGAAATAGGAACTACTCTGAGGCTGACTTCCGACTCTTGAGTGATAACCTGTCAAAATTTCAAGCCCCCCTTAAATGTCCATGCAGAACTGTTCACAGGAACCCTATACTAGCATGTTAATAGCTGCATAGAGGCAGCTGTACCCACCAGGAAGATGTACAGAACTAAGACAAAAAACAAGTCGCTCTAGGGTAATCATAACATTAACAGGTTGTATAACAGAAGGAAGATAATAATGGCACAAATTAGGAGGTGCTGCACCCAGCAGAATAAAAGCACTCCCATTAAACTAAACAAATGACTCTGAGGACAAATAGTCTGCCAAAGCCATATTTGAGGTACATTTGGCATCTTAGGCCAAGGACAACCACAAGTAATTCTTTATATATGTCCGCAACCTCAAGGGTAATACACAATTGTGTCTAGGGCTCCTTGTAAATGGAGTCACCTATACTGAGCCAGAAGATATAGCGCACCTACTGGCTGACAAATTCGGCTCCAACTTGCATTCCCTCAGGAAATAACATCAAATACAACTCCCCCTGCTATCACTAGGGAACCGGTCTTTAATGCTGTCTCTAAGACCAAGAGCACTGCATCAATGGAGCCAGACAGTATCCCAGGATACCTTTTAAATAGCATGAAACACAACCTATGAAGAGCTCTGGAATTGCTATTTAACAATGGAGAACAGCAGTCATCCCTCTGCACAAGGGTGGGCCATCTATAGACCCTGAATATTACATACTCATAAGTCTCACTAATCCCATATGCAAAGTCATGGAAATAATTATCATGGAAATGATCAATAATGACATAGGAAACTTTGAGACACTGGACCCAACCCAATTTGGTGTTGTCAAGGGTAGGTCATGCCTACTCAAAATGGACTCCTTTGAGAAGGCATCCAAACAATGGATGAGGGCAAAATGGTTAACACTGCCTACCTTGACCTGGCTAAAGCATTTGACATAATAACCCACTCAAGCATTATTGACAAACTCAAGAGGGTAGGTACAAACTCTGTCATCCGGAAGATAGCCAGCTGGCTCATGGAAAGGACCCAGGAAGTTAAAATTGGGGAGTCCATCTCTACAAAGAGGCCAGTCACAAGCGGAGTCCCTCAAGGATTGGTCCTGGGACTGCTCCTTTTTGGCATTGACTTCTCTGAAGTCAAGACCAGTGTCAGTGACCTTTGACTAAATATATAGATTGCAAATTAGGAGCTGTCATTGAATCCCCTACCAACACAAATGTTCTCCAGGAAGGGATGACACAAGACAAATAACTGGTGTCAGAGCCATGGACTAAAACTGAATGCCAAGAAATGCATAATAGTATCCTTCAATAAGTTATCCACCCCTGGTAACTATCATATTGACAACACACTCCAAAGAAGTGACCTAGTAGTCAGGTACTTGGGTAGACACATAGTAATCTAGCCTTTGATTTCCTTACTACTGTAGACATATGATGGTCATTCTGTATTGTGGAACTTATAAACAAAGGTATGGCATCTAGGTCCAAGGAAGGCATTATTCCACTGTAGTCAGCCTTCATCAGACCTATTGAGTAGAGTACCCCGCTTTAATATGTACCTAACCACTGGAACATCAGCAGAGGTTCCTCACTAAAAGAATAATGGACATAAGTAACATGTCCTATGCAGATCACCTCAGGGCCCTATCTTTGTAGTCTGTCTCTTACAGGTTGTTGAGGGGATATCTAACCACATACAAGACATTGTCAGACCCCCTTTCATGGACCTCCTGCATATCCACATAACAAACGGAGCCAGAATTTTCCATTCTAAAGACTTAACCCTTGCCTGTGATATAAATAGGACCTGCTGGAGAGACCGGTATGTATCCCAGTGACTACCCTTTCTCTGGAACCGGCTACCCATCCATGTGAAGTAGAGTTCCTCCCTAACCCAATTGAAGTGCAACTTGGACAATTGGATGGGGAACAGAATTCATCCCTTGGCACCTATGTCTCTAATGGACACAAGCAGTCTGTAAATGTTCATCTCCCTGGTCACCGCTTGTAAATGTTTAATTTCTCAGGCCTCTGCTTACACTTACCAAGGGTACGAGAACTTGTCCGAGATTTGGGGTGCATGGTTAGGCTTAAAAAGGCCCTTGTGGTCATTAGCCCATTAAATATCTGTGAACCTGTGATGTAAGGATTTCTTCTGTTGTTGCTATGCCCTTTCTAAACAAATAAAATAAATTAAAAAAAATGTCCTAACTTCTTTATCTTTCTTAAGGTCTTTGTGTTAACCACTGTGCAATGCCGCTTAGTGGGTTTGCGCGGTGCCCAACAGAATTCATAGAATGTATTCCATTTCAGTTATATTGTATGATGTTTTGTTCTTTGTTTTTGTATTTGTTTATGTGTGGAGCCTTTCTCCTCTGATCTCCCCTGAAAAGGGCTCTGCAGCCCAGTTGGACTAATCTGGTTAACAAATGTCAAATAAACAAATTTAGCAGAGGGACTAAAATAGCAAGAGAATGGAAGGAGCTTGTATGCTAAAAGTGTCTTAATTAGCAGTTACAGAAATGAACAGCACTCCTGCAGACCACATATGACATATCCATTGTATCTTTTTTCATTAACAGCAAGTCGGAGCAGATTGCATTACATTGGCTTGCAAAGTGAAAGTTTGAACCATTTAGGATAAAAAAAATACAATACACTAACCACTATGTCCCACTGAAATTATTTAATTTCCCTGTCAGCAGGAGGCTGTTAAATAAAAATCAGAGAAGATACTAGCATTGGGCAGGTAACACTCCCCAAG
>NC_056749.1:719920891-720028509 GCF_019279795.1 Protopterus annectens
TACCAAAACTGTTATAGCCCATGAACATTAGTAATTGGGGAAAATGGGGTGTGAATGGCTTGGCTTAAAAAGGCTGTAGGGCCATTAGCTTAGTAATCTCCTATGATTTTGTTTGTGTGTATGTGTGTGTGTGTGTGTCTGTGTGTATGTATGTATGTATGTGTGTGTATATATATATATATATATATATATATGTGTGTGTTTCTGTGGTAGGGACACCCCGACCGCAGATAAATGGGAAAAGGGGTTGTGGATGGATATAATGTGTGTATCATCATCATCCCCTTTTTTTCCCATTTTCTACATTGAGTCAGGGTGTCGTGTCAGCTGTTGCCATATCTCTCTACTCAATGCCACTCTCCTTTCTTTGACACTCATGCCTGACTATTGCAGGTCTTCTCTCACACAATCCAGCGACCTCTTTGCTGGATGCCTTCATTTTTTGATTGCCTTCTTCCTGCTTGTCCCAAATCTTTACCAGATTGTCTTCTGCTTTTCTGCCCATCTGCTTGAACCACAGTTATCTGTTCTTTTTAAACTTTTCTTCAATTGCAGCTACTTTGACTTCTGCTCTTATGTCCTAATTTCTTTGTCTGTCCCACATTGTGTATCCTACTGTCTGCCAGAGGCACTTCATCTTCCTTACCTCTAGCTTCCTCAATTGCTCTGCCTTCAATGCCCAAGTTTCTCTACCATACAGTAGTACTGGTTGCACCACTATTTTGTACATCTTACGTTTCAGCTTCTTTGGTATTTTTCTGTCATACACTACACCTGACAATTTGTGCCAGTTGGCTGCAGCCCCTCTGATTCTATCTTTGACGACCTCATTCAGCCATCCCTTCTCTTAAGCAATCACCCCTCACAGATATCTGAAGCGGTTAACCTGTTCCACTGTTTTTTCTTTAATCTAAATTCTCAGCTTCTTCTGATTTCCCATATTTGCTGCCATTACAACTGTCTTACCTGTGGTTAGTTTCATCCCATATGCCTTCAGTTTTGCATTCCATTCCCTGTCCTTTGCTGAAGTTCTTGCTTAGAGTCCACCTGTAATTCCACATCTTTTGCATACAGCAACGTCGTTGATCTGTTTCCTCCAACCTGTTTGCTAATGTAGTCCATCATAATGAATGAGCAGCAGTGGGCTCAGACCTGAACCCTGATGCACAACTACTCCCACTGGGAACCCCTCTCTGAGACTAAACACAGTTTCTACTCTAGTTATTGGGTCCTTTAACATACCCTACATTAATTCTACCAGTGTTTCTGTTACTTCAAACCACCACAGGACTGCCCAAATCAGCTTTCTTAGGACCTTGTTATATGCTTTCCCCAAGTCTAGGAATGCCCAGTTGGATTTTTTCCCCATTTCTAGCTTCTTCTCGAGTATCTGTCTCACTGCAAACATTGGGTCACTTGTGCTGCATCCTTATCTGAATCCTAACTGCTCATCTCTCAACTTACTTTCTATTACTCTGTGTATTCATTTATCAATCACCATCTCCTGAACTTTCATACAGTATGACAGGAGTCTGATACCTCTGTACTGCCCACAGTTGTGAATGTCCCCTCTGTTCTTATACACTGCCACTAGTATGCATATTCTTATCTGGGATATGCCTTTCCCTCCATATTGTTATGAGTACCCTCAGGAGCCATTTCTCCCCTGTCTTACCCAGCATCATATCATATCATATTTGCCATGACTTCATCTGTGCCTGCTGCTTTCCCTGACTTCATTTTCTTTAGTGCTGTTGTTGCTTCTATGGTGGGCTCCTCCTCTTCCTTCTTCATAGGCTCTGTCTGGGGCAGTACAGCTTCTGGTGGGTTTTCTTCATTTAGAAGCTGCTGGAAGTACTCCTTCCATCTGCCATTGATGTGTGTGTATATGCATATATATTTGTGTGTATCTTTCATAAACAATGTCATTAATTAATGGTGAGACAATTACGGAGCCTAGTAAAATTGCCAATGAATTTAAATTATTATTCTCAAGCATTTGGAGAGATAATATAGTTAAGGATGACGTCTACAGATGATCTTTAACAGGGTCAGGCCCACTGATAACAGGAATGAATATTACCATAGCACATGTTAAGTTAAAAGTTACTAACTCTACGGGCCCTAATCTGATCCCAGGTCAGTTGTGAATTCTGTAAAAACTACTCTTCTAACTTATGTTTAATGTTTAATAAACTGTTTGAATCCAAAACTATTGCAGAAGTCTGGAAACTGTCCTGTGTAACTCCATTTCATAAAGGTGGCTCAAAGGATCCAATGGGAACAGTAATTTTATACCCATCAGTTTAACTTCTTTACTGAGAAAATGTTTTGATAGATGCCTAATAGATCTTCTTGAGAAATCAGAAGGAAACGTAGAAATCCTTGATATTGATCAAAATGGTTTTGTGAAATAGCGATCTACTCTTAGTAACTTGATTAGCTTTTATGAACAGATAACCACTGCCTTGGATGTGGGCCTATGTCCTGGAGTTATTTTTTCTGGATCTTGTGAAAGCTTTAGACAGTTTATCTCACAAGGTTATTATTAAATGTTTACTGGAACATAAAGTTAAAATAGACATCATAAGGTTGATTACTAATTGCTTACATGGCAGACAATGTGTAAGAATACAACATGCTTATTTTGATTACTCACAGATTAGAGGTGGGGTAACTCAGGGTTCTGTCTTGGTACCAATAATATGGTGTTTGCTACGTTACCCAAGAATAATTAGTTCTGGGTTTACAGGTATGCTGTTGATTGCAAGATTGTTTTTTCAATTCAAAATCTTTCTGATATAAGTGAGTTAAATAATTATTTGTAGCCTCTTAAGTTGCTGGGCACTGGAAACTGGTTTAACATTCAGTCTACACAGTTGTACTTTCTATATATTGGGTATCTTCCTCATTAAATGAGATACAGGAATATAAAGGCTTGGCTGTAATAATTACAACTAAGTTGTCCTTTAACTCACATACAGATTAAATGTCTATAAAGGCAACTAAGTATATGTGGTACCTATTATGGAGATCATCTACTAGGGATGAGCATGTATTGACTCTGTTTTTTAAAACCTACATAAAACCATTACTGGAGTACAATAACACTTTTTGTATTTATACTCCTGGGGCAATTGAAAAAACTTGGAGTCCAAAGGAGATTTACAAAAAGAATAGTGAAATACAGATTTATGGATTATGGCATTCTGTGCAAGTTGTAAGTTTGTATATTCTCTGTTATAGATATAATTGTGGAAAGTTGTTGTTAACCATATAAGAGCTTTCATGATCCTATATTACAAATGTAGAACATCTAGTTTAATAGATGTATTAAAACATACAAACATAAGAATATAACATTTGTACTAAAGGGAAATCTCAAAATCGGAGAGTAGTTTATTGCTGTTAAAATTGCAAAACTTGGGAACAATCTCCCTATAAACTTACATAATTCAAATAGTTTTGGTAGTTGTAAAATGAACCTGGATATTTGGGCTGGTGATAAGGCTTACAGGCCATATGTTGTGGAATTAGTGTCTTCAACAGCTGAATGGCCTAAACACTGTATTTGAAAATATGAATTATGAGCGTAATATATATATGTAGTTTCAGTTTGAAACCCCGAGATACTGAAATATTGAACTTCAATATCTCGAGACCAGAACAGCGAAAGTGCAGTTGCTTGAAACTGTGTATTGTCGAATGGTAGTTTGTCGAATCTGTACTAGGTGTGGTGTGCTGTTTTTAATTGTATGCTGGCACTTTAAGATTCTTTGGTTTACGGGTAGGAAACATGACTGCCGAAGTGTGGTTATGTATGGAGATTAAGGTAAGTTTGTAGTTTGATAGGGTTTTGGGTAGCAATGTGGTTTGCGTTACTTTTTTGGGAAGTTTTAGAAGTCGGTTAGGGTAGGAAGGTGAGAGTATGTGTGTGTGTGTGTGTGTAATTGTTGAAAGTGGTGTGTTTTATATATTTGCAGTGTGTGTGTTTCTCGTAACATAATCATAACAGTGTGCAGTGGGAGAGTAGGGCATGTTATATTAGGTGTGTGTTTTTTTCATGTTAGTGCAACCTCAGAGTTGGTATATATAAGTAGTGGGGTGTGGGGGGGCGCAGCTCTCCACATGGGTACAGGGGGCTTGCCCCTCTGCTTAAACGTATGTTAGTGTGTGTGTGTGTGTGTATGTATGTATGTATGTGTGTGTGTGTGTGTGTGTGTGTGTGTGTGTGTGTATATATATATATATATATATATATATATATATATATATATATATATATATATATATTTATACATATATATATATATGTGTGTGTGTGTGTGTGTGTGTATATATATATATATATATATATATATATATATATATATATATATATATATATATTTACGTATATATACACACACACATATATATATATATATATATATATATGTATATATATATATATATATATATATATGTGTGTGTGTGTATATATATATATATATATATATATATATATATATATATATATATATATATATATATATATATACACACACACAGTGGATATAAAAAGTGTACACACCCCTGTTAAAGTGCCAGTTTTTGTGATATAAAAAAAAATGACACCACAATAAATCATTTCAAAACTTTTCCCATCTTTAATGTGACCTATAACCTGTACAATTCAATTGAAAAACAAATCTGTTAGGGGAATAAATATGTAACGCACCCACAGGTGTAGCTGAAGTAGATATGGATTCCTCCCTACCTGACTCTGGTGACACCCCTATAGGCCCAACACACCAAGGTGGCAAGAATGACAGATGTTATTCTAGGAGACACATCTAGTTTAAAAAGTAATAGCACAACCAAAAACAAATTATTTCAGCAGTGCACCCGTTAGCAATAAGGCAAGGTGAGATATGCATGCAATGAAAACATACATTCACCCTCATCCCCAGAACTCAACAGAAAAAGGGCTTGACATTCAAACATGCACAAAGAAGGCAATATCAGTGAGCAGTACAGCTTTATATTGCAGCAATACAAACATGGGAAGGCAATATCAATGAGCAGTACAGCTTTATGTTGCAGCAATACAAACATGGGAAAATGCAATGTCATTAAGCAATAAGAGTCATAATACAACAATACAGATATGAGTAAATGCAATGTCATTAAGCAGCAAAATTCTTGAAGGCAGCAGTACTAACATGAGCAAAATGCAATGTCATTGAATAATGAAGATTTATAATGCAACAATACAAACATGAGAAAATGCAATGTCGTTGAGCAGTACTAACTCCCTCAACCACCTTGAGCAATTCTAAACAAACCAGCTGTGAAACACTCTATTATACCATGTTCACTGGCCAGTGACTACTTAGTCTTGCTGCCGGCATGATAGGGCCCAAGTTGGAGCTCCTATGGATCCCAGTTATTTGTAATCCACAAAGCATTGAGGGGAATCCACAATCTTATAAAAATATAAAATGATTGCCAGAGCCTCTCACCACTCCGTTAAGAATATCCTAGTGACCAGGCACCGTGGTTCCTCTGATGAAAAGTAGAAAAATCACCTGCCAGAACTCTGATTATCTATGGCTTCTCTCTACTACGCCCAAAGAGCTCCTTTTCTTGCTGAATGATATACAGGTGTGGAACTACTGGTTTCAGACTTCTCTCCTGATTCCATAAAATACCATCATCCTGGATTTCAGCAAAAGACGGACACAATCTGCTACTTTACTTCCCTGTCCCAAAGCACTAGGAAAGAAAATCCAGTCATGCTGCAAGGCCCTTTTTCCCTATAGCTAAGAGTTTTGAGTCTTCCCTCCTTCAGTAGTATATCCAGTCAACTTTTTCACTTTTGAAATTCTTTTATATCCCTGAAAGGAGTTCCACCTTGTGGTGTACTGGAAAACTACAGTCTATTACTTCTACAATGAAATACAGTGGGATCTACAAATTTAAAAAATATACAATAAGCTGGTTGCATAAGTGTGCACACCCTCAAGCTAATACTTTGTTGAAGCAGCTTTTGATTTAATTACAGCATTCAATCTTCTTGGGTATACACCTGCCATCAATTAAAGAGACTCTGATTAACCCCAGATAAAGTTCAGCTGTCCTGGTAGGATTTTCCTGACATTTACTCAGTTGCCTGCTATAGTTAAAGCCATGGCTTGTAGAGAGCTTACAAAGCATCAAAAAGATCTCATTGTTGAAAGGTATCAGTCTGGAGAAGGGTACAAAAACATTTCCACACCATTTGATATACCATGGAACACAGTGAAGATAGTCATCAAAAGGTGGAGAAAATATGGGACAACAGTGACGTTGCAAAGAACTGGACGTCCCTCCAAAATTGATGAAAAGACTAGATGAAAGCTGGTCAGGGAGGCTGACAAGAGACCTACAGCAACACTGAAGGAGCTGCAGGAATTTCTGGCAAGTACTGGTTGTGTACTACATATGACAACAATCTCCTGTATTCTCCATATGTCTGGGATGTGGGTAGGATTACAAGACAGAAGCCTTTTCTTACACAGAAAATCATCCAGGCCCAGCTAAAAATTGCAAAACAATACATCAAGACTCCCAAAAGCATGTGGGAAAATAGTGTGAGACCAAGGTTGTATTTTTTAGCCCCAATTCCAAAAGGTAGGTCTGGCGCAAAAACAACACTTCACATCACTAAAAGAACACCATCTCCACAGTGAAGCATGGTGGTGGCAGTATCATGCTTTGGAGTTGCTTTTCTTCAGCTGGAACTGGGGCTTTAGTCAAGGTGGAGGGAATTATGAACAGTTTCAAATGCCAGTCACTTTTGGCCCAAAGCCTTCAGGTGTCTGCTAGAAAGCTGAAGATGGAATTTCACCTTTCAGCACAACAATGACACCAAGCATACATCCAAATTGACAAAGAATGGCTTCACCAGAAGAAAATTAAAGTTTTGGAATGGCCCAGCCAAAGCCCAGACCTAAATCCAATAGAAAATCTGTGGGATGACCTGAAGAGGGCTGTGCACAAGAGATGCCCTTGCAATCTGTCAGATTTGGAGCACTGTTGAAAGGAAGAGTGGGCAAATATTGTCAAGTCAAGATGTGCTATGCTGATAGACTCCTACCAAAGAAGACTGAATGCTGTAATTAAATCTGAAGGTGCTTCAACAAAGTATTAGCTTAAGGATGTGCACACTTATGCAACCAGCTTAATGTACATTTTTAATTTTTTTATATTTTTGTGTTTTTCAATTGAATTGTACAGGTCATATTAAAGATGGGAAAAGCTTTGAAATGATTTATTGTGGTCTCATTTTCTTTATATCACAAAAACCTGGCATTTTAACAGGGGTGTGTACACTTTTTATATCCACTGTGTGTGCATATAATATATATATATATATATATATATATATACACACACACACACACACACACACACACGCATATACGCATAGATGTGTGTGTGTGTGTGTGTGTGTGTATGTGGATCTATGTCAGATTATCGAAGTTTTGAAACTTCGAGAGTCATATGTCTGAGACCTTTATGATCAGAGTTTCGGAACTTCAAACTCCGCAGAACTAACCAATTACTGCCCCATAGCTATTCTCTCTCCACTCTCCAAAATACTAGAGAGATGCATACACTCTCAGGTCTCAGACTACCTCCTTACTAACAGCCTCCTTTCCAGTACTCAGCATGGTTTACGACCAAACCATAGCACCACCACTGCCTTACTCTCCTTTACTAACACTATTCTTCAGCATAAAAACAATGGCTATCTCTCCTCTGCTACTTTCCTAGACCTATCTAAAGCATTTGACATGGTCCCACACAAACAGCTTATCTCTGTCCTCAATAACCTATCCTTCTCACAATCAGTCACCGGCTGGTTTCAGAGTTACCTGTCTGACCGCCAACAATCCGTTGTATGGCAGAATGACATATCTCCCCAACTACCTGTCTCCATAGGGGTTCCCCAAGGATCCATCCTTGGACCCCTACTCTTCTCTGTTTACACCAATAATCTAGCCTCTGCCACCAAACATGGCACACTCATACAATACGCAGATGACTCGACCATCATCTGCTCAGCCCAGTCCCTACCAAAACTGCAAAAGGTCACACGGGAAGCCTTTTCCTCTGTTGAAACATGGTTATCCGATGCCCAATTAATACTCAACCCAAACAAAACTAAACTACTCATCTTCCAACCCACCAAACATACTCAAAAAACTCTCACTTTAACATCACAGCAAAAGACAACCCTACTATATACCCAACTGAACACACCAAATTGCTAGGAGTGGAAATGAACAATAAACTAAAATTTGACATTCACAAATCCATGACCATAAAAAAGTCCGCAAAAAACTAGGAGCATTATACAGAAATAAGCAATTTCTCACCAAAGCAGCAAAGATTTCAGTAGCAAATTCCCACCTTATCTCCACCCTACTTTATGCCTCTCCAATATATACCAACCTAAGGCAATGTGATCTAAACAAGCTAGAGACCTGCTACAACAAAATCGCCAAATTCGCCACAGGGGCATCCTATCGTAGTCACCACTGTCTCTCAGTTGCTGAACTGGGCTGGCTTGAACTCCCTCACCTCCTTCAGTGGTATCAACTCTCACTCGCCCACAAACTAGTAAACCATCCACTAAATGTCCCATCCCTCCAGAATCTACTCCAACCCTATCGCACCACCAGACCACTAAGATCCAGCAACAAAAATCACTTGCAGATCACTAAGGCCAATAACTCTGCTGGTGAAGCACTATTCTCTTGCACCATAGCCAAATTATGGAACTCAGTCCCACCCACAATTACCTCCATACCATCATGCACCCACTTCAAAACTTGACTAAAAGCACACCTAAAACATGCTGACTATGGCCTTGCAACTCCCACTATCATCCACTCCATCCAACCACTACCTTTCTTTCCACTCCACTAACTACCTTGATTATAGCAAGCTCAGATGCTCATAAGCCTAGTACTTATTATACAGCAGGAATTTCTCATTGTAACATTTGTTAGTGTCTGTTATGTACTTCACAGATAAAGATTCTAGTTGTCTACTGATGTACTATGTTCTTCATCTGTAAATATGTTGTATGTAATTGCTATGTTAAATTGTTAATCGCTATGTAATCCATTGTAACTACTGTCTATTTTACTGTGGAGCTTTTCTCCCCGGGCCTCCGCTGAAAATGGACCTATGTCCAGTCGGACACTCTGGTCAACAAATTTAAATAAATAAATAAAACATTAAAAAATAAATAAACAAAATTCTATTTAACATTTTAAAATAAAAAAAAACTCACATTTTGTGACACTGAGACTGACTTGAGGGAATTCGCAGAACTCGCTTCACCATTGAATTTATGTCCAAGAGACCCTTTAGAAGAGGTGGTAGAAAGCATAAAAAGCGAGTCAGTGGAAGCCAGGTTCAAGAGATTGATGGACTTGCAAATACTGACTCTCAAGCTGATATTTTGGATACAAGTGATGAGAATCAATTGGTCATTAATTTTTTCTTAGGTGGAAATTTGTTTGTTAAATAAAGGTCTGGGATTATTTCCTTCATTTTTTGTTTCCCGATATTCTGTGGTGATGGATGTTTAAAGTTTTTGTTACTGTCTTGTTTTAAAATATATTTATACTCAGTGACCGCAACCTGGGGATATCATTGATTCCTTCAGATTTAAGAGTTACTTTTTCCAGTCACCTTACCACCCTGTCGTTAAACTTTTTGAACAGCAGGTAATTCATGATTTACATTTAAATTAATCTATTTCTTTTAAGAATTATGAATATAATTTGACTAAAGAGCAAAATTTGACACTTAGTCTTAAGAGTAATAATAGAGTGAATATATTGAATGTTGACAAGGGTGGGGCTATTATCTGGGGCTCTTAAATTCAGAAGAGACAGTTGATCCATATGTTATCTTATTGTAAACTACCGTTTGATCCTACTCTAGCATTTAAGACCTTCATCAGTGTTTTTTTTTTTTTTAACTGAGACTAAGAATAAATAGGGAAATCATTATGGATTCCCTTCTTGAGCAATTATTGGTTCAGGATCCCAGACCATAATATTTTTATATCTTGCCAAAAGCTCACAAATCTATATCTAAGCCAGCAGGTCGACCTGTTGTTTCTGGCAGGTGTTCTCTCATAGAACCTCTGTCGGCTTACTTGGAGACCAAGTTAAAACCCCTTCTACATTTTGTTAGGGCCCGTATTAAGGATACTAATGAGTTCCTTTCACTCATGAATGATATCCAGGTTCCACTCTATTCATATTTAGCACTTCAGATGTTCAACCATTATATACCAGTATACCCCATGAGGGTGGATTGCTGGCTGTTAAACATTGGTTAGATTATTCACAGATAGGTTATCATTTTTACTTAGATTGCTGGGTATATTTATTTTATTTATTTATTTTATTTTACATTTGGTGACTGGGAAAGTCCAGCTGGACACGTCCATTTTCATCGGAGGCCCGTGGAGAAAAGCTCCATATACAAACAATACACTAATGTACTACCACAGACTATTAACTATTTAAAATACAGAGCTAACACAGTTCTTTAAAATACAGAGCTAACACACTACTAGTACATAATGGTAAATTGTAGATTGATAAATTTTGTCTTGCATTTCTTTAGAATTTTATAGAAACAGTATTTTGCAATAATGCTTTCATAGGTCATATTAGGATTTATGACTCGGTGGGAGACTTTGGTTTATGGCTATGTAAACAATTGTTACTTGTATCCTTGTCTTTACCCAGGGGTATTACAGGAGCATAACCAGTTGTTTTTTAGGTGTTTTTTCAGGAGTTTTTTAAATTGTGTAGTGGAGGTGTTGGATGTAAGGGTGGCTGGTAGAGTGTTCCAGAGTTTGGAGATGTAGTAGATAAAAAGAGATTTCCCTGCTTTATTGTTATATTTGGTGACTTCTAGAAGATTAAGGGTGCTGGATCTCAAGGTTCTTGTTGTGTGGGGTTGTATAAGATGGTGGAGGGCTTGGATTTTGTCTGGGTAGTAGTATAACTTATTTGCTAGTGACAGTTGATTGAGTTAAAATAGTAGAGGGAGTTCTAACCAGTTTAGTTTTTGAGGGAAGTGCAACAATGTGTCCTATATGTGGATGCTGTAGCAAATCTAGCTATCTTATTCTAGCAGGTTTCTAGCTTGTTTAGGTCTGATTTATGAAGGTTGGTTAGGACTGGGGATGCATAGAGGAGAGTAGATAGCAGATGTTACCTGGCTATTCTGGTTCTGGATTGGTTTTTGAGGAATTTTGTTACGATAGAGCAGGCCAAGTTTTTTATGGACTTTCTTGATAGTTTGGGCAGTGTGCAGGTCAAATCTTAGGTTGTTGTCTATTTCAATGCCTAGAGGTTTGGTGTGGGTAGTTGGGGTGATTATTGTTTTGGTTTCAGAGGTTATTGTGAAGCTATCTGTTGGGGGGGATTCTATGAGAGAAAAATAGTAATTTTATTTTATTTGGGTTAAGAATGAGGTGGTGGTTAGTGAACCAGGTTTCTGCTAGTGAGAAGGACTCTTGTGTTTGTGAGTGGAAATGGTCTAGGGTGGGGGCTGCACATATGATTGTGATATCAGCATATTGAATAACTGAGGCCCAGGGGGTGGAGGATGGGAGTTGATTGGTGATTAGAGTGTGAAGAGCAATGGGCCTAGAATGGAGCCTTGAGGGACTCCTAAGGATACTGGTAGTAGATGGGATAGTTGGTTTTGCCATTTTACTGCCTGATGTCTTCCTGATATATAGCTCTTCATCCATGTGATGGAGGAAGAACTGAGGTTTAAGGTAGATAGCATGTTGAGAAGTCTATTGTGGTTAACCATATCAAAAGCCTTGAATAAGTCTAAAAATATGGCTGAGACAAGTTTTCCGTTGTTTCTATGATAATGGTATTGGTGAATGATATACGTGCAGTGGATGTACTGTGGAAGGGCCTAAAGCCATGCTAGTTTATAGACAATAGTTTGTTTTCTAGAAGGTAGTACCGATTGGCTAGACAGAGGGACCGAGCTAGTAAAGATGTGCAGCAGGTAAGGGTGATAAAGGATGAGGGAAACGTACTCACAGGTGAGGAGAGTGTGTTGAGCAGATGGAAAGAGTACTTTGAGGGGGTTGATGAATGAAGAGAATGAGAGGGAGCGAAGGTTGGATGATGTGCGAATAGTGAATCATGAAGTGCAGTGGATTGGCAAGGAGGAAGTAAGGATAGCTATGAAGATGATGAAGAACGGAAAGGCTGTTGGTCCAGATGACATACCTGTGGAAGCATGGAGGTGTTTAGGTGAAATGGCAGTGGAGGTTTTAACTAGAAATCTTGGAAAGTGAGAGGATACCTGAGAAATGAAGAAAGTGTTTTGGTAACTATTTTTAAGAATAAGGGTGATGTTCAGAGCTGTAGTAACTACAGAGGGATTAAACTGATCAGTCACAGCATGAAGTTATGGGAAAGAATAGTGGAAGCTAGGTTAAGAAGGGAGGTGAGGATTAGTGATCAGCAGTATGGTTTCATGCCAGGAAAGAGCACTACAGATGCGATGTTTGCTCTGAGTGTGTTGTTGGAGAAGTACAGAGAAGGTCAGAAGGAGTTGCATTGTGTCTTTATGGATTTAGAGAAAGCATATGACAGGGTGCCTAGAGAGGGGTTTTGGTATTATATGAGGAAGTTGGGAGTGTCAGAGAAGTATGTAAGAGTGGTACAGGATATGTACGAGGGTAGTGCAACAGTGATGAGGTCTGCAGTGGGAGTGACTGATGCGTTTAAGGTGGAGATGGGATTACATCAAAGATCAGCTCTGAGCCCTTTCTTATTTGCAATGGTGATGGACAGGTTGACAGACGAGATCAGACAGGAGTCCCCGTGGTCTATGATGTTTGCAGATGACATTGTGATCTGTACTGAGAGTAGGGAACAGGTGGAGGAGACCCTGGAGAGGTGGAGATATGCTCTAGAGAGAAGAGGAATGAAGGTCAGCAGGACTAAGACAGAATATATGTGCGTGAATGAGAGAGGATAGAGGAATGGTGAGGATGCAGGGGAGTAGAGGTGGCGAAGGTGGATGAGTTTAAGTACTTGGGATCAACAGTTCAGAGTAATGGTGAGTGTGGAAGAGAGGTGAAGAAGAGAGTACAGGTAGGATGGAGTGGGTGGAGAAGAGTGTCAGGAGTGATTTGTAACAGACGAGTACCAGTAAGAGTGAAAGGGAAGGTCTACAAGAGGGTAGTGAGACCAGCTATGGTATATGGGTTGGAGACAGTGGCATTTACAAAAAGGCAGGAGTCTGAGCTTGACGTGGCAGAGTTAAAGATTTTAAGATTTGCACTGGGTGTGACGAGGATGGACAGGATTAGGAGTAAGTATATTAGAGGGCCAGCCCAGGTTGGAAGGTTTGGAGACAAAGCCAGAGAGGCAAGATTACATTGGTTTGGACATGTGTTGAGGAGGGATGTATATTGGGGAAAAAGCTGCTAAGGATGAAGCTGCCAGGTAACAGGAAAAGAGGAAGGCCTAAGATGAGGTTTATGGATGTGGTGAGAGAGGACATGCAGGTGGTTGGTGTGACAAAGCAAGATGCATAGGACAGGAAGAAATGGAAACGGTTGATCTGCTGTGGCGACCCCTAACTGGAGCAGCCGAAAGAAGACGTTAATAAGGTGTGTGTGTATGACACTTTCTAGGATTTTAGATATGGGTGATGATATAGTAATAGGACGATAGTTATTGAGTTCAAAGGAGTTGCCTCCTTTGTGTATCGGTGTGACATGGGAGATTTTCCATAGTTTGGGTACCTTACTCTCTGTGATGGGTCTGTTAATGAGAATAGCAGCCGGATAGGCTATGGCTGTTGCTGCTATTTGGAGGTATTCTGCGGGTAGGTAGTCTGCCGCCAGGGTGGTGGGTTTGAGTTTTTGGAGGAGTTTTTGGATGGTTTTGATAGATACTGTTTGGAAGCTAAAGTGGGGGCTACTAGCTTGTGTTTCCATTGTGGTTGGTGTGTTTGTTGGGGTTGGGTGTTTGGAGTTTATTTGGTTATTAGCTAGGGCATGGATTGTCTCAGTAAAGTATTTGTTAAATTGTGTAGGGATATTGTCATCATTGTTTCCTGTTTTGGGTGTGGGGGTAGTAGTTTTCCCAGGTTGCAATACAGAGTTGAGTGCAGCCGAGAATATTTGGGGGTTTCCAGTATGTTTTTCTTCTAGATTTTGGTAATAGGTGATTTTGTCTGTTTTTGATGAGTTTTTTGGCTTTGTTGCACAGTTCTAAGTATTTTTAGATACAGGGCTGAGTGGTATCTACAGCTCAGGGGTATGGCTATGGGGGCAACCAAGCGGTTGGGAGGGTGGCCTAATGGTTAAGGTGTTTGCCTTACAAACACAAGGTACATGGTTTGAATCTCACAGGGGATAATTGGCTAGGCTTAAAGTAGCTCGCAAGGGCAGTTAGCCTAGTACTACTCTATGAACCTATGCTGACTTATTTGAGTTTTTTGGAACTTGAATTGATTTATGTGGAAGTGAATCCATTTTCTGGATATCTGACCATGTGGCGAAGGTATCTAGATGACTGCTGGGTGGGTTGGTGTGGAGATCTTTTGCCAGTTTGTGAAATATTTGAAAGCTAATCATTTTGCTTTAAAGTTTGTAGGTAGAACTGATTTGCTTAATGAGTATTTGGACGTCAGTGTAACTGAACTTATTGATGGGACTATTGTCAGTAGTTTGTATCACAAACCTTTTCATAAAAATTCTTTATTGTTGCTGAAAGTTGTCAACTTAGACATATATTGTATACAATACCCTCAAATCGTAATTTTTATGACTGAGATGTATATTTAGTACAGGCAGTACTTTTCATCAGGAAGCCAATAATTTGATGCATAGGTTTGTCAGCAGGGGATATGAAAACCAGGGTGTTAAATCCACCTATAATGTTACTGAAAGTTCTAGGGAAACTGATAAATAATCATGCAACAGATTGGAATAATGGTATTTCCACCCAGGATGTTGGTATGGTCCTACCTCGTTTAATCACTATTTTTTGGCATCAATACATTTAAGTTTAAGGATATTATTAATAAGCATTGGCATATTTTGAAATCTGAATGATTTTTTGATCAACAGTTGGATACAGTTTATCATTGCTGGTATCGTAGAGATGAAACTGTAGGTGAACATCTTTCTCTTTTTAAAAAGAGCAGGGGTGACAGTCATGAAAATTAAGATGAGAAGACTCAGGGGAGTACTTTTTGTGGAAATTGTAGTTACTGCAAAATTGTTTCTAGAACCAAGTCATTCACCTCTGTCAGTACCTCTACAGTATTTGATATCAGGCACTTGACTACTTGTACTAGAGAGTGGGTTGTCTATCTGGCAGTGTGCCATTGTGGTGCCTTTTATGTGGATCAAACGCCTTGATCATTTAAGCAAAGAATAACTTTACACCTTAGTGACATTAATTGCAGATACCTAAGAAGTGCTTTGTACAAACATATTTTAAACCACGCTACAGCTCATTTTGTTTTGTAGGCATTGAATCAGTGGTTGGAGAGGGTCTATCTAATTCACATAAGTATAAGATTTTGACACAGAGAAAATGTGGATTATAAATCTCGGAGCGATGTTCAAACCGGGACTTAATGAATATTGCTGACACACATTTCTGGTTCGGACATAGGGTTACATTTTTTATTTTGTGATGTTCATCTTTATTTCTTATTTGTTTTTCATTTGCCATTTATTTTTGGAAATGATTTTTTCCGGTTATTTGTGGTCTGTTTCTTTAAGCAGCAGCAAATAAACATTAAATGTTAGTTACTTCTTATCCACTGATGATGTCATGGGGAAAACTGGTTTGGTTGTTTCCTGCCATATCATTATTAAGTAGTGTTTTTTGCATCCTGTACTGTTTGTGTTATTTGCTTTTCTAGCATTAGACTTATCAAGCACTGTTGTGCCTGTTTATAGTACTGGGTTTATGTTGGTTTTGTGTGTGTGTGTGTGTGTGTGTGTGTGTGTGTGTGTGTGTGTGTGTATGTAATATATAATATGTATGTATATATATATATATATATATATATATATGTATGTATATATATATATATATATATATATATATATATATATAAGAGAGAGAGAGAGAGGTGTTTATGCACATGGATATATATCTGTGTATGTGGATACACAACAAGCTCTCTGTATCCAAACTATAGCCAAATAATTCACCTATTCTGTTTGAGGTCACTGAAAATGCTAGTGGAGGATTGGCTTTATTGGTTAGAATTTACCTGTAAAGACTTAAAAATAATAAGTAAAAAAAGTCATGGGCACTCAGAAGCCATGCAACTGAAACACTGTATGTCCTTAAAGGGTCATTTGCCTACATTCCATGGCCCTTCATTGCAGGAGGTTTAAGGTGTTGCACAGTGAAAACTCTAGCTTTGTTGGGTACCTGTACGTCTGATTGTCCTACTCAGGATACTGATGTTTTTGGATTCCGGCGTGTAGCTCGCGAGACATTTGCCTGCGAGCTACATCGCCGAAACCAAACTGCTGCATCAGCACTTTGCCGTAGTGCAAAGTGCCTGAACAGCACAGCCGCTGCCACTATAATCTATGGACGAGCAGCTGCAGCCATACGGGCTGTGTAATGCATTCCTTCTCGTGCAAGGAATACATTTATTTAATTATTTATTTATTGTGTTGTCAGTCTGATATCACAATAAATAAATAATTACATAAATGCATTCCTTGCACGGGAAGAAGGAATGCGTTACACAGCCCGTACGGCTGCAGCTGCTCGTCCATAGATTATAGTGGCAGCGGCTGTGCTGTTCAGGCACTTTGCACTACGGCAAAGTGCTGATGCAGCCATTTGGTTTCGGCGATATAGCTCACAGGCAAATGTCTCGCGAGCTACACGCCGGAATCCGATGTTTTTCTTTTCTCTCTGTCACTATTCTTTATTTCTCTTTATTTATGTTACTGTTTTATGTCAGCCACAGCTGTGCCTGTGTTGGGGCAGCAGTCCGTCCTCCACCATCATGTCTGTCCTTCTCCTTCCAGTTGACTATTTGACTCTAGAGCTGCCTCTGTATCAGCTGATGGAGGTTGGTGGAGGGTGGAAACCTGGAGGTGTCCTTGTTGGCATCTTATGGTCATTCACAGGAGCAGGGTGCTGTGGCTCCTTCTGGTGATGCTGCTTATGGGTCAGTTTTGTTACTTGGATGTTGGAAGAGGTGGAGTTTTATGGCCAAGTGGCTTGACTCCTGCACTGGCCAGATGTTCATGTTTCACTGTTGCAGTCATCACATTTGCATTATCCCTGCCAGAGTAGCCCTCGGCAGGCCTGAATACCAGAGACTTAGTATTTCTGTGTCGGTTGCTGTCACATGAAGACTCATGTCAGGTCATCAGTGGTATAAAGGAAGGCAGCCGACACCATTACATCAGTCTTTCTTGCCGTGGAGCATGAAGCAGAAGCAGTTTGCATGAGTGTCAGTCAGCTGCTACCAGAGTTTCTTTTCCGAATTGAAGTTGAAGTCTTTGAAAGCTAAGCACCCTGTTGGGGATCCTTTTTTCTTGCACTAACCAATGTCAGAAAAAGTTAATTGCCTCACCTGTGGGAAGCAAATACCACACCGAGACTTCCACTCTTACTGCATCACTTGTCTAGGTCCAGACCACAACATCCCTCGTTGTCGGTTCTGTGTTTTAACCCCAAAACTATTCATTGGGCCCTTATCGTAGCCAGAAATTTCTGATTACAGTACTTGAATTCTGATATGGCTTCTGTAAGCCATCCGATAGCAGACCTTCCAAAAAAACGTAAAGATAAAGACAGAGACAGAATGCACAGGACCAAACCTTCCGTTGACGCTACTGCTAAGCTGGTCATCAGTCCTTTGGAACTCTGACACTTTCACAGCCCCTGATGCCCGCTTCAGTTTATTTGCAGGCTGATACCGAGACTTCTTCGGAGTCCGTCTCTACCTTGGATGGGTCCGGAGCCGCTGTGCAGGCACCGTCTTCTGAGGAAGTCATTCGCAACACTGAATCCAGACATAAACCAACGCCTTCTTTCACTGCTACTGTTCTAAAACAACTGAGTTCCTTAGGCCCAGGGGTCGAACCACCCCCAAGAAACAGACCTCCAGCCATTCTCTGGTGCCTGCTTCCTTGCCTCGGTCACAAATGCTTAAAATGGCAAAGGACCTTATGATGATTAGGGGAAGCCAAACCATGCCCTCAAAAAGAAAGGGATCTGTCTCCAGTAGTTTTGTCTGAACAAGCGTCAGATGAATCCGATGCATCTGACTATGAAGACATGCAGCCCCTCTCTATGTATGAGTATTCTGATGCAGAGGAATCTATTCCTTCAGCCTCTCCCCCAGAGGATTTTTCCTTTGAGGAAACCCTGCATACTTTAAGGGAGCATTTCAAATGGGAGAGTCAAGACTACCCACAGTCTAAAAAGAGACTTGGAGAGTTCCTGGACCTTCCACAGCACAGGCCCTTAGCCACCCCCCCAGTCCTAGATGTGGTGGATGATGTCTTCCTTGAATCCAGCCTGATTCCAGATGCCCTCCCACCTGCTCCCAGAAAACCAGACCGGTACTGCAGAGTCCCTGACTCTCACAAATATCTCTTTAAAAGCCCAGTAGCGGACTCTGAGGTCATTACTCAAGGCCCAAAAGGGATTAAAGCTACTTCAGCTAGGAATCCCACCCCCTCAGACAGGGATTCCAGAGTACTGGATAGATGGGGTAAAAAAGTGTACACCTCCGCTACTCCTGCTATCAGAGCACTAAATTGTCAGTTCCATATGCTTAAATATCAGCAACATACCTTGGAACTCCTTAAACAAAAAAATGTCCTTTCCTGCATGGGCAGAATCTAAAGATTTAAAAGAGTTAATGCACTCTGCTGGTCATGTAACTAAACACACCTTGCACTGTGGTTTTTGATGCCCTAGAAGCTTCTTGCAGGGCAGCAGTCACTGGATCTGTCATTAGAAGATGTGCATGGCTTAAGGAATAACCCCTGCCAAACCATGTCAAGTCAAAATTGTTGGATGCACCCTTGTACAAAGATAACATATTTGGTACTAAAGCAGAAGAGGTGTTTAAAGATGGAAGAAAAAGTGAAATCTATGCAGACTGCTAAAGATTTCTTACAGGTACAGCCACCTTGGCTCAGCAGGCATTTTCCTTCCAAGCACTGATCCTTTCTTGCACCTAGTAAACAAGGCCAGCCTAGGCCCCATGGAAACAGACCTCCAAGACAGCAGTCCCAGGGGTTGCAGAGATCTAAGCAGTGGATTGCCTCCACTTCAAAACCAGGAAGTTATAAGCCCCCCCTTATGGTAAGAACTCACAATGAGTCACCCCCTCCCGTCCTCTTCTCTGCCCACCATCACATACCCCTAGGAGGAAAACTCTCCTTTCACTCAAGCACCTGGGCCACCATTACCAAAGACCAATGTGTTCTGAACATTGTGTCTCGGGTACAAATTCTCCTTCCACATCCTGTCAACCCCAAAAGGGTTCCCAGATCTACCACCAAATTAGTGGGCAGAGGTTCAAAAGCAAACCCATACCCTGCTCTCCTTGGGAGCAGTGGAACATGTTCCTGCACAGCAGATAGGCCAAGGCTTCTACTCCAGACTTTTTCTGGTACCCAGAAAAGAGGGCACCTGGTGCCTCATCCTCAATTTATCCATTCTAAACACCTTCCTGGTGATCCCAAAATTCAAAATCCTCACCTTCATCCCATGTGCCTTCAGTTCTGCATTCCATTCTCCTATCCTTTGCTGAAGTTTCAGCTCAGAGGCCTACCTCCAAGTTCCCATCAGGGAGTCCTGCAAAAAATATCTTTGCTTCAGGGCAGGATCTCAACACTTTCAGTTCTCTGCGCTTCCCTTTGGCTTATCTACTCCTCCCAGAGTTTTCACAAAGTGCCTGGCTCTGGCCATTGCTTTTTGCAGACAAAGAAATATTCAAATTTACTCCTCCTTAGACGACTGCCTTATCCAGGCAGACAGCCAGGAAAAGCTGCTCAAAGACCTGGCCTTTGTAAAGGACCTACTAACCTCCTTAGGGTACACAATCAATGAAAAGAAATCCAAACAGGTACCCACCAAAAGTATAATCTTCCTGAGAGCAGGTCTGGACACAGCATCTCAGATGGCATGCCTAACACCAGAGAAACAAATTTTCCTATCAGCTTACTTCTCTCAACTGGCCACCAGACCCCATCTTTCTGCAAGGGAAATCCTGCAAGCTCTTGGGTTCATGGCATCTTGCATACTCCTTATTCCATATGCCAGACTGCATATGAGGAAACTTCAGTGGTACCTAAAGAACCTTTGGTGTCAACACTCTCAAGATCTGGAAACTCTTGTTACCTATTATTCTTTGCCTGAAGAAGGAATTTCTTTGGTGGGCAACAAGCTGCTCCCACAAGGGACTGACCTTCTCCCCACACCTTGCCACCCAGACTCTCAGCACAAATGCATCAGACAATGCTTGGGATGTACACCTGGACGATAGGTACATGCAGGGCCAATGGAACCCTCAGCAACTCCCCCTGCACATCAATCAAAAAGAGATGATGGCTGTGCAGCAGGCTTTGATAGCTTTCAAACCCCTTCTCTCTCCAGGGGTTCTCCTGATCAAAACAGACAACACCACAGTGATGTGATAAATCAAAAAGCAGGGAGGGACTCACTCCTACCCGCTGTGCAGGCTGGCCATGACCCTTTGGTTTACAGCCTTTTCCATGCAGCTTCACCTGTTAGCACAATACCTGCCAGGCTCTCTCTACTCCCTGGCAGACAAATTAAGCTGAAAACTTTTCTGGCAGCTCAACAAAAACACCTTCTTACTAATAACTCAGAAATGGGGAACCCCGAAGGTCGACCTCTTTGCCTCACACACCAATCATCAGCTCAGCAAATTCTGCACCAGGGAGCATCACTGCATGGCATGGAAAGTGGATGCCCTGTCCTTCCTCTGGGTAAACCTCTTGGTCTATGCCTTTCCTCCAGTACCTCTCATTCCCAAGATACTGATCAAAATAAGGGAGGAAAAACTAAGGACCATTCTCATAGCTCCAGACTGGCCCAGACAGCACTGGTACCTCTTGCTGCTCAGCCTGTCCCCACTGCCCACATGGAATCTTCCTCAGATTCCCAAACTACTAACTCAGAGGGAAGGGGAATTCATGCACCCCCAATTGCAGATGCTCAGTTTGGCAGCTTGGCTTATACCCTGACCCCTGACCAGTCTGCCATCCTCAGTAAACAGGTTCTGGATGTTATCCGAGAGGCCAGACACCCTAGCACTAGAAAGTCTTATGCAGATACATGGAAAAGGTTCTGCACTTGGATCCAGGCTAAGGGGGCCAATACGGAACAGCCCTCCATCCCTCTCATCCTGGATTACTTAGTTGACCTACTACACAGTGGTCTCTCTTTCTCCTCTATAAAAATTCACGTCTCTGCTATTTCAGCTCATTTTCCCACTGAGCAACCTCTTTTTTCACACCCTCTGATCAAACAGCTCCTCAGAGGGGCTAACAACTTGAGGACCCCCAGAAGGGTACCAACACCAGCTTGGGACCTTAACTTTGTCTTGGAAAAGCTCACCCTGCCTCCTTTCAAACCAGCTTCTTCTGCAGAGCTAAATTTTTTTTCCTGGAAGACAGCCTTTTCCTGGCCATCACTTCAGCCAGAAGAGTCTCTGAGCTGCAGAACTAATCCATCCTTCATGTCCAAGGTGGTGTCCAGTGTGGCTCTCAACCAATCCATCCATTTGCCCACCTTCTTTCCTAACCCTCACAACAAGGGGGAGAGGATTCTGCACTCTCTAGATGTGCACATACAGCTCGGATACTATCTGGACAGGACTAAACCCTTCAGAAAATCTAATCAACTGCTGGTTAGCTTTGCTTCAGGGGCAAAGGGCAAAGCTTTCTCCAAGCAGACCATTTCCAAATGGGTAGCACACTGAATCCATTTCTGCGACAAACTGCATGGCAAGCCTCCCCCCAAGGGGGTTAAAAACAAATGTGTAATTTTTGAAAAATTTGTGTTATGAATACATGTTTTTTCTGGTGAGATAAAGTTGTAACCATACAATGAATTAATAATGTAACCCTACTTTTTTCAGTAAGTGTCATGGGATCTTCTGCATTCACCTGAATTATGACCAACCCAGTCAGCTGAGACTCTAATTTAACATTTCATGTGAAGTATGGCACCTTTTAATGCAGCAGCCCCCTAAAGTTGCTCTGCAGTGTTAGTACTGGATAATAAATCCAAGAATCTGAAGTGAGGATAGAACCTACAGCCATCAAATGCTCCCAGCATCACATGTGCATGCACTACCTATTGAGCCACTGATTGGGGTGGAGTGTACATACACAGGTCGTGATGCAGAAGAGTAGACTAAACAAATGAAAAAAATGATGAAAACATGATGTCATTTTGTACAATTGAGGCATGTCCTGGTTGAGGAAATAGATAAGACGTTAGTGGGTGGAATGTAATAACATGTTGTTTTTGATGTTTTAGACATTTTATTGTTCTGCCATATACATATCAACCCCCATTTTTCCATTTTCTACATGGGATTGGGAATTTGTGTCAACTGTTACCATGTCTCTTAATTCAGTGCCAGTCTCCTACCCTCTTCGCCAGACATGCTTGACTGTCGCAAATCTTCAGGCACACAATACGTCCATCTCTTTGCTGGACACCCTGATTTCCTCTTGCATCTTTCCTGTCATTAACATTTGTTTACAAGACTGTCTTCTACTTTTCTGCAATTTGTGCCACTCTGCAATCGGAATTACTTTAGCTTCTGTTCTGGTGTCCTTTCTTTATCTGTCTCATAGTGGGCATCCAACCACTCATATCGGGCACTTCATCTCTATTGCCTGTAGCTTCCTTGACCACTCTGTCTTTACTGGCCAGGTTTCTGTACCATGCAGTAATACTGTTCACACCACTGTTTTGCACTACACTACCCTGACACACTTTGCAATTTCCCTTCTCTTTTGCCACCCCTTCCAGATACTTAAGCTGTTAACCTGTTCCACTATTCTCTCTTCCATTTCATCTTCTGATTTCTCACATTTGCTGCTATTACAACTGTATTATTTGTACTCTGTTTCATCCCATGTGCCTTCAGTTCTGCATTCCATTCTCCTATCCTTTGCTGAAGTTTCAGCTCAGAGTCTGCTTGTAATACCATATCTGCATAAAACAACTTTGATCTATCCCATCTCACCTGTTTGCTAATGTAGTCCTTCACCAATATGAGCAGAAATGGGCTCAGAACTGAACCTTACTACACACTCACTCCCCCAGGGAATCCCTCCGTGAGTCTGAACACTGATCATACATGAGTCATTGGATCCTTGTACATAAAATGCACTCATTTTACCAATGTTTCTGAGATTTTGAGCCACAGCAGGACTGCCCCAATATGCTATCTTGGAACTTTGTCATATGTTTTCTTCAACACTAGGAATGCCCAGTTGAACTCTTTCCTCATCTCTTAACTTCTCACCTATCTGCCTCACTGCAAACAATGGGTTGGTTGTGCTGTAAACTGATTGAATCTGAACTGCTCATCTCCCATCTTACTTTCTACTCTGTGCATATTCATTTATTAATCATCCTCTTCAGAACTTTCATGCATTATGACATGCTTGCCACTTCAATACTGCCCACAGCTATAGATGCCCACTTTGTTCTTGTACACACTGACATTAGTATGCTTATTCTCTAGTCTTCTGGTCATCTTTCCATACCTCTCAACCTCTTGCAGCAAGAAATCTGGACAAAGCCATAAATAAAAGTGGGATAAATGGCCAAAAAATAGGGACAATTTTTAAATATTGCTCCTATAAAGTTGATAGAATAACATTAGCGTGAATCTTCTGAAGGGCATGAAATCTGAAACTCAAATGTCCGTCATTATCTTCTAATTCAATATTTTAATGATTTGCCACTAATTTGCCAGAAAACCACAATTTTATGAAAAACAGACCAAAAATATGAGGCAAAAATATGGACATTCTGCGAAAATCTGCACAGTTGAGGGGTATGCAACCTTTCTCTCCATGCTGCTGTAAGGTGGTACACACAGCCTACCTAGACCTCGCTAAGGCCTTTGACACCATTCCCCATTCTGGTATTATAGACAAGCTCACCAGCCTGAACATAAACCCCTACATCACAAAATGGGTTGCCAACTGGCTCACGGACAGAATCCACATGGTGAGAGTTGCGGGAGCTAGGTCCGACTCTAAACCGGTTACAAGTGGTGTTCCCCAGGGCTCAGTCCTAGGACCCCTCCTGTTCGGCATATACTTCTCAGAGGTACAGGCAAGCACAGGAGGACTATGGCTGACCAAGTTCACAGACGACTGCAAACTAGGGGCTATAATTGACTCTCCGGCTGACACAGATATCCTCCAAAAGGGTCTCACTGAGACGGATACCTGGTGTCAAAATCATGGCCTCAAGCTAAATGCCAAAAAGTGCATAGTCATCCCCTTTGGAAAAAACAAAGTACCCACAAACTACCACATAGGTGGTAGTCCCATAAATATGGAAGACTTAATAAGGGATCTAGAAACCCAAGTAGATAGTAGTAATCTCACCTTTGATAATCACATTACCAAAGTGGTTAGAAAATCCTTCTACGTGGCCCACCTAATCACAAAAGGGTTTGCATCCAGATCAAAAGAGGTCATTGTGCCCCTCTACTCATCACTCATCAGACCCATCATAGAGTACAACGCCCCATTTGGGATGTACCTTACAAGACACCTGCAACAGCTGAAAGACCACAGACGTACCTCACCAAGAGGATCACTGGCCTCAAACAGATGCCCTATGCAGTTCGACTGAAGAAACTCCAGTTGTATTCGCTTGCATGCCACCTACTCAGAGGTGATCTCTGCCTGACATACAAGGCCCTGTCCAAACCAGAATTGATGGACATGCTCCACCTAAAGAAAACCTTATCCCCTTGAGCCACACGCTCTAGGGATCTAAACCTCACCACAATAAATAGGACGTGCTGGAGGGATAGATTCCTGTCCCAGAGACTTCCCATGCTTTGGAACAAGATCCCAATCTACATTAGGTAGAGCTCCTCGCTAACACACTTCAAAAGAAACCTTGACAAGTGGATGGGAAACAGAAATTTTACTTCGCGGATCACTTCAGTGGCTCTGCTGGACAGAGGCACAGGTAGCTAATCTAAGGGGGCGGCGAAAGCCAACACATTCTGGCTAGGCTTATAAATGCCTTCGGGCAGATAGCCTAGTACCAACCTATGAACCTAAGTACTGTTCGGGCCATTTCTTCCCCATCTCATCCAACACCTTGATTATATCTGGTGTGACCTCATCTGAGCCTGTTGCTTTCCCTGACTTCATTTTACTTGGTGGTGTTCTTGCTTCTGTGGTGGGCTACTCATCTTTCTTAGTCATAGACTGTGTCTGGGGCCATGCAGCTTCTGCTGAGTTTTCTTCATTCAAAAGCTGCTGGAAGTACTCCTTCCATCTGCCATTGATGTCCTGAGGACTGGTGAGCAGGTTGTTGCTCGCCTCCCTCCCTTGAGTGTCTGACTGTCTTTATTTGTCTGTCTGTCTTTGTCTTGCAACCTGGTAGAGTTTCTTTGTGCTATCTACTGAGTCAATTTCCAGAAGCTGGTAGAGTGCTTGTGATGTCTTGTTCTTTGCTATCCAACCAGCATTCATTCTTAACCTAGTCCATCCTTTCTATTTAACACTTTTTCCTACATTCCTTTCTTTTGATGACTTCCTGGATTTCTGCATTCCATGACCAGCTTTCATTATGTACCTTATTTCCATACCTAGCTCAGCCACATACCTGTTCTGTAGTCCTTACACATGCTGTTTTTGATGCACTGCCATTCTTCAACTCTCACAATTTCCTCTTCTTCTTGAGGTGCTAGAGCCCTGAGTATTTCCTTGAATTCCTCTGCTTTTTTTCTCCAGTCAACTTCTAGGACTGTAGCCTAGTATCTGACCTTAGAGCTTCTCTGACCACTGCTTACAGCTGATTGCTGTGAGACAACTGTTTTACTGGGGATGACTGATTCTACCCCAGTGTTCCTTCCTTACTCTGAGGAAGTCATGTTGACCACTCTTGTATGTGATCTTGCCTCTTTTGCTGAACCATCTGTTGGTCACCATCAAGCCATTTGCCAGTCAGAAGTCTAGACTGGCCTCTCCTTTTGCCCCACCCATGTGGATGGAGGAAGTCCTCATATGCTGTTCTGGCTGTTGTGATATTCATGTTATGTCATGATATGATGGAACACCAACTGATGTTGTCCTGCTTTGTCTGGTCTGACAAATGATACCTGAATGCACTCTCTTTCACTATCACAAATCTATTGTGGGGCATTTGCTGAAATTATGAATAGTGCCCTGTCCCTAAACTGAAATCAGATTGCCATGAGTCTGTCACTAATTCTGATGACATCTCTTACTGTCTTTTGAAGCCTGCCCATCACTACAATTCCCACACCATTTCTACTTTGTCCTCCTAGCAGAATCTGGATCCCAAGTCAAGTGGCATTGCTGCATTGCCCTTCCATCTTGTTTCCTGGATACATAGAATGCCCAGCTTCCTCCTTGCCATTGTATTCCACTTCCAAGCTGCATCCCATCAGTGAACCTACATAGACTGCAGCAGTCCTTAGTTCAAGTTTAACCAGTTGATTGTCTGGAATTCACTCATAACCATTATCCCAGGTAACCCATCTGGGCAACTAGACACCAGTCAGCCAGAGCCTCTGGTCTTTATGGTGGTCACACACTGGCCAATAGGGGGTGCATACACCATTCCCACCATTAGCATGGGTCCCTGGCATAGGTCAGAATAGGCCAGGTCCCAACCCATTTATCATTGGAAGATATCCACACTCATTTTTAGCGACATTAGTTAACTTGACCGAATCACATAGAGCCAATTTTTACACCATTGAGTGGCTAGCTGTGATGTGGTGGGAAGTCTGTGATCCATGTTCTATCTAGAGGGTACTGTGCACCACAGTTGATGCCCAAAGCATTTGGTCTATACAACTCTTTCCCCCTTTAGGCACTATCTTGAGACTGTGCTGCTGCTGCCCACAACTCCATTATTGGGCAAGTTTAAAGTGAAAACACTCAGAATGTTTTTGGGAGGTGGGAGGAATTCCACAGAGACACATGAAGAACATGCAAACTCCATACAGGCATTGGTCGTAGGTCAGGATCAAACCTTGTGCATGGGAGGTGAAGACCTTGATCATTATGCCATCTGGTCCCTTAACTGGTATATTTTGCCATATACATATACTGAATTGAAAGTCAAAGTTAAAAAAAAAAAAAAAAAAAAAAAACTTTTATTACTAAATACAGTGAATTAAATGATCAACAGTATTGCACTGTAAGATTTCAGCATGAATGTTTTTAAAGAAAAATGTGTTTTTGCATAGACTAGAAAACCAGTCTAAGTACAGACTTGAAGGTTTGTGTAATGTACAGATTTCATTGTATTACTAGTAGAAATTGTATTTTTATGCATGTAAATGGATATTTGAGCTGAACACATCAATGTAGGTGTGTGTCTATTTCAAACCATACTAATTCTGCTTCTTCGGAAAAAAAATTAGACACTGAATATGGTACATTGCTTAACAGGACAAAAAGTGGCAATCCGTGAGTGAGAGGGTGAATATCTGTTCTACCTCTACTGTCTTCTCCATGTATGTACATAGTAACAGAACTTCATAGAGATGATTTTTTTTGACAACCTTATTGCGTTGTCCTTTTGAATCTTTTTAGTGTGTTTTTTAAATTTTAGCTTCTGGTATTTAGGCCCTGCATTTGAGCAGGTTTCTGCTTGTTTGTGTGATGTGCAGCACCACTCACTGCCGTGCAACTGTGAGCCAAACCCAGACAGTTAAACTCAACAAATTTTCCCTAAAACCCAGGCAGAAATGTCCATCCACTGAGCTCCTCTGATATTTTCTGAAAAGCCACCCCTAGTGACAACAGTCTTCAACCTAACATTATGGACAGTTGGACTACCCTTGTTTCTCCTGCCAACCTTGTTGACTTGGGTCTCTTGAGACAGTGTAGCAATTGCCTCATGTGCACAGACAACCCTCTAGTATTACACTCTAGTACAGTGTGCGAGAGATGTATTTATACCAAGAATCTAGAATCCACTCGAAGCATCAACACAGAGAAGGTTGTCAACTCGCCCACCACTACATATTCATACAGTACCACTACTCATACACAAACCAGTACTCATACACATAATATGCATCCAACACACAAATCCACAGACATGGAGGTTCTCTCAAAAAACTTACTGAAACACCAGAGACCTCCAAAACACAAGACTGCTATAGCCAACACAGTCCCCACAGCACTGATGGCACACAGCAATACCAGTGTCTCACCCACCAAGCCTGTAAGGTGTAATACTCTCAAAAACTAAGTTTTCTTGTCATTGGAGATTCAATAGTGAGACAGACGGATGTCCCACTTACCCGGCTGGACAAAGAGAGAGTCACGGTCAGCTGCTTGTCTGGTGCCAGGATTCGTCAATTCATGCATGGACTTAGCTCTCTCTCAGCAACAAGTACTATTATACAGTTCATGTTGGTGTGAATGACCTGAGATGTACCTCACTGGACTACATGAAGAGAGACGTGTTTGAACTCTCTAAGTATGTATCCCAGGCAGGTATGTCCCTAGCCTTGAGCAGCATACTGTCCTCAACTACAGTGATGCCACAGTATAAACAAAAAATGATTGATTTCAATAATTGGCTCAGTTTTTGGTGTCATTCAAAGGAGATCCAGTTCCTGTCAGCCTGGGAAGCCATGGTCAACAAACCTCGCTGTTTTGCCAGAGACTGCACCTGGCACCTCTAGGTTTTTAGCTGTTGGCAAAGGCTCTTGCCTCCCTCATAGTGCATTTTTAGGCAAGGTCTCGAAAATAACATTACCGACATGAAATTAACCAATTCAGGACAAAATAAGGGTCATGCTGCTAAATACTAGGAGCTTAAACCAAAAACTGCACTCCCTGGAAGCACTTCTATCACTAGAGATGTAGGTGTCTGTGCAGTCACAGAAGCCTGGTTCAAGACCTCAGAGAGTACCCAGGCTCTGCAAGGCTACAATGCCTTCTACACCTTCAGACCGCAAAATGAAAACCTGAAAACCAGAGGAGGTGGTGTTTCAGTTTATATTAAAGATAAATTCACCTCCCATCTAGTTAGACTGGACATCACCATGGAGTTACTCCAGGTTACAGTGGGCAAGACCCACATTCAAGTCATAGCCAGTTATAGCTCTCCTTCCATGGGTCAAGGCTACTTGACCAAACTGGCGATGATCCAAATTTTATTCAACACACTGGTTATGAGGTATTTTAGTTACCTCACCATCAACTGGAAAACTTATGCTAGCCCTAACTCTCTGCTCAAAAGCTCCTTGACTTTGTGAATTTAAATGCTCTGGAACAAATTGTCCATACCCCAACAAGAGGAACAAACATTCTAGATCTGGTCCTCACCAACATGTCAAACAAGTTTACTACTGCTTAGAAAACCCAATCCAAGTCTGACACAGGCTACCCAAAAAGCTGAGTCATTCCAAAACAAATGGTTTTATTGAACACAAAAAGTCCAGAATACTGCAACCAAGACAAAGTACGTTAAAATAGGTAATCCAAGACAAAGTACATTGAAATAAGTAATCCAAGAAACCAAAGCAGTTAAAGTAAGCGCTTCGTCTGTTCACCTGACAGACTTTTTCAAACTGAAAATAATCACTGTAATCAGCTCTTATGTAGCTTGAAGTTATAATTGCCTCAATTCACTTTTAAAGATATAGAGGTTCCTCAAACTGTAATTTTGCACTTATGCATAGTATTCACAATGTTTAAATAACAGATTTAATAAAAAAACAATATTAAGATTTCTTACCATTTTTAAAAAAGTAAAATTTGAGACAAAATTCATAATTTTCTAGCCCTTTGCTTTAAAATGGGCAACAAGGACAAGTGTTCATTAATACCGGGGGTTCACTGGCTTTCAGTGTTAACTTCCAATAGAGCTCCCTAGATTCTGTCTCATTCCCCCATTCACCACCTCTTGTGTTCTGCCTAACAATATCCAAAATGCCAAACTTGAAACCAGAAAAATTAGTGCAAGCTTGTGAATGTTTAAGGGCATTGTTTTTATTTTGTATTTCAATGGTAAAGGTGTTGATAAATTCTCATCCTAAGATATCTTTCCGTCTTTCCTACATAAAAATATTTACACCCTTGACATGTACCAATGTAAACTATTCCTTTTGTGTGGCAGTTACCCCCTGCCAACTTCACTGTCTGTAACAGGTCTCCCAGCCTCAGTTCACTACTTTCCAAAATGAATGAGCATTGATTACATCTACCACACCTGGTAGTCCGTCTTGGAGAACTTGTGTGTGTTGTAGGGTGCTCCAACAAATATTTCATGCTTCTACCCACCCTATTAGTAAAAAGTGGACCTTTACCCAAGCTATTAATAAATTCTTCATTCCCTTCCAAAATCACCCAGTTTTTGAGTAAAATATCTTGAACCTTTCTACCAAAAGAACTAAACTCAGAGTGTGTGTACCTGTCATTCTTAACCTCATTACTACGGTTGCCTGTCAGCTGTCCTTGACCGAACAGCAGGATGTACCTTGTACCCCAACCTAACAATACCTCTCTTTCAAGATTCAGTACCCAATCTTCTGGGTATCCCCTATTCACAAACATTTGGAATAATTGCAATAATAATTCATTTTTGAACCCTGCCAGTGTAGAACTTGTCTCAAATTTTACTTTTTTAAAATGGTAAGAAATCTTAATATTGTTTTTTTATTAAATCTGTTATTTAAACATTGTGAATACTATATACAAGCACAAAATTACAGCATGAGGAACATCTGTCTTTAAAAGTGAATTGAGGCAATTATAACTTCAAGCTACATAAGAGCTGATTACAGTGATTATTTTCAGTTTGAAAAAGTCTGTCAGGTGAACAGACGAAAGCGCTTACTCTAACTGCTTTGGTTTCTTGGATTACTTATTTCAACGTACTTTGTCTTGGATTACCTATTTTAACGTACTTTGTCTTGGTTGCAGTATTGTGGACTTTTTGTGTTCCATAAAACCATTTGTTTTGGAACGACTCAGCTTTTTGGTTAGCCTGTGTCAGACGTGGATTGGGTTTTCTAAGTTTGGTATTTTTCCAATCCAAACGCTCGTTTCGTTTTGTTGAAGTGTACTACTGCAACTGTCAGACCCTCATTAGTTAAAACTGACCACCAATTGGTCACCTTTGAGCTAACACCAGAACTCAAAGGGGGAAATCAGACTAAAAAAGCAATGCAAACTATACCCTCCTAGGTGAAGGTATAAATGCATTCCAAGCCCCACCCCAAGCTGGAAGTGGTAACTATGCTGACGCTTAGACTAAAGCCCTGTACAATCACTTGGATCAGTGTGGAAACTCGGCTGTACCAGAAAGAACCAAAGCCAGAACCCCAAGAAAAAACACGCTGCCATGGTGGGCATCCAGCATCAACAAAGTTTACAATAAGTAAAACACAAAAATTCCACCAGCAGACAAACCACACTTATAGGCAGGAACCAAAACTGAGTGCAGAGGAAAAAAAAGCACAAAGTGTGGAAACACAGCAATCACAGTTCAAAATATCCAAAGGTAAAGTAGGCAGCAAACAACAGGCAGCAGGTAAAATAAATCCAAGTTTAATACATATACAAACTGGTAAGCACTTTCACTATGAAATCATAACTTCTTCAGACCTTAATGATTACAAACTGAATGTAAACCCCTTTGTTGTAAGATGAGTTGCAAACTGGCTCAAAAACCAGACACACACTATCAAAGTGGGTGACTCCATATCAACCAGCAGACCTGTTACCAGTGGGGTGCCATAGGGGTCAGTGCTGGGCCCCTACTGTTTGGTATATACTTTAGGTCAAAACTAAGGGGTTCTGGCTGACCAAGTTTGCAGACTACTGCAAACTAGATGCAATCATTGACTCCCCAAATGATGTCCAGTATACTTAAGCAGGGTCTCATGCAGACCAACGACGGGTGTTTTAGTCATAATCTCAAACCGAATGTAAAATGCATCATCATTCCCTTCGGAACAAACAATGTCCCTTCACACTATCAAATTTAACAACAATACCCTAAGTACCCATGAAGTGGTAAGGGACCTGGGATCACAAGTTGACTGCGACCTTAACTTGGACCATCATAATTTGTAAAGGCATCGCCTTGAGAGCAAAAGAAGTTATAACTCTCCCATACTCTGCACTTATCCAGCCCATAATTGAGTAGAATGACCCATTTGGTATGTACCATACTAAACATCTGCAGCAAATAGGCCTTAGAGGTTTCTAACAAAGAAGATCAAGGGGCTCCAGCATGTGTCTTACACAGACTGACTAAAGTCCATGTCACTATACTCCGTATTGTGTAGATGACTTGGGGGATAGTTATGCCTGATCTGCAGAGCAATCCAAGATCCAAACCTAATGAACTTGCTGCATATCTGTAAATCAAACTGGACTGGGGCTACTCATTCCAAGGACCTAAATTTGGCCTGCGACATAACTAGAACATGCTGGATGGACAGATTAATCTCCTAGTGACTGCTGCATCTTTGGAACAAGCTGCCATTTCATGTGAAACTGAGCAGTTCTATGACACTGTTCAAGAGGAAGCTGGACGAGTGGATGGGGCACCATAAATTCTTACTGGGGATAGTGCCCACAACCTCCTGGACATGGGCAGTCATCACTAAATGCAATCTTTGGTATTGACTAGCATTTTTATGGTATTACATTGGGATAAAACGGCTAGCCTTAGAATTACCTCTGGGTCGATAGCCTAGTAATCTTCAATGATCCTATAATCCTATACTTTGAGGCTGTGAGAAAATTTAATCAGCATTTAAAGTGGATATGTTATGACTTATAGCCTGATAAATGCATTATCTACCTTTGTAAATACACAGATTCTTGCAATATATTGTATCTTTAGAACCCAGGGTAAGAAAGGTTTGGATATAGTGTACATTTCTGTGCGATTTTTACAGATATCACAGAAGATACTACTTGACAATTAAAAATCCAAAAGTTAGGTACATATTATGTTTCAGAATTCAAGCTGGATACTTCCCTTTTTTGTTACGGCTAGTACAAATAAAACTAGTACCATATGCCAGTGAAGTACAATGGAGTGATCATAATTAACAACTAGATGTGTTTTGCTTTTGCCTTTTAAAGGGACTGTAACCGTGTCTTCATGTGTACATGTGATCTGGGTCTATATCAGTTTAACGAAAACTTATTTTATTGAATGCGTGCTCATCAAACCCCTTTTCATTGAACCATTAAATCAGCAAAACAGCTTCCGAGGGGAAAAAAGCTACTTGGCCACCAGGGTAATCGTAAGAAAAATTCACCATTCTAAACAAAATACTCCCCTAATTATATATACAAACTCTGACATCACACTACTTTGGGGAAAAGGGCAAATGAGCAACAATGGCCACTTACCTTCTTAACCTGGGAAGAGGTTTCGCTGATTTAATGGTTCAATGAAAAGGTGTTCGATGAATAGGCATTTGAGAAAGTAAGTTTTTGCTAAACTGATATAGACCCCCTGTGATCCCTATGTTAGCAAAATGGATATCATTTTTGCAATGATTTCTTACATATCCATGGAAAAGCAAAACTGATGATGACTGCATTTAGTAACGAGGCTGATGTAGCATATTCATATATGCTGCTTTTGCTGATTCAGAAAAGAAAATGTTTGTTTCATTGTCTAAATAACATTATAATGAGATTTTGCAAGATATCCTAACTGTGGGTAAAAAGATTAGGAAATGGCATAATGTCTAATTTTTGTAAGTTAAGGTACATCAGATTTTGACAGTGACTATAAATGCACTCTGGTTATCATGGTGCTAGAGAAGGTTGTAAAACCAGCAGCTTTAAATATGGTGAGAAAATTTGCAAATAGTTTTAAGATCATGTGTAGCCATAATTAAGCAAACTTCCCAAATTAACAAAATTTAATTTTCACATTATCTGATAAGTTACAAAATATATTTGTGGTATTTTGGCTGAGTAAAGACCTAAACAAGTAGGCAAAGATACAGTGGTATATCAAAGCAGTACAGAATATGAAATATTTTACATAATAGTCAAGTAAAGAATTAAGTTTAAAGTAAGATGACTAACCAATAAATAAATCCTTAGGTACAGCTGTTAGAAAAATATGTATTAATGTGTGTATTAGCAATATGCTTAGTGCATTTAGAGCTGGAAAAGAGTTAACACATTTATTCTATTTCATACTGCATAAATCTGTACAAACTGCAGTTGCTTTCTGACCTTGTACTGTTAGCTAAAATCTTGATTGTGCCTTGGAAATTTACTGAGAAACAGGTGATTTCTGCTTGCGTTAGGAAAATAATGAATAGAACAATACTACTTGTATGAAACTTAGACAAGAAGTTTCGCTGTGCCATGAGAAAATACACAGCTATAGAAGTTAGATAATTGGTACAAAGCCTACTTGAAAATATGAACTGCAATCAGCATTTGCTTGTATCTGTATGAGTACCTTGAAATGTAACACTGTACAATAGACGCTTGTGAACGGATTAATAGTCACCAAGGCCAGGTTGTTTTTCTGAAAAGTTTCTCACAAATCTAGTTATGTCAGCAGAAAATCTGAAGTAACATCTGCTGTAGAACAATGCTAAAAGTTGTGTTTGATTACGTCAGCTTAAAAGGCCATGTCTTGTAAAATAGTATAAGAATGAACATACTTCCTGTTAGTAGTTAGACAAATCCTTGTATTTGCATGTTTTTGTCTCCTTGCTGCAAGTAAATTGAAGTGCCTTAACTGAACCTTATGTATATTGGTCTTTGAAGTTTTTTCCTTTGACAGATTGGTCCTTCAGACCGGAAACCTTCACTTCGCCTCGGATCAGACAGGCCAGGTGGCTTGAAACTATACGGGGAAGAAACCACATCGGTTATTCTTATTTGAAAAGTCCTCCGACTGAATTGTCGTACAAAAGAGGCCTGCCACTTTCTGATCTGCGACTGAAGGACTGGTTTACTCGAACCAGGTGATCAATCACGAAGGCTCAGGTAAGGTGAATCCACCTTCTTTTTTCTGTTTTAGATCAGGGACTAGATTTTTATTTGTTCTGTTGAGACTTTACTTATAAGTCAGGGACAGAAAGATTACTGTCTTGTCATAGATCAGGAAAACAGAGCAGGTAGGCAGTCATTCTGAAGAGACTATAAAAACATTTGTGGTACCACGTTAAAAATAAGGTGTTGCATAATGATTAAAAGGGTAGAACAAAATGGGTAATAACTGTACAAAAAGGTCCCAAAAATCCGCCATTAACCGAAGACGCGAAATACATGCAGTCACAGCATGCTGATAATATTAAATACTACTCAAAATGGGTTAATAAGTATGAATTTGATGGTAAACTAGAGAAATCCTCACTTGTCAAACTTGTAAAACAGCTTAAAACTGATTCTAGAGGTCGGGTAAAAAAGCAACGTCAATTAGGAATTTCTTAGGCACACAGGTGGATTGAGAAAGTAAACCGAAGGGAACAAAAGAATAATAATTCAAAAGCAATATCCTTAGATAAGGAGGACAATAACTTGGTAATAACATTGGCCCCTGGCCCCACCGCCTCTCTTACCAGAATATGAGGCAAGTGAACAAGTTAGTCCACCCCTGCGATATCCTGCTGTCACTGTAAGTAGAGACACTACAAAAGCAAAACCGTTTATTAGAGATCCCGTCGAGACCAGGTCTCGAACACGGGCAGGAAACTGAAAAGGGGACATTGAGTTATATCAAATGGGTTGAAATTCACGATTTATGAGTGAAGAAAAATATGCCCACTTATAGAAGTGCCTAATCCTCAGGCAGGGCAAGAAGGTCAGGACCCAACTATTCTAGTGTATAAACCCTGGACTCCGGAAGACATCCGGAAAGCCACTGAGAGAATTCCCCATCCAAAAGTTAAATTTAGAAAGTTCTTAGATTTGCAAGGAATGAGGCTGAGTTATAATTTAAACTGAGAAGAGGTAGAAAAAGTAGTCAGACAAATTGTGGGACCAGATTGGCACATGATTAGTGGTGACTGGAATCCCCGTGATATTGCGCTCAGGCCCCTCCCACATAGCAGCACAGCGTTAGACAACAGAGTGAAAGGTCTTACAGACCGAATCTCTGAAAAATGGAAGCCTAGGGCAGACTGGACTTGCATTAATCAATGCATCCAACAGGAAGGTAAAACTGTTGACAGATATTATGCCAGACTGTTAAAATGTTTTAATAACCATTGTGGAATGCAGGTTCCCGAAGATCAGAGACACGATTCCCCATATGAGCAGCAGTTAAAGAATGCATTTTTGAAAGGCAGTATTGCACCTATAAGCAGCTTTATTACAAAACACATGGTAGATCATCATACAAGCAGGTTACAGTCATTGCTTGAGTATGCTAGACATGCCGAAAAGCATTTTAATAGCAAAAAAAAGCCAAAGTATTTTACGCAGTAATACCAAGGGCACCTACTGTGCCAGACCCACACACCCTGTTGAATGATTTAAAACCTCAACAGAAATATTTTTCTGTGGTAGATATCAGCAATGCGTTCTTTTTGATACCAATACACCCTGACAGCCAGCATTGGTTTGCATTCACATTTCAGGGGAAAAGGTATACATATACGTGACTACCACAGGGGTATTGTGAAAGTCCAACAATATTCTCACAAGAAATGGCAAGCAACTTGGTGGGATTTACCCCACCAAGAGGTAGTCAAAATTTGCTTTATGTTGATGATATCCTGCTGGCATCCCCCACCCAGCAAGATTGTAAAGAAGATACCATAGCGCTATTACAATTTTTAGCCACTAAAGGACATAAAGTAAACAAAAATAAACTGCAGCTTTGGAAAAAACAGGTTAAATACCTAGGATATGTGATATCCAAGGAAGGTAGGATATTAGATGAGGACAGAAAAATAGCGATTTTGCAAGCACCAAAACCCACTATCAAAAAGGAAATGTCCTTCCTGGGTACGACTAATTTTTGTCGGAGTTGGATTCCAAACTATGCTTTGGAATCTGCACCGTTGACTAACCTGATTTATAAAAAGCCTATGGCAGCACAGGATTTGTTACAATGGACACCAAAAGCAGAATCTGCTTTCTGCAAACTGAAACAGTTAATAGCGTCCTCATTAGTTTTGGGATTACCAAACTATCATAAATGTTTTTTCCAAACTGTAGATTGTAAGCAAGGTTATATGACATCAGTGTTAACACAGCAGCATGGGGACAAACAACGCCCTATTGCTGATTATTCATCACGACTGGACCCAGTGACACGGTCTTTACCTCACTATGTACAAGCAGTAGTTGCAGCTGCAATGGCAGTGCAGGCTTCGCCCTCAGTAATGTTGTTCCACCCTCTCACATTGAGAGTGCCTCATGCAGTCCCGATTATTTTACTACAAGAAAAGGTAGCATATCTTTCCCCTGCTAGGCATCTTTCCTGTATGACTATACTGTTGAGCCAACCTCATATGACAATCGAACGATGTATGACTTTGAACCCTTCTACCTTGCTCCCAACCCCTGTAGATGGCACACCACACAGCTGCCTGCAGGTGATTGAGCAAAAGACACTGCCAAGAAAAAATCTTATGGATGTTCCCTTGGATAACGCCGAGGTGACATACTATGTGGATGGCTCGTGCAAAAGGGGTCCTGCAGGACAAAACCTAGTAGGATATGCAGTAGTTTCTGATGGACATTATAGAAGCGAAATCTTTACCACATAGTTTATCTGCACAGGCAGCAGAATTGATTGCCTTGACACGGGCATGTACCTTAGCAAAGGATAAATGTGTGAACATTTTTACTGACAGCCAGTATGCTTTTTCTACTGTACATGTTTTTGTGCAACAGTGGAAAAATCGAGGAATGATGACATCTACTGGCAAACCAGTCAGTCATGCACAGTTTATTTTAGATCTTTCAGAACCTATTCAGTTACCTCAGAAAGTAGCTATTTGTAAATGCACAGCTCATACCAAACAGGACAGGATTTCAAAAGGTAATGCGAGAGCTGATACAGCTGCAAAGCAGGCAGCTTCAGAAGTATTTCTTTTGAATGAAAAACTACAACCTTCTGAGATTTTAGACTTAGAAATGTTAAAAACAATGCAAACACTTACTATGCAAACTGAAAAAAAGATGTGTAAAACGAGGAGCAATTCTCGAAAAGGGGCTGTACATCTCTAAAGAAAAAAAAAAACGATATTGCCATCTAATTTGTTTAGATATGCAGCTTTGTTGAGCCATGGGCAGTGCCATGTCTCAACAGGGGGGATGGTACAGCTGGTGAACCAAGTGTTCACGATGTATGGATTTACAAATTACTTTAAAAAATTTTGTTCGTTATGCCACATCTGTAATAAACATTATGCACAAGGGGCGTTAAAGCCCAAGCAAGGGAGTTTCCCTACACCACCGTATCCGTTTCATACTATCTGTATGGATTTTATAGAATTGAACAAATGTATAAATAAGAAGTGTTGTCTTGTCATTGTAGATATGTTTTCCAGATGGGTGGAAGCCTTTCCGACTAAAAATCCAGATGCTACGACGGTGGCCAAAGTTTTTGTTAAAGAAATCATCCCTAGATTCGGCATTCCGGAAAGGATCTACAGTAACAACGGCATGCACTTCGTGAATCAGATCATACAGCAGTTAAGTAAACATTTTTGCACTTCCCTAAAAAATCATTGTGCGTATCACCCGCAATCAGCAGGGCTAGTAGAGAGGCATAATGGAATTTTAAAGAGTAAGCTAAAAAAAAATTAGTAGCAGAAACGCAGAAAAACTGGGTGTACTGTCTGCCCCTGGCACTGTTGAGCATGAGAACTGTTCCAAATGCAAAAGGACTGACTCTTTTTGAAAAGCTCTTTGGAAGGGCTTACTATATACCTCAGTGAAAATCTCTCATGCCCGCAGACCAGGAAGCTGACAGTACATTAGCAGAGTATATGCATAATTATTTAAATTCTAAACATTTGTTGCAGTTAAATTCTGTTTCAGATAAAGAACGAACCAGACCATCAGAAGTGGCAGTGCCCCCTGGAGAGTGGATCTGGCTGAAGGTAGTTGAGAAAAAAAACTGGGCGTCTCCGAAGTGGAAAGGTCCATATCAAGTGCTTTTGTCAACGCCCACTGCAGTCAAAATTGCGGAGCGTGCCTCCTGGATCCACCTGATGCACTGTAAATTAGTTAAAAAACTAATCAGAAAAAACAGAAATGCAAAACAACCCTCAAAATCATCCTGTTAACTGTATTAGTAACTATCATATTTTTGTTGTGGCCTTTTCTTTTCACAGCCACACAGACTGAACTGAATAAATGTGAAGCGTTACTCAACTGGCATCCATACTTTAACACTTACCAGGCAATTAAATATGTGTATGCTGAGACTTTCAGTGTTTTGAATTGCTGGATTTGCACAGCTTTGCCGACAGCATACGGGGGGGGGGTTATTAATGACTACAGCCCCCCTAGGGGTCAATGAGACCTGGGAGAACTTGATTTATGATGCCTCAACCATTACAGCACAAGATAAAATAGCATTGCACTTGTCTGTTCCACAAAAGGGAACTGTGTGTTTTTATAAAAATGATACTGTTCAGGTGGGTTGGAGCAATTGCAATGTAACTGTTCCTTATAGATGTTGCACTAAAGGTAACAAAGTAAATCTTTATTGTAATACAAACTATGATTCATTTCTTGGATTGATGCACAAAACACTTGATGAAGTAAAACATAATTCTGTTCTTTATAAACAGCTGTCTATAATTGATAGAAAAATGTTTCATGCAGAGCAAGTGTACATTCATAGCAAGGTTACTACTAAAGTAGAGGACTGTTATTTTGTGTGTGGCAGAAAGGCATACAAATGGTTACCTGAAAATTGGTCTGGCAGTTGTTTTTTGGGTTACCTGGTTCCAGCCATACGACACACTGCAGTTTTGCATCATGGGAAAATTCAAAATGTCCGAAAAGTCATCAAGAAACCTGTAAATCCAGTGGGACAAATCGAAGCGCATTGAAAAGACCATCACTCTTTAGGCAAAGGACTGACACACATGGACTTGAGTGATAGTGTTATATCGTGGGCAGGCATATTACCAGCATATGGAGCAGTGAAATCGATCTGGGAGCTGGGAAAACTGTCAAAACTTCTCAAAGTAATGAGCAACGCAACTTTTTCTGCTCTCGAATTGATGAACTGAATGCTATGAAAACCGTAGTGCTCCAAAACCGCATGGCTCTCGACTTCACCCTAGCGGCAAGAGGTGGTATGTGCACTTTAATCCAAGAAAAATGCTGTTCGTATATTCCTGACCATAAACACGAGATAGACAATCATCTTGAGGTAATTCAGCAAGTGTTGGCCATGACCAAACCAGGCCCAAACCCACTGACGGACTTTTTCCAGAAATGGTTTGGGGGTGGGGTACCATCCTAATGAACATCCTGATTGCCATTTGTGTAGGTATGCTCTTACTGGGAGTATGTGTTTGTTGTGGTATCCCCTGCATGAAAAGACTGATTAAAGACCTTATAGACATGTCAGTTTCTGTAACCTTATATCAAAGTACTGAGTTTGAAGAACTGTTAAAAGACTAAAAATGCTTTCATAAGTTTAAACTGAATGACTCTCTTAACTGCAAATCCTGAGTGGAAGAGGTTAGGGAAAGAAAACAAACTGTTTATGCTTATTTTAAAAGTAAAATAAAAGTATTAATAGGGGGAAATGTTAGAAAAATATGTATTAATGTGTGTATTAGCAATATGTTTAGTGCATTTAGAGCTGGAAAAGAGTTAACACATTTATTCTATTTCATACTGCATAAATCTGTACAAGCTGCAGTTGCTTTCTGACCTTGTACTGTTAGTTAAAATCTTGCTTGTGCCTTGGAAATTTACTGAGAAGCAGGTGATTTCTGCTTGTGTTAGGAAAATAATGAATAGAACAATACTACTTGTATGAAACTTAGACAAGAAGTTCCGCTGTGCCATGAGAAAATACACAGCTGTAGAAGTTACAGATAATTAGTACAAAGCCTGCTTGAAAATATGAACTGCAATCAGCATTTGCTTGTATCTGTATTAGAAGAGTACCTTGAAATGTAACACTGTACAATAGACGCTTGTGAATGGATTAATAGTCACCAAGGCCAGGTTGTTTTTCTGAAAAGTTTCTCACAAATCTAGTTATGTCTTCAGAAAATCTGAAGTAACATCTGGTGTAAAACAGTGCTAAAAGTTGTGCTTGATTACGTCAGCTTAAAAGGCCATGTCTTGTAAAATAGTATAAGAATGAACGTACTTCCTGTTAGTAGTTAGACAAATCCTTGTATTTGCATGTTTTTGTCTCCTTGCTGCAAGTAAATTGAAGTGCCTTAACTGAACCTTACGTGTATTGGTTTTTTGAAGTTTTTTCCTTTGACAACAGCACAACAGGTCAGCAGCAACAATTCAATTTATTTGTAAGCGCTTTTGTTTGGATATACTGATCGAACTTCTTCAGACATTACATATCTCAATAAAGATTAAATAAGGTACCCATATAATCACATGACAACTAAACACTCCATTTAAAGCTATATGCAACTATACATCCCCATCGAATATTTTTCATAAAAATAACCAACTATATCCCAAAATATTTAAAACAATACATACATATTAGCAATAGATATAAATGTAATGAATACATTTACCTAAATAAAGCCTTCAATTTTAAAATGCATTGAATGGAACTATAATCATTCAGTCTAGGAAAATTATATGCATTTAATCTAATCTGCCAGAATAGTGCATTCTCCAATTTTAGATTCCAAGGTCCTTCTCTCTTGTCTTGCATTACCTGATCTATTATTTTAAACTTAAACCAATGGTCTGGATTTAAAGAAATATGTTTAGCTAATGCATTATGTAAATTCATTTTACTTATACTATACAAATGTTCCCGTAATTTACGTTCAGTTTTTCCTATATAAAAATCTTCACATGTTTGGTACTGGGTGATATTTATACTACCCCCTTCGAATTGCAGTTAAATCTGCCATTAATATTATATTTCTTCCACCTTGCAGAGAATGACTTCCCCATATCAATATATTTGCAGTATGGGCATGTTTCACGAACATTCCTAAAGTTTTTATGGAGGATTATAAGTACGTTGCAATATACACTAAAAGCTATTTCCTCTCTTAAAAATACATCTAGGTTGCTCACCAATGACCGTTCTAATTAAGGTATTGCTTAATAAAAAAAAATCCAGTTTTTAGAAAGTATGTTCCTTATTTCATGGGAGTCTGTACTAAAAGTGGTAATACAACTTAAGTATATGAGCTATTATCGGATTTTAACATCCCATTGGGGGGGGGGTCTGATCTCGACCCAGACAAACCTAGGACTGGGGAAAAATAACCATTTATTCTCTTTTCATGGCCTTCTTTAACCAAACTATCTATTAATTCAACAGAATAACCTATTTTCAAGTGTTCACACTCCTGTATAAATTCATTATCCCGAGAGGTCATTCGTGTTGCTTTCACTAGTTGTCCCTTAACGACTGAACATTACTGATGGCAGGGATGTGAGCTATTATAATGTAAAAATGAATTGGAGTACATCGTTATCCTATATATCTTATAAACCTACTTTCCACAATGCGTGTCCTTCTTTGTCTCTACATCTAAAAACGCAATACAGTTAGAGTGATACTGAAATATAAATTCTAAAAAAATGTGTGGTCCCATTTAAATATTCAACCAACCTTTCACTCATTTCTAAATTCCCTTTTAGTAATAATAAAGATGTCATCTAGGTAATGAGCATAATAAATATGGTCACTCCAAAATGTATTCTTAAACAGATATTCATTCTCCCAGACAGCCATTATTGTATTTGCAAAGCTAGCCCCCCCACATGGGGACCCTATAGCTGTCCCATTTTTTGTGTAAAATACGGATTGTCAAAATAAAATTATTGTAGAGAATAATGTATAATAGTTCTTCCACTAAAATAGTTATATCTGTGGTGGCCTGTTTCCTAACAAAAAGATCAGTAACCCACTGGATACCCAACTCATAGGGGATCAGTGTATAAATCTTTAACATCAATTGTTAAAAAGTTAAAGTCCACTTTAAATTCCCAATTATTCATATCTTCCAAGAAAGACCAGGAAATTTTACAGATGTGTGGTTCATCGATAAATTCTTTCACTTTGCTGCCTATAAAGTTGGCACATGCATATGTTAGAGTTGCGTCCATCCACTGTTGGATGAAGGGGTGGGGGTTGTATAAATCCTTATGGATTTTTGGAATCCCATATATCACTGGGATTAAGGGAGACACCATATGAAAATAAGTGAACAAACCAACATCAATTTGTCCATCTATGAACATATCATTATTATGAGATTTTATTCTCTGATAAGTCCCAGCTACTTCTTTTCATGTAAATTATTTATAGGTGGCTGACAAAATTCCCATCATCCTATTCTTATAATCCGCAATATCCATAAAAACTAACCACCCCAATCTGGTTTCATAACCCTCATGTTAAGATCTCTTAAGTTCAACAGGTTGCATTCATCTCTGTCCAAATTGTCAGGCACAAACTGTCTTTTTATTATTTAATACATTTCTAATATCAAGTTCACATACCTGTTTGAAGATCGTTAACGTGGGGTGTAAAGGTGGATTGAATGTACTTGCAATCCTATACAAACCAATTGAACTCGTATTTTTCCTTGTCATTAAGGTTAAATTAATTTTTCTTAACAATAATTTCAAATCAAAGTCCTGGCCAAGTCAGCTCATCTGTTTGGGACAAAAGTTAAACCCCGAGCTAACAAATTTATCAAATTAGTGGAGACATTGAGTGGAAAAATTAAATATATTAAAATCAGCGTCATCGTTTTTTACAATATCCAATTTATTTACAGAGTCAGACAGTCCTATTTGCGTCGTCTGTTGGTATTCCTCGATCGGGAGTTGTTCCAATATGATAGTCTCTGACTGATCGACTTCTCCACATGAAAATCTCGATTTGACTGGCTGTTACTATTAGAATTACTTCATGGTTACATCCTTGGTTACACAAATGTTGCTCTTTCAGCCAATCACTTCTTAGGGGTGGAGTATGTGGCTGTTCATTAACAACATTATAATGCTCCACATCATTACTCATACTCTGTTCTGCCATCAGATCACTGAAATTAACTCCTACAAGCCCCATCCTTGTGAAGGTAGCGGCTTAGGATAAGCGTGCCTTTCTCATAATCCTTGTTTGTCCCTGTGTAATTTCCTCATTTTGTTATGTAATTTCACTATGCATTTCTCGATACTGTTGAAAATTCTTGTATAATCAAACCTGTATCTATCAAAATCGGGGTCCGATGTGATTAATTTCTCCAGTAGTTCCAAATCTGATTAGATTACTGACATCTGGTTGGTATAATATTTAACTAACATTTGTAGAAACAAAACACCTTATTGGTTGAAAAACTGTAACAGTTCAGCATAAAAGGGACTGCTGTATTCCAAACCATTTGGATATTGCCATTGCTTGAGGCCCTTCAGTATCCCTTTCCTCTGTATGCATTCATTCAAGTAGCCAATTTCTAGTTGTAATTTTTTATGGTTTAAAAGTTTATAATCGAATATTTTCAAATTACCAGTAATGGAACCACCAGTCACCAATATTCCTGGTGTAGTACTAGCTGGTATACTGAACCAATCATCTGTTGTGTTTAACCAGTCCTTAAGTCCTGGAACACCCATAAGCTGGTACCAGTGGCTCTACATTAGCACATGCTACGGGGCTAACTGCATTCACAGAACCCAAAGGATGCTGATTAAACTGTGTGTTGCAGCTAACTGTTTCAGTTATGTTATTACTGTTAGCGGCATTTAACCTTCTGGAACCATTCTCCACAGAATTAAAGTGGGCACCTCTATGTACTGTAGTAACCTGGTTTGAAGCAGCATTTAATTGCTGTGACAAAGTCTCTACTCATTGAGACAACTGTAACACAAGCATCATCAAATTTCCGACTCCTTCATTCAATTCATTCCCTTCCACCACAGCCGGCATATTTTGCGAATGTAATGCATGTGTATTGTTGAAGTCACGTTCAGCCACCATACCCGATACACAAAAACTCCAAAGTAAGACAACTGTAGTATGACAAACCAATAAATAAATCCATAGATGGGTACAGCACAACGGGTCATCAGCAACAATTCAATTTATTCGTAAGCACTTTTGTTTGGATACACTGATAGAACTTGTTCGGACATTACATATCTCAGTTAATCAAGTTTAAATAAGGTACCCATATAATCACATGACAACTAAAACACTCATTTTAAAGCTATATACAACTATACATATACATCCCCATTGAATATTATTCATCAAAATAACATCAACTATATCCTAAAAATATTTAAAATTATACATGCATATTAACTAAATTTTTATATAGATATAACTGTAAAGAATACATTTACTTAAATAAAGCCTTCAATTGTAAAATGCATTGAATGGAACTATAATTATTCAATCCAGGATCATTATATGCATTTAATCTAATCTGCCACTGATGCAGGTTTTGAAATAGGCATACACGATCTAAAAGAAAGATTAATGGAAAGGGGCTATAGTGGCAAAGAGGTTGATAGACAACTCAGTGATATGCAAGAACTTAGGACAAATAGAGCAGCACCCTATTATGGTCCTAGACCTGAAAGGAGCGAAGATCAACGAACAATAAATAATGTAGTCAAGATTTCATTACCATATACCAATGACAATAGGAATCTGAAAGATATATTTAATAAGCATTGGTCAATACTATGCACAGATGATGGGATTAAACAACTGGTAGGAAATGAACCGAGTTTTTTATATAGGAATAAATTAAATTTGAGAAGACTTTTATGCTATTCAAAAAAGGATGAGAGACAAACAGAACTCTGTTACACTAAGGCATGTGGTCGGTGTAATCAGTGTGTATATATTGACAATGGATCAGTGTTTATACATCCTGACTCTGGTATACAGTTTAAGACCGAGGTGGAGGCAACATGTCTGAGTATGAACATTGTATACCTGGCAGTCTGCCAGATGTGCAATGCGTTTTATGTGGGCAAAACGAACCGCCAGTTTAAGGACAGAATACGCGAACATACATATCACATGAGGAAAGGGAACATTAATAATGCGTTAGCAAAACATGTAGCTGAATTAGGTAGTGAACATACTTTCCTGTTTAGAGTGTTGGAACAAATTAAATCAAACATTAGAGGTGGTGACATTAGGAACCACACAGAAGACAGGGAAAGCAAATGGATCATGAGGCTGAGGGCTGATAAAGGGTCTGGCTTGAATGAAAGAGCCTCTATAAAACCAGCCCTCAAGAAAAGAAGGAGCATTAATATTAAATACAAATAGCATAGATCCATATATCACACTACAATTCTTATAATGTTTGCATCTGTTTGTGTTTTGTTGTCAACTGTATTATACCTAGGATGTGTTTGTTTGTTTTTATACTGTAGATACACATGCATCTAATAGTTTTGTATATTTTTTATATATATTTTTTAAAAATTTTTTAAAATATTTAAAATAGTCCATATTTAAAATAGTCCACATTTAAAATAGTCCATATTTAAAATAGTCCATATTTAAAATAGTTCATATATTTGTTTGATAGATTTATAATAATCAAATATAATATTATTATTTGTTATTATCTAACATGTAATCCAGACATTATATGAATCATTTTAAGAGATGTCATCTTATTAATTGTTTATTTGCTTAATTGATGTAATTGGTTTTAATTGGTGTGTGTATATAATGGTACTATGGGTAGCAGCAATTGATCTGAAGAAGCTCATTTTGTGAGTGAAAGCGCTCATCAGCTGCAGCATTTCATGTTTTATGGTTGTCGATACAGTTTATGTGGATTAAAGCCTTCGTATACAGCTAGTGGTCTTGGTGTTTGATCTGCTGTGCTCCTGACTCTACATCACTTTTGGTTGACATAATCTGCCATAATAGTTGATTCTCCTCCAATTTTAGATTCCAAGGTCCCCCTCTCTCGTCTTGCATTACCTGATCTACCATTTTAAACTTAAACCAATGGTCTGGATTTAAAGAAATATGTTTAGCTAATGCTTCAAATTGCAATGTAGTTCTAATCCCTGTATAAAAACTTTAGGAATGTTCAAATGTAAAACATGCCCGTATTGTAAATATATTTATAGGGGGATGTCATCTTCTGTAAGGGGAAGAAATATAATATTAATGGCAGATTTAACTGCAGTTCAAAGGGGGTAATTATATGGCTAAGTGCCAAACCTGTCAAGGTTTTTATATAGGAAAAACTGAACGTAAATTACGGGTATGTTTGTACGAACATTTGTATAGTAAAAGTAAAATGAATTTACATAATGCATTAGCTAAACATATTTCTTTAAATCCAGACCATTGGTTTAAATTTAAAATAATAGATCAGGTAATGCAAGACAAAAGAGGGGGACAATGGAATCTAAAATTGGAGGTGTATGATCTATTCTGGCAGATTAGATTAAATGCATATAATTTTCCTGGACTGAATGATTATAGTTTCATTCAATGCATTTTAAAATTGAAGGCTTTATTTGGGTAAATGTATTCATTAGAGTTGTATCTATTTAAATGATAAGTTTTATTGTTAATATGTAAGTATTGTTTTAAATATTTTTAGGATATAGTTGATGTTATTTTGATGAATAATATTTAATGGGGATGTATATGTATAGTTGTATATAGCTTTAAATGGAGTGTTTTATTTGTCATGTGATTATATGCGTACCTTATTTAAACTTGATTAATTAATGATTAATTGAGGGAATGAACATCTGTTCTACAAGTGCCCTCCTTCACCACACATGCAAATGATATCAGAACTACAGACCTTCACAGAGCTGATTTTAGAAATGTGTGTTGCATTATAGTGTGAGAAGGTGAGAAAATATAAATGGCTTTTAAACTGGACATTTATACATTATAGCCTGATAAATGCACTGACTACCCTCCTGCTTTGATTAATTCAGGTCTGACACAACATTTATATACTAGTGAATGCTAATATTAGTGGTATTAATGAGACTATTTCACCTGTGTAAATACAGAAATGCTCCGCACAAGTTCTTGTAATATCATATGTCTTAAACTCTGGGTAAGTGTGCTTTGGATATATGTATACATTTTTGTTATTTTTCAAATGTCACTTGTATTACTTGACAAGAAAAAAAACAGGATTACTAACAACACTGTACGTATCATGTAATTCAAGGAAAATAACGATTGGTGCTTGCTGTTTTTTAAAAGGGAAAATATGTTTTTGTACAGATAAGTCTTGTACCATATAACAAGCAGAACAATGAAGTGATGGTAATTGTTAATAGCTAAAATGTTTTGCTTTTGCCATTTTAAAGAACTGCAAGAAAATAATGGGTCTGTGTTGGCAAATAAGATGATATTTTTGGAATTATCTCGTAAAAGCAAAATTGATATTGAGTATGTTTAGTAACGAGGCTTATATAGCATATTGATGATTCAGTAAAGAGAATGATTGTTTTATAGTTTAAATACCAGCAATATAATGAGATTTTGCCAGACATTCTTACTAGAAAAAAGTTAACCACTAAGACTAGCATCTTAATAAAATGTCATCAGATCTAGCAATTGTGTAAGTTAAGGTACATTAGACTTTTTTGCTGACTATAAGCAAGTGCACTCTGGGTAACATAGGAATAGACAAGGTAATTAAACCGGTAGCCTTAAATGGGGTGAGAAAATAGCAAGTACAGTTTACGCTCATTTGTAGCTATGATTAAGCAAACTTCCCAGATTAACAAAATTTAATTTTCAAATGATCTGATACAAGAAAAATATTCCTGGTATTTTGACCTAGTAGAGACCTAAATAAGTAGATGGGGTGGCAATGGTGGTGCAGCGGTTAATGTTGCCGCCTCACAGCAAGAGGTTCTCTGCTTTGATCCTTGGCTGGGGTGCCTTCTGTGCGGAGTCTGCATGTCCTCCCTGTGGTCATGTGGGTTTCCTCTGGGTGCTCCGGTTTCCTCCCACATCCCAAAGACATGCAGTAGGTGAATTGGACACTCTAAATTGGCCCTAGGTGTGAGTGTGTGCATGTGTGTGCCTTCTGGGGAAGGTTGGGTGCCGGGCTGGCAACTTGACACTGTAAAACTCCACTGCCAATCATGAGCAGACAGATGATCCGCTGTGGCGACCCCTAACTGGGAAAAAGCTGAAAGAAGAAGAAGAGACCTAAACAAGTAAATAAAGATATATTGTTATATTAGTTGGACATTAAAGGATATAAAGTATTTTATGAGTTTATAATAAGGATAAGTAAAGGATTAAGTGTAATTGTGTTAATGAAAATATTCTAGGTTTGACTCCTAGCTCTTGCTAGTTGTGGGAATTTGATAAATATAGAATTAGACATATTGTACTACAGGTCTACCTCAGTAGACTGAAATTCCATTTAATCGAATCGTACTTAACTGAGATGACAGCACTGAAACCTTATGTCAATGAACGTTCACATTAACAGAATTTTAATCCGGGAAAGGCAGTTGGCCAACATTAAAACAACAAACACACCGAAGCATGTCAAATCCACCCAAGTGGGGGGCTGCACCTCATAACTAAATATACCAACTCTGAGATCACACTATAGTGAAGAAAAGGGAACATTTCTCCATGTTGGCCAACTGCCTCCTCTTCAGGATTAAAATTCCGGTAATGTGAACATTCCTTAAAATAAGGTTTTGGTAGAAACACAGTACTGCCTTCACAAAAGGAAACACACAGGAATAAAGTGACAAAATGTATTCTTCTCTTCTGGTAACACAGCCTTTTGCCTTCAGGGAATAATGCAGCAATGAAATCCCATCCTTTTATGCTCCAGGTATAAAGCAGCATTAAGGCTTTCAGTAATTCAGTCATTAAATAATTAATAAATAATTAACCAGTTGAAAACATGGTAAACTAAGGGAACCCACAGTCAAGTGCTGTCCAAGAGAGAACATGTATAAGTACTTATTTATCCAAATGCATTCTGAAACAATATCTGCTGTACAAAGTAATATTACTATCCAAATTCATGCCATAGCAGATTGTGGAGTATGGCATCTTAATTTAAAGGCAAGTGCAACAAGAAACAGCAAACATGCTTAATTTAATTCATTTAGAGAAAAGCCTAAAGGAGAAAGATAAACTTCTTTTTACAAAGGATTCCTACAGCAAAAGAGACGTGGGGGAAACTTTATAGAAACCTTTTATTTTACAGTGGTAGTTACTAATCAATTCATGTTTATTTCAACAGAGTTGCCATTTGTACTCTCTGTACATTTAATTATAACCAAAAGGACTCGTATTGTAGAGTTGGTTATGGAAAAAAAACTTGTAGAAATGTTCTGCCTTATAAAGGGGTATAATCAGTGTGCACTAGTAACTCATAACTTGTTTTCAAAGGGGTAGGAGTATTGCCACCTGTAATTACTCTAGTTTGATTGCAGTCAGATTGTTTTGCACATATGCATTTTCTCAATATTTTTCCTCTGAAGTTACAAAGGGCTAACGAGGATTAGTTTCTGGAGCAAATTTTTAAGCAATTGTTTTGTATTTTAAAATGGGTTTAGTAATGTGTTCTAGAGAGTATTAAACTCCTTAAGGGGGGAAATGAGAGGGATTGAAAGAGACAGTGGATTAAAATGAATGCAAATGAGTAACAAGGGTACCGAGTGTATTATTAAAATATTATCTAAACTGCTATAATTTTGGCATTGATTCAGCTTTGCTTCTCTTTGACTTGTTGAGGTTCTTTATAAAGTATGACCTGTTTAACAGTGCATATATCATTATGAGATCTAGTACCATAAGAATATTTGGTCTAGAAATGGGAAGTTGCTTTTTGTAACCCGCTAATATTTTTTTTTTTTAAATCAAGAGCTGCTACTATTTTTAATGTTCAGATGTGGAGATGTATGGATATAGAAGTGATGTACATTGCATTTTCGCATTATTCAACAAATTGTGGGGTGGACCTAGGAAGAAAATTTTAAATAATGACAGTTGTATCTTTGTATGTGCAGGAACAAATATTTAATAGTTTCCATTTGAGATTTGAAATGAGATTTGATTTTTTTTTTCTTTGAGAAAGAGCAATTAAAGGATGACAGAGGGCTATATACTTTATCATTATTTGTTATAGTAAATAGGATACTAGCATAATGGAGTTGTAAATTAGATCCACCCATAACTCGAAGATATACATTTTATTTTGTGTAAAAAATTTGAAGGATAAGTATAAGACATTATGAAGATGTCATTAGCGTCTATAAACATGTTATGTGCTGCGTCTCTTGGAATGTATTCTATTTGCAGCACCACAACAGCACTGTTGGTGACATTATGTATCCCTTTGTGAACAGGTGAGGATACATTTCTTTGCAGCTTGGCTTCCATGAATTGTTGAAAGGCTGGTGAAAAGCTCAGGGCTTTGGCTCCACTGGGGACAGGGAATGAACTTGGAGTGATACTGAGATAATGGTTTGCATTAGGTGACAGATGTAAGTGTTTATCAACCAACATTTAAATCAGAAAAAGGGGAGATGTGGAAAAAACAATAGTGGAATCCTGGCTTGTACTGGGATAGTTGGTCACGTAAGCCCTAATAATGTGAAAATGTTTAGGATAAAATCCATAATAAATTGGGTTTAGGCTTATGATATGTATTTCTTGAGAAGGTAGAAAAAAGAGGCAGTACAAAATGGAAGAACATGTTTAGATTTTGTGGTCTTAACATAAGCATAGAAAACCATGGCAGGGTTGTAAGCATAGCATAATACACAGTTTCGGTGAGGGATGGGGAGTAAATATGGGGGTGTATACTGATGAATAAACAAAAAATTATAAAACTACAAGGATGCTTAGTATTTCATACAAAGGAATAACCTATATCAGCTGATGAAATGAGTATACAAGGATGCGAGGAGGAACTGCAGTTCACTCAAGAGACAGAAAAATAGCTGACTACAGTAGAGTAGTTTTGGATCCTTGTGACCTCATTGTGCTAGACAAAGGCTGTGCTCTGGCAATGAACAGCACATTTGAGAACAAGGGGTTATGGTCATTGTCGCATTCACTATAGAATTAAGTCATTTAAAAGCAATGGATGTGAATTTCACAAGAGCAGAATTTCAGTATGGACCTATCTGTCGTAAAGTTAGTGTATGGGCATTTGTTAATACTGTCATTCAAGAAACAATGACTTTCTTGGGCAAAATGAAGGAGAAGAAAGGGGAGCCATCTTATAATTGTTACAGAAGTACGGAAATTACTATTAATACCAATAATACAGATCACATCCACTTCAGAAGCATGGGAGCAAGACAGCAGCATGAAAAGCTATGAAAAAAAATCATAAACACATTTTTAAGACTCATAAGCAACTTAAAAATTAATCTTATGAAGGATGGAGACATCCACCCCAACCCTGGCCCATCCACAATAGTAGTAGACCCAAGCACAGCATCTAACAACCCAACGTGTACTACCCAGATTGATAGACTTCCAAACTCATCTCAACATCAGAAGCTTAAACAAAATCCATAGCCTACATGGGCTCTTAGCTGTTCACTCCCCTGATATCCTCTGCCTCACAGAAACCTGGCTAAAACCAATAACCAAAGATAACGAAATAACACTCCCACAGTACAACATCCTTAGATTGGACTGGATCTCCAGGAAAGGTGGCTGGGTAGCTGTACAATACAAGTCTACCCTAACAATAACAATTGACACCCAACAGCCACCCCAGTTTGGCAATGCAGAAATTCTCATCACCAACCTAATAATAAACAAAACTAAATGCAGATACATTGTCTGCATTTATATTCCACCCGGCAAGAATGATAATACTCTAGAAAATATCTTTACACTGGCTAGCTTTTAACTGTCCCCAGGAAACCATTGTCTCAGGGGACTTTAACATTGATTGGAACACCTGTTACTCTGAAACTCCCTCCACCCATTTAAACCTCCATGGGTTTACTCAGATCATTGCCACCCCCTCCAGATTTAGCAAAAATAGAGTCAAAGGTAGTATCCTCGATTGGATACTTAACAGCCACCCCCAAAAGTAGAAGTCGGGTACATTACCCGATGATCTGAGTGATCACTGCCTTACCTATATTATTAGGCTGAAAGCCGACATTCCCAACCAGCCCACCTACAAAACTACAAAACGTCAGGAACTTTAACCTTGACAGCTTCCAAAATGAAGTCAAAGCATGTAATTGGAATGTCTTGAAATGACTCCCATTACAAGAAGCAGTTGAATACTTCAATACCAGATTTCTGTCTATCCTTAACCACCATGCTCCTACCCGTACCATTCGTGTAAAAGCCACAGTTGCACCGTGGCTATCTAAAGAAACAAAAAACAAAATTAAACTAAGAAACAATGCCTGGGCCAGGTGGCATGTTACCAAAGCCCCTATGGACCAAGTGGAGCTAAGGAATCATGCCAAAAATCTGTCATTCTAGACAAAAAAAATCACTACACCCTCCTACAACAGAAATATCAGCTACAACCTCAAAAGTTCTGGGCTGGTATTAACTATCTTCTCCACCCAGGCTGTTCTGCCACTCCTACCCCATCAGCTGCCCTTGATAAATCTCCCTGCAGAAATTTCAAATGGCTTCAGCTCCTTCTTTACTGAAACTATCAGGTCTCTAGCTACCCATCTCACTCCATTGGACACAAACACCATCTCTGGCACATCTAGCCCTGATCCACCCAACACCAAACCCACCTTTACCTTTCAAACTGTACCTACTAACCTGATCCGGACCTTATTCAAAAAGCTAAAACCTACTACACGAGCTGCCGACCACTTCCCAGCTGAATATCTTCAAAAAGCAGCTGATGTCATAGCACTTCCCATTTCTATTCTGATCAACAGATCCATCTCAGAAGGATCCATCCCAGCAATATGGAAAATATCACGTTCTACCTCTCCATAAAGGAGGAAGTTCCACAGAATTATCTAACTTTAGACCTATAGCCATTCTTTCACCACTAGCTAAAATCATGGAAAGATGCATATACAAATCGTTCACTTTCTTATTCAAAACAGAAAGCTCACTGACTCTCAGCATGGCTTTAGGCCATTCCACAGTACCACCACGTCTCTTCTATCTTTCTCTAATGTCATCAATCTTCATCGTAACAACAACAAACTATCTTCAGCACTTTTCCTGGATCTCTCAAAAGCTTTTGATATGGTCAACCATCAGCTACTGCTCAATACCCTACAAACCATCGGTTTAGAATAGACCAACACGCAATACAATGGTTTCAATCCTACCTAAATGGTAGACAGCAGGCTGTCTTATGACAGAGCAAGCTGTCATCCCAACTTCCTCCAACCCTAGGTGTCCCACAAGGATCCATACTAGGTCTCCTTTTCTCTATATTTATCAGTGATCTGCACACCACCATCCCAGGAGCCACGTGCATCAAATATGCAGATGACTCAAAGTTTAATATGCTCCGCCTCCTCTCCTACACAACTTCTAACCCTCACCCAGACCACTTTCAGCACAGTAGAAACATGGCTAGCTAATTGCTGCCTGCTTCTAAATCCTAACAAAACCAAGCTGCTTTTTTCCTCCCCTAACCGTAGAATTTCTCCTCCTTCCTTCAACGTCAAATCTAGCAGTGACACCATTATCTCCCCTGATGATCATACAAAGCTTCTAGGCATAATAATAGACAACAACCTTAAATTTGATAAATATGTAAATCACACTATTAAGTCCATCAACAAAAAACTTGGCTCTCTGTACAAAGCCAAACCTTTCCTCACCACCCTAGCTAGGGTAGCTATTGCAAGATCACACTTCCTCTCTACTCTTATGTATGCCTTCCCTGTACTCACCAACCTATCCAAAACCGATCTCAGATTATCAGGATATTACAGTCATATAGCCAGATTCACTACTGGCATGGCTTTTAGGACCCACCATTGCCAGAACCTCAAAGCACTGGGATGGCTAGAGTGTCTTACCCTTCTACAGTTAACCAGCTTATAGTAGCTCGTGAAATACTCCATCAAACTGATAACACCCCAGCCCTCAAAAATATTCTCACCCCTCATAGTGCCACCAGGCCATTATGCTCAGCTGATAAACTAATGATACTGACCCAAAAATCCAACAACTCTGCAGGTGATGCTATATTTGCCAACTCAACCAGTAAAATCAGGAATCTACCCCCTACTACCATTACCAAGGAAACCTCACTACCCCTATTTAAAAGAGAACTCAAAAAAATACCGCGCATCTCATTGGCTGTGCTCTTGTTGTAAATCTGAGTAACAACTTCACTAATACATGTCTTGCTATGCAACCTGCTCTTTAGCCAAGTATCTATGCCTCATAGCATTTGAATGTCGAAGCATTGTGAATTATGAGATCTGATTGTATTCTATGTTCACATTTTCTGATGCGTCTCTGCCAATCAGATGAAAGTCTGCACATTGTGTATATTGATATCTGCCTGTATTCTTTGCTTCTAAACATGTCTGCCTCAGTTTATCACTCAGTGATGTATGTACTGTCTTTTTTTTGGTATGTGGAACTTTTCGCCCTCGGCCTCCGCTGAAAATGAATATATATCCAGTCGGACTATCCTGGTCAACAAATGTAAAATAAAAATAAAATAAATGAAACTGTTCACCTATGAGTTTCAGCTTGATAATATGGAAATTAATAATTCTATGCTGAAAGAAATAAAGAATTTTAGAATATTTTGAAGTTTCCATTGGCACAGAACAATAAATAGAATGAATACAAAACAAGATGTTCACGGTAGACCAGTCTGATACTGTTCTTGAGGGAGCAATCAGGGTATTGCGTCAGAAATTAATTGTGAATATGGCCATGCTAGACCTAAAACAAATTGTATGACAATGTATCACACAGCAGATTAATTGGTTAGATTGGTATGGGTCTTGGAGTAGTACAGGGAGTAAAACACTGGCAAGGGAATAGAATATATAGAATTATAATCAACCCAATTATACCAGATAAACATTTAGTGCCAGTAGATCAACAAAATGGTCAATGTAGAGACTGGTCCTTTGTATTATTTTTGTAAGGGACATTGCAGAAAGTCTGAATGAAAATGTTTGCCTCTTAGTGGATAAAAGAAAATAATGCAACAGGATTGATCTATAAGAAAGTATAAAGAGGGATAAATAGTCTCTCAATTCTATAATGGTCTATAACATGGTAGCTATAATCCAGTGGAAAACAAATGTCAAAAAACAGTTTAGGAAAGATTATGAAATGAACACAGTTGCAGAAGAGGCAGTAAGGATAAGAAATAGATCACTGGAATATTTATATATATGAGAGAGAGAGAGGTTACCTAAACATAAATGATGTGCAAGTGTAGCAAGGAGGGCTGGTGAAATAGTAGGAAGCATAAAAAGAGATGATCAGTTGGGAGGGTGGCTTAATGGTTAAGGTGTTTGCCTTACAAACACAAGGTGCAGGGTTTGAGTCTCACAAGGGATAATTGGCTAGGCTTAAAATGGCTCGCAAGGGCAGTTAGCTTAGTACGAACCTATGAAACAGTTACTCTTTTTGTATAGATTGTTAGTAAGTCCCTTTCTGGAATATTACATGAAGTTCACAAGACACTATCTTTGTAAGGGTTTAGACAAGTCAGATGCAGTTCAGAAGAGTGATAAAATGGTGGATTCTTGGTCTGTACAAGAAACTATATAAGCTTAATATGTATGCTTTTGAGAAATTATTCTCAGGGAATCTTGAGCATCCAGATAACTAGCTTATTTCCAAAATGGTTTCATAAGATGAACACAGCAGGGAAGAGATGTACAAGAGTTTCCAATTGCTTACCTTAAGGTGGGTTGCTTGATTTGTAGGTGTTTGAACCTGGATGCATAAGGATGCCATTTGCTCATTTTCATGATTTTGCTACATATTGTACTGGTATGCATGATTACTCATTTTTTTGTATTATCTCTCCAAGATTGTAGTATCTCAATAAAAAACATGTTTAATTATTTTTACATGATTGTCCATACTTCATGTTGTAGCAGCCTTGAAGTGAAAATAATTTGCTTTAGCTTCCTGGAGGAATTCATTATTTACACAAGCAGTGGGATTTGGGGACTGTGGATTGGGATATTAGGAATTAATGGAATGTAGTACTCTGGTAACAGGACATAATGTAAGGATACTAAGGGAGGGATTACGATTGATTTTCCAGGGGGATGGTGTTGAATGATTGATTTTCCAGGGTGATGTTGAACGATTACAACAGATTTCCTAGAGATGTAGTAGGTTCAAACAGTGAGAGTGTACAATTTCATAGGACACAAAGATAAGCAGGAGCAGTAGTTTAACCATCAGAAAGAGAAATGGGTATATGGAGTGCTACTTAATCATTTTCTGCTATAATAATTCATATCTGTCATTAAAAAAGGCTTTAAATGCCACAAATCAAAATGCATGATGGAGAAGTTTTAAGTTGAAAGTGACAGATTGTTGGAGAGGGGGCTTGCTCACTGCACAAGCTGAAGGACTAGCTGTGAGTTCTTGTTGCAGTTTGGTTCATATGTAGTTACTAGGCCCATGGGTTCGGGAGATCATTGAGAAGCCTCGTCCAAGTTCCCAATTGCTCCAGAGGGCTGTCTGGTTAAATTACTTAAAGTCACATGTTAAATGAAGGCTGAGAGAATCAAACCCTGGAGTACAGGAAGCATCAGGAGCATCTTATAGCCTTAATCCTATGTGCCAAGTGCCAGACTAATCTCTGTGGTAATTGTTAATTTGTATTAATATGTTTACCTTTCAGTTACATTTTTTTTTCTTCAGATTTGAAGGTTAAAATTCTTTGGGAAGTGATTTTGAATGAAATTCTGGGGTTCTGATGAGTTTAAATTCCATTTTAAATGATTTATGATGCTTTCGTTTTTTTTTTAATTGCTCATTCCCGAAGACTGGCTGTAGAAAGAAACTAGGGTGAGAAACCAGTCATATCTAGAAAGATTTTAAAATCATCTCCAGTAAAATACAAGTCAAACATTGCACAGATCATGACTATAATTTGCACAAAACGGTGTGAAATTAGAATAATTAAATAGTGAATTGAAAATAGTATTTTAAGCTTTTTAGTGTGATTTCTTCAACAGATATGTAGGGAAAGCAAAAAGAGTCTTGGCATAGTGTTTAATCTGTTTTAATTTTGAAAATACAGACCATCTGTCATATCCACTAAATGTTTTCATACTATGGAGCTGTTGAGGTTAGGAATTAATAAACTAGAAAATTATATAAATTTGGTAATTTGTTGAAATATTCATTCTGATGGAGTTTGGTGTGTGTAGCTTACGAAAGCACTAACTGTGAATTTTACTGAGTGTCTTGCAGTAAACGGCGTGTTCCTTATTTTCAGCTGTGTGGTTTTGTGTTTTTTCTTATCTGCTTAAAGTCCCAAATATAAAGCTGTTTACACGTTTGAATACTGAGGCAGCTATCAGGACTTTTAAATTCCCCATCAACTAATAGCATAACCTTTATCCAGCCTTTTAGATTATAAAAAAGGGCAACTTGTAGTTTGTCAGTGTGATTCTAGAAGTATTTTTTTATTTAACTGGGAAAGCCCACTGGGCACAAGTCACTTTTCAAGGGTGACATAGGAGTGCTGCCTGCGAGAGGAAATTGTGGGAATCAGTCCCAGGATTACAAGGTGAAGTTTAATAGCTCATAACCTTAACAATCTTTGGTAAATCATAAGACAAAATTCAGAGAGTGATTAGAAGTCAGGAATGAATACCAGATTATGCAGTACGTAAACATGGAGCATTCATGCACACAAGGCCAGGCAGTAGCTTTGTGCCTGAGTTTATTAAAAAAAAAACAAAGAACTTGGAAGTTCTAAGCCATGTAGGCTAATAAGGATGAATGAAACTCCGTGCCCAATTCCATTCCAAAATAGGAATCAATCTCACTATACTGCAACAAAAATTCATATTTAAACATTCTTTTTTTTTTTGCAATCTGATTTTTATTAGCATTTTTAAAGACACAAATACAGAATCAGTTACAAGTCACACAATGCAAATAGGTTTAAAACAGATAAGTGAATAAGTTTCATACAACCTGGTTAGGCACACGTACAATCAGTCCTATATAACAAAACGAAATATTAGCCTTCATTAAACAAGTGATTAGGAGATGGACAGAAAGGTAGCAAAATTTTTTGACAAGTATTTATTTTGCAGGATTATGGAAGTGTATCAGTACGCCTAAAACCTGTTTGATTTAACTATATACAATATATACACACGACTGTCACTGAATGAAAGGGTGTTAGTATAAGGAAGCTAGATGTTAGTGCTTGCACAAGGGTAGGAAAATATATTGTAGGGGGTTGTATTGTTTGTGATCATTCAAGAGTTATGTTGGAGGTAGAAATTAAAGAGGAAAAGTATTTGTCACAAAATTAACAGTCCAAAAGAAGTTGGGGAATTAGACATAAGGGGGATAAGATGAGGCCCGAAGGGAAAAAAGGGGGAGGATGGAGGTCTACCTAAGGATGATGTTGATTAAGAGCATCTAGTAGGTTATTCCAATATTTCTGAAAATAACTTATTTTCTTTTCGCTTGTTGTCTTAAGTTTACTTGCCAAAACATATTTAACAGCCATCGACTGGAAGTCCTTCCAAGACATTTTGGATCTGTCTAGCCAGTTTAAAGTAATGTAAGTTTTGAGAAGCGAACATAGTGTCACGATAACATGTTTAGTTTCTGATTTAAATGAACCTGGATAAATATTTAATAACGCCATTTCCCAGGATAGGGTTGACTTCATATATCCCATTATCTCCAGTCGTGCTCTTAGGGAGCACCAAAGTTTGTACATGTTTTTACTGGACCAGAAAATGTGGAGCATGTCTGCCACTGAATTAGGGCATATTGGGCACATAGGTGAGGTGTTTGGGTTAATTTTGTTTAGGAATGATTGTGTGTGATAGGCGTTACTGTTTATCATGAGCTGGGTATAGAGTAGTTTTTTGAAGGGGGTTAATTTTATTGTTGCATCAATTGCATCGAGTTTTTGGCATATTTAAACATTCTAAGAACTAGAATTCTCCAGTGAGGTTACATGACATAATGGGAGTGTTCATCCTGTATGTCAGATCTGGTACTACAGGCATTACGTGAGTGATAGCTATACTGCCTGCATTGTTAGGGCCAATATCCAGATAACTGGCCCTAGGCAGAAAACATTTCAGTGATGCCAGCCATGGTGTGTGTGCGCGCGCGTGTGTGTGTGTGTGTAGTAATGTAGCACAGGAACCATCCCTTTATACATAGGAGATGGCTCTTAGCTGCACATTTTTTTAAATTCTGAACTGTGATTCAGTAATACAGCACCACTGCTTGCCTCTGTTGTGTGTTTGCAGTGTAACACTGCATGCACAACACAGTTTTACATGTCATGCAAGCATGCAGTATTATGGCTGACATAGATGGCATTGTATTGTGAAGGTGAGCTGCACGAAATTGTCAGCTCTACCTGTACACAGTAAATACCTGCAGTGCCAGTTGTAACGTACAGGTGGAGCTGTGGGGATGACCAGCAGGAGATTAAAGTTGGTACATATCAAGTTCAGCATTTATCAGATGCCAAAAAGAAAGAATGAGGTATATAACCCTTTACCTGCATCTGGCACATTGAGTATACTCAAAATATGTAGCATTGAGATAGTGTTGGGTAGTGTAAAAAGTACTCCACCTCCCAATATGATTTCATACAGGGAGGAGTTGGAATGTAGTGTTTGTGTAGCTTTGCAGGATGGTGGAGGCTCTTTCCTATGCTAGCCAGATGTTTTTGGACCCCATGCAACCAGATAATGCAAACAAGTAACTATACTAAACTGTCTAATTCTCATTGTAGTTGATTATTCTAACCATTCCTAGAACAAATAAAAATCCTTTTAACAACAAAACAGACAAGTTATATAGCACAAGCATACAGACTATATGAAGGTATTTAACTATATTACACTGGACAGTGGATGGGAAAAATAGAATTCCAAGCACCAAAAGGTGCAAATATATTTCTAAATAACCATAAAGCAAAAGCTATTGATCAAATTTCTACATTACTGTACTGTCTCAGTGATAATATGCAGAGGGGATTAAGTCACGAAGGTAGAAAACTCAAAAGAGAGATCCCACACAAAAGATAGAACAAAGAGAGACTCCCAAAACACTGACAAAACATTCAGTATTTCTCTCCCATTAAAAAGCCATATATTAGAAAACCACAACTACAAGACTGAGATTGAATGTTAGGGGAAAGAGATTTTAGTAATGTAATGTCTTGTGTCAAGGGTTAGGGGCGAGGGTGGGGTTAGCACATGAGTAAGAAACTACAACAAAAAGAAAAAAAAAAAATCTTGCTTTTTTCCCACTTTCTGAAAGTTAAGAAAGTTCAGTTACAGATTTGCTGTTCTGAACTGTTTGGAAGTTTCTAGAAGGCCAGTGCTTGCTTGGGCTAAAAGAAAGTCTCTGTGTTCACCAGTGGGAGTGGTTAACACTGAACAGCCTGCCTGTCCCTGGAGGAGTGGTTACTACCTAGAAGCTGTAGTTTTATTGGCCATTTTAGGTCAATTCTAAACTCCTTGATCTCTCTCTCTTAAAACCCTACAACTGTCTTTTTGCATGGTTTTACGCACTGAGCAGTGTCGGGCAGCACCGCCTAAACAGGTTTAAACTATTCCAGGCTCCACAAAGTCTGCTCTTCACTTTTTCCCTTAGAACTGTTCAAACACTCAAAGTAATCACTCTATTCTCTTTCTAAAGCCCTGCACTTGCTCAGCTCTTATAAGGAAACACTAACTAACTAAAGCACTACACCCTCCTTGACTTCTCATAAGTATTAGGCTCCCAATTGGTCCTTCCTGATCAAGTGAAAAATCAGTTCCCTTCCCTAATCTGATCAGTAAAAAAACAGTTCCCTATACTAATCTGGTATGTCCATGGATCAGTTTCAAGGTTACTCTCCAGTCCAGCTGGTGAATCTGAGAATTTTGAGGCAATATTACAATTGCCTTATGTACACAGACAACCCTCTCCTCCTTCCAACAAACTCTAATACATGTGAGGGATGCAGTTACACAGCCAAACTGGAGGCAGAGCTCTCTCAGCCCAAGACTGGCACAGTCAGTCAGGAGGAAAAGGTAACCACCCACACCACAAATCCAGTCTCGCACAGACCTATTGCATCTGCATACCCAACACATAAACACACAAAAACATACTCAGAGGCTCTAAATAAAAATCTGCCTAAACAGCAAAGACCTACTAAGCAGATATCCAAGCAATAGCCACCCCTCAACAATACCCATGAATCACATATCTCTCAAAATCAGTGTGCCTCACAGTCACAGCCCTTAAGGCCAAACAACACACCAAATACACTTGTTATAGGGGACTCTATTGTCCGGCACACTGACGTCCCGCTCACCAGACTGAACAAGGAGAAGGTCACTGTAAGCTGCCTGTCAGGTGCCAGGATCCGCCACATAACGCAAGCACTCAGGTCGCTCCAAAGCAAGTACAGGTATGACTCTGTCATTTTCCATGCTGTTGTGAATGACCTGAGACGTACCTCCCTGGACTACATAAAAAGAGACATAGGGGAGCTCTCTGACCATGTAGCCCAGGCTGGTATGACCCTGACCTTGAGTAGCATCTTGCCCTCACCAAGAATGATGCCACAGTATAAAGACAAAATGATCAGTTTCAACAATTGGCTAAAATATTGGTGTCATTCAAAGGGGATACAGTGTCTGTCAGCCTGGGATGACATGCTCGACAAGCCACGTTGCTTCGCTAGGGACAGCTTGCACCTGTCACTCTTAGGCTTTCGTATACTGGCCAAGGCTCTTGCCACCCCCCATAGTGCCTTTTTTAGGCAAGACTCAAAGGACAAACCCACCTCCATAGACAACCCAAGGATAAAAAAAATAAAGGTAATGCTACTCAATGCCAGAAGTCTAAACCTCAAGATGCATGCACTCGAGGCTCTCCTCAGTATGGAGAAAATCAATGTCTGTGCAGTAACAGAAACCTGGTTCAAGGCTCCTGAGAGCACCCCAGCACTACCAGGTTATAACTCATACCATGCATTTCGGCCCCAAAACTCGGACCAAAGCACAAAAGGAGGGAGAGTATCTATATTTATCAAAGATACCTACACCATCCATGTGCAACTAACAGTGAGCAAAACTGCCTTTCAGTTTGTAGCCTGCTACAGAACACTCTCCCTATTACAGAAACCCCACTTGGCATTCCTGAGAACACTGGAGAATATGAAGGTCTCTCCAAACACTGTTATTGGGTGACTTCAACTACCCAAACATTGACTGGGAAAACTACTCAAGCCCAAACACCCTCGCCCAACGATTCCTTGAATTTATAAACTCTAATGCGATGGAACAACTGGTCATCACTCCCACAAGAAGGAACAACATATTGGACCTGGTCATCACCAACATGGGGACTCTGTTCCACACCAGAGGTAAACCCCTCATTGGTAAGATCACACCATAAACAAATTTCCCTGGACATCCATATCCCGTCTCCACCCCCAGCCAAGGAAATCACTGTAAAGAATTTCTCAAAAGCCAACTTTGCACTTCTCAAGATGGAGGTGGAATCCTTCAAAGCCCCTGGGCCAGAGGATAATACAGCCCAATCCGCAGAATCCTTTACAAATGTATTCTATGAGCACCTGCAGGAATGCATGGATCATGCTATCCCAAATAAAACCAAGACTCACTCCTCTAAAAACAGGAGACCGGTCTGGTGGACCCTGGCCATAAATAAGCTATACAACAGAAGGAGGAAGCTACTACATGACAGAGCAAAATCCCAAAAAGGGAAGGCATCTCTGATCAGTATTAGCAAGAAACTTCGATCCCTCATAAAATATCAAAGGCCAGTTTCGAAAGAAAAATTGCCCTAGACACTAAAGATAATCACAAGGCCTTCTTTAGTTATGTCAGAAACATGGGTGGAAACTCCCAGATAAGCTCTGAATTGTTGCATAATGGTACAAAATGTACCGAACCTACAGACATAGCCAACATCCTAGCAGACGGATTCAGCGCAAACTTCTCCCCCCCCCTTCCCCCCCAAAGGAGCAAATGCTTATCCCAACTGAATGTAACCTCACTGACATCACAAATGCACAGGTGAAAGCTGCCCTCTCAAAAGCAAAAAACACAGCATCTATGTGACCGGACGGTGTCCCAGGCTGTGTCCTATATGAGCTCCAAGAAGAACTGAACCCTCACATTAAGTCACTGTTCAAACTTAGCCTTACTACAGGATATGTACCCAAAGAATGGCATACAGCTACAGTGGTCCCACTCCACAAAGGTGGTGCCCACAACAGACCCCAGGAACTATCGCCCCATAAGCATGACTAGTCTGGTCTGTAAAGCTATGGAGTGTATTATCATGGAACTCATAAACAAAGACATTGGGAGCCTCCAGACACTGGACCCTACCCAATTCGGCTTTAAGGGCAGATCTTGCCTCTTAAACCTAGTTGATTTCTTTGAAACGGTTACCAAAGCCATAGATGAGGGCAAGGTAGTCCACACAGCCTACCTGGACCTCGCAAAAGCCTTCGACACAATACCCCACTCGGGCATCATAAATAAGCTTACCAGCTTAAATATCAACCCCTATATCACAAGATGGGTTGCAAACTGGATCAGAGATAGAACCCACATGGTCAGAATCGCAGGTGCCATGTCCAAATCCAAACCAGTTACAAGTGGCGTCCCACAGGGCTCAGTTCTGGGACCGCTCTTGTTCGGTATATACTTCTCTGAGGTTCAGGCTAACACGGGGGGATTATGGCTGACAAAGTTTGCAGATGACTGCAAACTGGGGGCCATAATCGAAACTCCAACTGACACAAGCATCCTCCAAAAGGGTCTCACAAAGACGGATGCTTGATGCCAGAGCCACGGCCTCAAGCTAAATGCTAAAAAGTGCATAGTTATCCCCTTTGGGAAAAACAAGGTGCCTACAAATTACCACATAGGTGGTAATCCATTAAGTACGGAAGAAGTAATTAGAGATTTGGGGACCAACGTAGATAGTAATCTCTCCTTTGATAATCACATTGCCAAAGTGGTTAGAAAGACCTTCTATATAGCCCACCTTATCATGAAAGGGTTTGCATCTAGATCAAGAGAGGTCATTGTGCCCCTCTACTCATCACTCATCAGGCCCATAATTGAATACAATGCCCCTTTTGGGATGTACCTTACCCGACACCTGCAGCAACTGGAGACGCCCCAAAAGTACCTCACCAAGAGGATCATGGGCTACAAACAGATGTCCTATGCAGCTCGACTAAAGAAACTCCAGCTCTACTCAGTTGCGATCTATGCCTGACATACAAAGCCATGTCAAACCCAGAATTAATGGACATGCTCCACCTCAAAAAATCCAAGTTCCTTAGAGCTACACGCTCCAGGGACCTAAACCTCAGCACAAAAATAAAGAAGACATGCTGGAGGGACAGATTCATTTCCCAGAGGCTCCCCTCACTCTGGAATAGAATCCCAATTCATGTTAGACATAGCCCCTTGCTGACCCTCTTCAAGCGAAATCTGGACGCGTGGATGGGAAATCGCAAATTCACCCCTGGGATCTCTTCTGTGTCCCTGCTAGACAGAGGCACAGTAAACTAATCTTAAAAGGGTACCTTCTGCGACCTACTTTACAGAGGCACAGTAGGCTAATCTAATAGGGAGGCAGAAGCCAAATACACTCTGGCTAGGCTTATAAATGCCCTAGGGCAGATAGCCTAGTATCTACCTATGAACCTAAGCAACATATCAGAGCATATTTTAATGTTATTACAGTGTTTTGTTATCTTGGTTTCAGACAGCTATAAGAATGTGTAATAAACTTCTAAAGTCTATTATAGGTTCATAGATCAGTAATAGGCTAACTGCCCTTGTGGGCCATTTTAAGCCTAGCCAATTACTCCATGTGAGAATCAAACCCTGCATGTTGTGTATGTAAGGTAAACACCTTAACAACTATGCCAACCTCCCACCCTATATGATACATAGCAATATATTTAAAGTATAATGTTTGTTATGTTAATATAGTTTGATTACTTTTACATGAATGTAAATTTGCTTATTTCACAAGTGATAATTCAATAAAGGTGTTTGGAAGAAAAAAATAAGTACAAATACAGTATTTATTGATTTATTGATTTATTTATTTCCAGTTTGATGACCGGGGAGGTCCACTGGGCTCAGGGAGCCCGTTTTCAGTGGAGGCCCGGGGAGAAAAGTTCCACATTACATAGTAAAACTAAGCAAAGTATAATAGCAAAAATTGAAGAACATACATTACATACTAGATTAGAGACGAGTTGTACATTGGTTATAAAGCATCTAAAAATGGTTATAAAGCAGCTAAAATTTGTAAGATGGCAGTAAAGAAAAATTCTTCCCAGAAAAGGGGCGAATAAAAGGTGGAAAGTACATTACTTGCAATGTATACATTCATGATATTGATGTATTCAGAGAGAGGCAGTTGTATAATTGAAAAGGTTGGAGAACATGCATTACATTTTAAGTTAGCGTCAAGTTGTTGTTCTTTGTTAAACAGCATCTAAAATTGTATGATGGCAGTAATGAGAATCATTCCCAGAAAGGGAAGAGTAAAAGACAGATAGTAAACTATTTACAATATATACATTCAAGATATAGATGTTAGATTACATTATATTCAGAATGAGGCAATTGTTTAGGAAGTCAGTATGGAGTAGAGTTACTTATAGTAGAGTTACTAGCAGGTTAGGTAGGGAGAGTGCAATTGCATTTCCAATTATAGGAGAGGTAGGAATGGAAATGGGTTTTAAGGCTGTAATTAATCAGCATGGATTATTTAATTATTGCAAGCTGTAGTGATTTTTTGGGTGTTAACTACCTACCTATTTGGTGCACACTTTCATTTACTGTAATACAATAGGAATGCGGTACATTGTGGTATTTTTATTAATACCACACTAGAATTAATAGTTAACTAGTTTTTTTGTTTTATCTTTGTACTTTTCCAGCACCATGTTGGAGGATTAAATAATTAATGACTGTTTTACAAAAAATGCACAATATAGGCTCACAATTTTTTTTTTCAGTTAAAGAATTATCATTAATGGAGGGGAAACAACTGTTTATATAACTGGTTAGTGCATTGCCTGCCTGTTTCTTAAAGCACTTTCTAAAAGAAGTTAGCAGAGCATTAAAGCTGTCCATAAAATTCTCAACTGACAGAGATGGAAGGTGGTTATGTTGCCATCTCTGGTCCTAATATTGATGGTTTTCTTTTTACTACAAATCAGTTCACTTGCCTTAAGTTTAGCCAAAATTCCTTTACGCTTATGACCTTTATTTGACAATAAACTGCATAAGTTAAAGATCTAGCCCAACTTCAGAGAAACCTAGAGAATGACATTTGTACAAAAACATAAAGACCTTGGTCTTGTTGATGCATAGAGCAACATGCACCCTGGTCTCAATGAATATACATGATTCACTCAGTTATCTCAGATTATTTGTAATTCACAGATTAAAAGTTTGCCATGAAACATCTGGTCATAATATCATTTCTATAAATATAATGTGTGAAATAATCTTCCAGGTTTGACATATGAAGTCATCTTCCAGGTCTCGTATATGAACAATAGCTTCATTCATGTTGAATCATTTAGAAATCGAAAATTGTTCAGAGTGTACCTGTCATTATACCTTTTATTCTCTATGACAATGTTTCCTTTTGCCGTGTACTAATCATTAAAACTATATTTACAAACGTAATCGGGATTAGCAGCTAGTATGCTGAATCAAACATGAATAAATAAGAGAAGCTGAAACAGTTATTGCTGATCTGTTAAGCAAGTATAACAAGGCAGATTTAAAGAACACAGATTTACTTAATACAAGCAAACAAATGAGGATTTATATCACTTTTGTTGGCCTTGTACTGTTATCACTTAAAGGAAGCTACTAATTTGCAAGGACTTAAGGAGAAAAGCCTGGAACATACCTGTCTTGTTAACTAAAATGAGATTAGAACATAGAAGGTCACATTACTAAAGACTTGCTCTCAGTGTAAGTGACTTACTCAAGTGTAAGTCTGCCCTGATTCTGAAAGACTTGTTCTCATTGTGACTTACTTGGGTGCGAGTCCTATCTATAAAGCAGATGATCTTCGTGTTTCACTGTTGCAGTCATTACATTTGGGGTAATCTGCTGGCAGGTTGCCCTCAGTCGGCCTGATTAACAAAGTCTTGGGTCCTGCGTCGGTTGCTGTCCCTTCTTCCATGACGTCAGGTCATCAGGGGTATAAAACATGCAGCCGACGCCATTACATCAGTCTTTCTTGCAGCGCGGTGCCCAAAGCAGAAGCAGTTCGCAAGTGCCGGTCAGCAGATTCCTGAAATTTTCGTTTTCGAGTTTCAGATCTGAAGTCTTCAACTAAAAAGCTAAGTACCCCGTTCGGGAAACTTTTTCTTGCTCCTTACTGATGTCAGTAAAAGTTAATAATTGCATTACTTGTGGGAAGCAAATACCTCATAAGGATTTTCATTTGTACTGTATTCCTTGCCCTAGGCCCTAACCACAATGTACCTTGCTGTCGGTTTTGTGCTTTATTTAATCAACGCACTATCAAACGTCTGTACATTTTTGCTTCTAAATATTTTGACTCATGCTTTAATTATCCAGAAATGTCGTCGGGTTAGCAATCCAACTACTGGAATACCTAAAAAACGCAAAGAAAAAGGCCGTTGAGGTCCAAAACAGCCGACGATGCTTCTCCTAAACCGGTCGCCAGTTCGCCGGTGCTCAATGAGGTGCTTTTGCAGCCCCTGATATCCGCTACCTCTGATTCACAGGCCTTTACTGAGACCCATTCAGAGTCTGATATGCCGCGAGATGCCTCAATTATGGAACCTGTGGATGTCTCTACCTTGGATGGGTCCGGAGCCGCTGTGTAGGCACCGGCTTCTGAGGGTGTTTTCAGGCCTACAGATTTGTATATTAGACAGACACCATCTTCAAAACAAAGGCAAAAATCACGACCTATGCCTAAAAAAATGACGCCTGGGCCACATGTGCAGGCCCCTATGCCTAAAAAACAAATGATCAAAATGGGCTGAAGATTTAATTACTCTGATCAGGGCTAACCAACCCCCCCCCTTCTAAGAGGCCTAGGCAAGACATTGCTTATGAATCTTCTGAACAGGATTCTATTTCTTCTGACTCTTCTAATGAACAGGAATTGTCTATACCTACTTATGAGGACTCTGATGCAGAAGATTCCATTCCTTCTGCTTCGCCCCCTGAGGATTTTTCTTTTGAGGAAACTTTACATACCTTAAGGTAACACTTCACTGGCAAAGTCAGGATTTTTCTGAATCTAAAAAGAGGCTTGGGGATTTTCTTCTTCTCCCTCAGCATAGGCTATACCTCCTTTTCTAGACATTGTTGATGATGTTTTTTCAGAATCTAGTATGGCTCCTGATTCTCTGCTTCTGGCTCCTTGTAAGCCAGACAGATACTACAGGGTTCCTGACTCCCACAAATTCCTTTTCAAAAATCCTGTTGCAGATCCTGAAACCATTTCTCAGGGTCCCAAGGGCATTAAGGCTTCTACTGTTAAAAATCCTACCCCTGCTGACAGAGATTCCAGGATGCCGGATAGATGGGGTAAGAAAATTTACACTTCTGCAACCCTGGCAATCGGAGCTTTAAACTGTCAATTTTATATGCTAAAATATCAGCAGCATATCATGGGACTACTTAAACAGGAAATGATGTTGATTTCTGACTGTGTGGGGAAATAAAGATTTACAGGATTTATTGCATTCAGCTGAACAAGTTAGAAAACGTACTTTGCAATGTGGTTTTGATTCTTTGGAGGCCTCTTGCAGGGCTGCTGTAACTGGGTCTGTACTAAGAAGGCATGCTTGGCTCAAAGAGCAAAATCTGCCTGATCATGGTAAAGCATAATTGTTAGATGCTCCTTTACAACAGGACCGTCTCTTTGGTAATAAGGCTATAGAAGTTCTAAAAAAGATGGAAGATAAAGCTAAATCTATGCAAAGGATTTCTTACAAGTGCAACCTCCAAGATTTAGTAGACACTGGCCAACCAAGAACTGATCCTTTCCAGTTCCTTCGAGAGCCACTCAAGTCAAACCCAGACATTCCAAAGGCACCAGGTTTAAGTACCAAGGGACATTTAGAACAAAACAATGGGGTGCCTCCTCTTCCAAATCTGGAAACAACAAGACCCCTCCCTATGGTAAGCAGTCTCATTGACTTCCCTTTACACTTACCAAGCACTTACCTTTTAACCGCTCCTTTGGGGGGAAAACTGGCTCTTCATGCAAAAAACTGGCAACTTATAACCCAGGACAAATATTTTATCCTAGGGAAACAGATTTCATTTCCACACACTGCCAATTCCAAATGGATGGCCAGACCTGCCCCCAAATCAGTGGGCAGAGGCCCAAAAACAAGTACTTTCCCTCATGAGCATGGGGGCTATTCAACTAGTACCAGAAGAGGAAAAGGGACAAGGTTTCTATTCAAGACTTTTCCTGGTACCCAGAAAAGACAAATCTTGGCGTCCAATTCTGGACTTATCTACTCTAAACACCTTTCTGGACATTACGAAATTCAAGATGCTAACTCTTCACCACTTACTTTCTATGCTAGGCAAAGATGCCTGGTTGGCAACTCTAGATTTAAAAGAGGCTTGCCTGCATATCCCAATCAGGGAATCTTGCAGAAGATACCTTTGCTTCAAAGCAGGCTTCTTGCCTTACCAGTTCTCTGCACTGCCCTTTGGCTTATCTACTGCGTCCGGGGTCTTTACAAAGTGCCTGGCTCCAGTAATTGCATTTTGCAGGCAAAGAAATATTCAAATATATCCATACCTGGACGATTGTCTAATTCAGGCAGAAAACAAAGACATTCTTCTAAACCATCTGGTGTTTGTAAAAAGGGTTCTAACTTTTCTAGGGTACACTATAAATGAAAAGAAATCACAACTGGTACCCCCTCAAAAAATTACATTCCTGGGTGCAAGCTTGAATGCAACTGCCCAGATGGCTTTCCTTACACCAGAGAAGCAAATTCATTTGGTGACTTACTTTAAACAGGTGGCCACAAAAACCCTGCTTTCTGCAAGGCAAATACTGCAAGCCTTGGGGTTCATGGCCTCCTGCATTCTTTTAATTCCATATGCAAGACTGCATATGAGGAAACTTCAGTGGTACTTAAAAAAAAAAAAAGTCTATGTAGTCAGTATTGTCACAGCCTGGAAACAATGATTCCTATCATGCCTTGCCTGCAACTAGCGTTCCTATGGTAGACAGAGGCCTGCCACCAAAACAAGGGACTGCCATTCACACCACCCCCTGCCACCCAAACCCTAACTACAGATGCATCAGACTATGCTTGGGGGGGGGCTCATCTGGCAGGGAAGTGCATTCAGGGCAAATGGAGCCCAAATCAAATGCACCTTCATATCAAGCAAAAGGAAATGCTAGCTGTACAGCATGCACTGACAGCCTTCAAGGATTACCTTCATCCAGGAAATTAATGATAAAGACAGACAACAATACGGTTATGTGGTACATAAACAAGCAGGGGGGTACACACTCCTGCCCCCTTTGCAGACTAGCCAATGCATTGTGGAACACTGCCTTGACCTATCAAGTACAACTACAAGCTCAATTCCTGCCAAGAAAACTGAATACTCTGGCAGACGAACTAAGCAGAAATCTCATGGACCCGCATGAATGGAAACTGGAACCACAGATTTTCAACATGTTGACACGAAAATAGGGGAGCCCAGACATAGTTCTGGGGTGAGGCAAAAAGATCTATCAGTTGGACAAATTTTGCACAAGAACTCATCACAAAAAAGCCTGGAAAGTGGATGCTCTATCCTTCAGCTGGAAAAAAACAGTCTATGCCTTTCCCCTTTCTGCCTCTGCTCTCCAAAGTTCTACTAAAAGTCAAACAGGACAAACCAAAAATTATTTTGATTGCTCCAGACTGGCCTCACCAACACTGGTACTCACCCCTGCACAATGTGTCACACCTTCCACCGTGGCACCTGCCTCAGACACCTTACTTACTGTCTCAGCAGAACAACCAAATTCTGCACACTCAGCTCCAAACTTTGAATCTTGCAACGTGGCTAATCACCTAAATTCACCCTTTGCATCCCTCAGCAAACCTGTGAATGGATGTCATTTTGGAGGCGAGAAGACCTAGTACTAGAAAATCTAATGCTGACAAATGGAAAATATTCTGTGCCTGGAATCAGTCTCAAGGGTTAAGCACAGCAGTGCCCAACATTACTCAAATTTTGCAATACTTAACGGAGATGCTTTACAAGGGCCTGTCCTTTTCTTCCATAGAAATCCATGCCTCAGTCATTTCAGCTCATTACAACACAGAACCTCCCCTCTTCTCTCATCCTCTGCTAAGGCAGTATCTCAGAGGGGCCAAAAACTTAAGACCACCCAGGAGAGCTCCAACCCCTGCCTGGGACCTCAATTTTGTATTTGAGAAGCTTACTCTCCCTCCTTTCGAGCCAGCTGCTACTGCAGACTTACAATTTCTCTCCTGGAAAACCGCTTTCCTTTTAGCAGTCACATCAGCTAGAAGGATTTCCGAATTACAGACTCTTATGGCAGTGGAGCCTTTCATCATTTTTCATGCGGACAGGGTATCTCTCAGGACCAATCCATCTTTCATGCCTAAGGTGGTATCCAGTGTGGCTCTTAATCAGACCATTCATTTGCCAACTTTCTTTCCAAATCTACAGAACAAGGGGGAGCGGATTCTGCATTCATTGGATGTACACAGACAACTTAGATTTTACTTAAACAGGACAAAATCTCAAAGAAAAACTGAACAACTGCTGGTGGCATTTGCTGCAGGGGCAGAAGGAAAGGCTATTTCAAAGCAAACCATTTCTAAATGGATAAGCCATTGTATTTGTTTCTGCTATATGCATCATGGAAAAACTATCCCCCAGGGGATCAGATCCCATTCCACCAGGGCTGCATCTACTTCAACAGCCTTTCTCAGAGGTGTTCCTACCAGGGACATTCTAGAAGCTGCTACCTGGAGCTCAGTTCATACGTTCATCAAACATTATCATTTACCATTTTTCTCTAAATCCAGAGCTGGCTTTACCACTGCTGTCCTGCAGGGCCTTATAGCTGGTCCTAATGCTGTATAATTCCCTCCACCCAACCATAGCTTTGGGAATCTACCCAAATGCAATGACTGCAACAGTGAAACACGAAGAACATAGTACAGTTGTGTACACTTACCATAAATGTAGATGTTAAAGTGTATTCACTGTTGCAGTCCTGGTTACCCTCCCTCCAGCCCCCTATTTTTCTCTGGCTATACCTCTACTTTCTTTCACTATGCTTAAAAGCCCTTTAGGTGTATTTGCTTTTGGGATTGGAGATATGTTTTTTGTGTTTTCAATTATATTTGCTCCCTATTTGGGGGGCATCTGACATCTGGGGCAAGAAAAACTGATGTAATGGTGTCAGCTGCATGTTTTATACCCCTGACGACCTGACGTCATGGAAGAAGGGACAGCAACTGACGCAGGACCCAAGACTTTGTTAATTAGGCTGACTGAGGGCAACCTGCCAGCAGATTACCCCAAATGTAATGACTGCAACAGTGAATACACTCGAACATCTACATTTACGGTAAGTGTACACAACTGTACTTTCTTCACTACACCAGAAGACTTCCTGAGGTTCAAGCATACTGGACCTGGTACTCACCAATATAGGAAAGTCCTGCACCCTGCCTCCCCAGTGTCATGTCCTCACTGGTGATGTTGGACCACAAAGGTGTCTTCTTTGAAATTAAATCAACTTGGTAACCCCAGCAAACCCTGTAACAGTTAGGAACTATTCCAAAAACAAACTACCCATATTAACTGATAGTTTATCAAAATTCAATGGCCCTCTCAACCCCAAATTCACAACAACTGATAATGCTGTCCACAGAGACCCTGTACAGCCATGAAATGGCTGTATAGAGGCTGCCATACCTAGTAGAAGTAAGCCCAGGACAAACTCTAAAAACAAACTTAACTGGTGGAATCTTAATCTTAATAGGCTTTATAACAAAAGGAAAAGAAGTCATGGCTAAAATCAATAAGAGGAACTCCCATAATGATAGGAGCTCTCTAATTAAACTAAACAGGAAACTAAGAAGACTAATTCAACTGGGCCAATTACAAGGTCAAAATAGCCCCACAAGCTAAAGACAACCACACAACCTCAAAGGCAGCTCAACTCAGTGTGCTGATCTGGTGGTCAGTGGCACCACCTTCACTCAGCAGAGTGACACAGCTAATTTGCTTGCCGACAAAATTCCACTCAAACGTGTCCCCCAACTGCCCCCCCCCCCGTCTCCCTTCATGAAGTACTTACTAGCATAACCTCACCCAAACTATTATCAGGGAGCTGGTCATGGCTGTGCTTGCTAAGGCCAAAACCACATCCTCAGTGGGGCCTGACAATATCCTGGGATGCCTTCTAAATAGCTGGAAACATGTCCTATCGGGACCACTTGAATCACATTTCAACTATAGCCTCAAAACAGGCTTTGTACCACAAGACTGAAGGACTGCAATGGCTATCCCACTTCACAAGGGTGTACCACAAGACTGAAGGACTGCAATGGCTATCCCACTTCACAAGGGTGGACCATCAACCCACCCTGGAAACTACAGACCGATCAGTCTGACTAGTCTAATATGCAATGCCATGGCGCAAATTATCATGGAAATGCTCACCAAAGACAGAGATCAGCTTTGGACACTGGACCCAATCTAGTCTGGCTTTCTCAAGGGAAGATCATGCTTACTAAACTTGGTGGACTTCTTTAAAACGGTCACCAAGGCATTGGATGAGGGGTAAATGGTGCATACTGCGTACCTGGACCTGGTTTAGGTGTTTTATACAATACCTTACTCGAGTATAGTTGACAAACTCACCTAACTGGGCATAAATCCATACATAACTCTCAGAATAGCCAGCTGTCTCACAGGCATGATCCAGGAAGTCAGGATTGTTGATACTACCTCCACTAAGAGACCCTTCACCAACAGGGTACCTTAGGGCTCCTTTCTGTGACCACTCCTATTTGGAATCCATTTCTTGGAGGTAAAGGCTAATGTTAAGGGCCTTTGGCTTACCAAGTTCACAGATGACTTCAAATTGGGAGGTATCACTAATTTGTCCAATGACACATACATCTTACAAGAGAGTCCAACACAGACAAATAACTGGTGCCAAAGTCACTGACTAAAACTCAGTGCCAAGAAATGCATTATAGTGCCTTTTGGGAAAACTGCCACCCAGCTTGATTACTCCATTGACAAGACACCCCTAAGAGTTGACCCAGTAGTCGGGGATCTGAGAACATCTGTTAACAGTAATCTGGCCTTTGACCAGCATGGGGCCGAGGTAGTAAGAAAGTCATTCTATGTTGCCTGACGTAAGCAAGAGTATGGCATCCAGGTCCAAGGAAGTCATAGTGCCACTTCATTCACCCTTATCAAACCCATCATTGAGTGTAATGGCCCATTTGGCATGCACCTAACCAGGCATTTACAACAAATGGAACAAAGGTTCCTTACCAGGAGAATCTAGGGTATAAACACGTTGTCCTATATGGATCGCCTTGAAGCCGTATCTCTACACTCTGCCTCCTACAAGTTACTGTGAAGCGATATATGCCTGGCATACAAAGCATCTTCAGATCCATCTCTGCTGGACCTTTTGCACAGCCACAAAATGAACAGATCAGAACTATTAAATCCATGTTTTTAAATTTTGCTTGCGACAATAAGTCATGTTGGCAAGACAAATATGTGTCTCAGAGTATCCCCATACTCTGGAACAGGATCCCCATCCATGGGAGGCAGAATCCATTCCTAACCCTATTCAATCATAACTTTGACCAATGAATGGGAAATCAAAAATTCACCTTGAGGCTGGTCCCCATGTCTCTGATACACAGGCAGACAGTAATGCCCAACGTAACATACCCCCCCACATAACCTCCTGAAACTTCCTAACATCCTTCATCTTCATAAATGCCCATGATACATATGGACACAACTGGGTTGGATTCCATGGCTAGGTTTACAAAGGCCCTGGTTGTCATTAGCCTAGTGTATAATTATGAACATATTTAAGTGACTTACTCTGGAGTAATACACAGGAGAAAGTCACTATTACTGAGAGAGTCTTTTGGAATATGGCCTCTAGTGTAAGCCTGCTTTAAAGATAGGACTTGCACTTAGAACAAGTTTTTTTTTGTAATTGGAGCAGGCTTAGACTGATGGCAAGTATTTTGGAATCTGGCTCAGTTTTTTCCAACAATGAGATAAATGATAAATGGAGCCATATGAAATCTCATCCTGGTAGAAGGAATTAAATGGATAAATAACTGCTTTTATAGCTCATACCTCTGCATACACTAACACATACAGCCACATACATGTCTATGACTTTCCTATTGCTACCTATCCGTTAAACTCCCCGACACTTACTTCCAGTAGGATTTCTCCTACAGAAAGTAATGGGTGAACACACTTTTTGCCATGTTAATTAACAAGGGTGGCAGTGATTTATGCAGTTGAGAAGTTCTGTGAATCTTTTAACTGCCAAAATCACCATTATCATATGCCTCTCCCCTGGAATGCCTCACTTACATTTGCAATAAGCCAGAAAGATTACCCACCACAGAGCTACACGTTATTGTATATAGGTGCTGCTGTAAGGCTGCCTCTGAATCAGAAATGGTGACTGACCTTGTGCTCATATTATAGGTTTGAAGTCATGCAACTGGTCTGTCTGTATCTGTATTATAAATAATTTAATGTCTTACTTTTCTTCATCTTTCCCTCTTGAAAGAAGCATGAGAAAAGGATGCCTATGTTCCCCTTTATTAGTTCTTTAATTACTGAAATATTGGCAAACAAGGGAAAACATCAAACTATTCTAAGAGTAGGTTATATGCGAATGACTGACTTACTGTTATCCTGACCTAAAAATATTTATACCTTGTACAGAACATATTAAGTAGTTAGTATGGGTGTCTGGGCTTGATGTTACAAAAAGTGAAATTTTACTTGTGAGTAAGAAATCTGAAAATGGAGCATTAAGTTGGTATAGAACTTTTTTGTATAGAATAATGGATTACTTGGATATCCTTTAATTTTTATTTCTGATAACTACATAAAATTTATTAAGTTAAAGGTTGCACATTGTGGAACAATCTCATTTGACTGCTTACTTGGAATAATGTGTTTTCTTATTTAGATAGAAAAAGAATATTTATCAAGATTTTTCACAGAATTACAAGTGTTAAGACATATTACAGGTTTTTCATACAATAAATAGTTAAGTAAAATAGAAATAGTAATACTATTTTTAGTATGGAAAAGTAAAAGCATGTAAATCTCATACGTTTTATGACGAAGGAATACATTGGCTTAACTAACCTATATCTTTAGCTGTTATAAAATATAAATAATGAATTGAAAATGCAACATCAAGTATAACTGAATGGATGAAAATGGAAGCTGATGTGATTCACTCTCTAAGAATAAATCAAACACTACCTCAGAATTTCGCCAGTTGATTATAATGTGAAGGCTATATCCCCTTCATAGAGTGCCATAAATCTTAAAAATAAATTTCACTCAAGGCAATGAAACCACCTTATGGCATAATCATATACACTGGATAAAGCATTTGATATAAACAAGAGTATAGACTTTTTTGAGATTTCCCCTCTCCTGCATTACCCTACAGTTCCCTACCCACTGCACAATATCAGTTGCTCTGTCTACTAGCCACCTTCCTACCCCCAGTCTAACTCTGTAGGGCTGAGGCCAATGTGGAACTTGAGGGTGTTCTGGGGATCTTGCCATTCATGTCTGGTGGGAGGAGTTCCATTTTTTTGCCCTACCCCTGTTTCTACCCCTCCCTTACTTGTAATCCATCAAAGGATGGGCATGTAATGGGGACATGCAGCATATTACCCCTTCTCCAATGCAGCTCAGCCTTGTCCCCACCCTATTTGCCCTTAGTGATATCCCCAGCCTCCAAGGATTGTCACAAGAGTCACCACTGAACCACCCTTTTACTAGGGATAGTAACAGACATCCATCCCTCCCTGACGTTCCATCAACTGCCTGAGCTGCTAATTGAAACCAGTAGCCTGGGGTATAGTCAGGGCATTATCCCACTGTGCCACAGGAGCAGCTAGAAATACAGACTTTCAAGGAAATTATTTTTCTTTCTTTCTTTCTGTGTCTGATTGTTTGTTGTGGAGCCTGCTCCTATCCTAGCTGTCCATGAGCACAAGGCATAGAAACTAATCCTGATTAGGGTGCCATCCCATCCCATTATGGGATGTGCAGACTCTCTCATCTAACCAGCATGCAATAAAAACTGCAGAAAACGTTCAGTTACAGCTAAGTTGGCATATTGTCCCCAACATGTTTATAGAATGTATACTCAAGGTCAGCATGACAATCCCCAGCAGCTACAAGCTTCACATCAACACACATTGGAGGCTGCACAGCACATACGAAGAGCTTTTCAACACAATATACTTTGCATTTGTGGTGGCACTATAGTGTGTGCAAATGCATACGAGTCTGTGTGTGTGTGTGTATATGTGTATATATATATATATATATATATATATATATATATATATATGGGTACATGTCAGTCGACCGACAAGTCAGAAGGCCGACATTCACTCCACCGACACATGAAAACATCGAAAGCGCAAACACGGACAGTTAACAGGTAAGACTTTTAAATTCGCTAATCATGCCTACCACACATGCATAACACTGCCACACTTACTAAACCATGGTAGGCATGATTAGCGAATTTAAAAGTCTTACCTGTTAACTGTCCGTGTTTGCGCTTTCGATGTTTTCATGTGTCGGTGGAGTGAATGTCGGTCTTCCGACTTGTCGGTCGACTGACATGTACCCATATATATATATATATATATATATATATATATATATATATATATATATATATATATATATATATATATATATATATATATAAATACATGTACACACACACACACACACACACACACACACATATATATATATATATATATATATATATATATATATATATATATATACACATATACACATGCACACACACACACACACACATATAGAGAGAGAAAGAGGAAGATCCTCCTGCTGTAAACATAAACACTACCAGAAGGAAAAGTATATGATTACTAATATAATGTATGTGCGAACAAGAATTATGTGACAAAGAATCCTGATAATTTAATATAAAATCAACTACTAAAGATATTACTCGTACAACATTAGAATGTACATCTACAGTTCAACACACCATAATGTGCAGAAATTATCAATAGTGTGTTTTTGTGAATCCTCTTTGAGTTGTTGGCAAGTTCCGACATAAATGCAATGGTAAATATGACCATGCACCACTGACGTATTGTTTGTAGGCAATGGCATGTTCAGTGAAAGGTACACTGCATACATTTAAGCAGTTGGCATGCAGAGACAGACAACCATCTACCTACTGATTTACTGCCATCATCCACATGAGATGGACATATTTCTTACACCCCATATAAATGCCACCTGCTTAGGTTGACTGCAACTTGATGTCTTCTAGTAATGTAACTCCTTTAAGTTAATTTGCTGGTGTTGCCCTGGACAAATATAGCTGGTGTCTTTGTTCTGACAGCATATTGCTGTCGGCATTTCTTTGCTGATTGTGTGCATATAGGTTGTTTAAAACCTCCATGGTACTGTTGTCTGCCCATAAGCTGTATGATAAAATACATAAATATAATAAATATGCATTGTACATATTTTGCTGGTTTTACCTTTAGGCTGTCTTTGCTGGTGTCTTAGTTCATGCTTGATAGTACTTTATTGGCTATTGTTGCAGGTATACTGCATTGTGCTGTCTTAACCCCCCTCATAAGAGTGTGTTTTTATTTTTTCTTTGTCTAATACCTTGCGTAGTACTGTATGTGAAGGTTTGTTATTGCAGCTGTCCAGTTTGTTGTATAGGTGCCAATCTCTGCACTGTTCATACCTTTTAACCCAACAGCTGTATCTGGCATATACTCGTGTTTAATGCAAAATATGTGGCATACACATTAGTGTTTAATGCAAAATCATCTATTTCCTCTCTAATGCATTACCATGCCTCTACCAATGTACCTTCTTGCTGTACTATGTTATCTTTTCAGCATGTCTGCTATACAGCCCCAGTAATATAACCCCTATCATTGCCGTAACATTCTGCTTTCATGTAATGTCTGTCCGCTATTCTAAATCTCTCTGTTACTGTAATACAGGAATCCCAAAGTCTGTTATTGCAGCAGCTCAGGCTACAGTTAACTCTTGTTTTCTAGCCTATTTGCAGTAGTAATATTGAACTCTGTCAGGAATGGCTTCATTGTTATAGACACTTCCCAACATTTTAGATATATCTAATCCAGTTTGTCACACCAGCAATTTATCAATTCGAATTGAGTTACAACTTTGTACTTGAAAGACCATCAGTAAGTAACAGCCTATGACTACAACTTAATGAGCTGAAGCTGTCTAATACACCCTGCAAAAGCTTCCCAGACACCTAACAATATGACCTCATCCACACCTACACTAGCACCTATACCTACTCCTGTAGGGAAACTGGAAGCCTGCATGCAGAAGCCCAAGTGCAGCATAGAGCTGCATAAAATCAAAGTGGCTATTCTATAGGTGATGACATTGTCAGAGATGCTGACACCTCAGTAGCTGGACTGGATATGACAAGAGTGATTGGGACTAAAATCGGTACTGTGCACTGTTTGACACGTACTAGAATCAGGGATACCACAATGGTCACTTACAAATATGGGGAATACCTTGTTACTGTTCTGTGTAAGTAAATGCAGAACAAGAGAGCTCCCAGAACTGAACCCAGTGGGACACAACTGGTCACCTTCATACACTTTGGTGATGCTTGTGCCATCTGCACAGTGTAGGCTTTGTCTTTCAGCCACTTGGCTATCTATCCATCTTACCACACAGAGTTCTATTTATAATGTGTTAAGCTTCTTAACTATGTTAGCATGGGGGATGGTGTCAGATGTTTTGGCCAGGTCGACGTACACTGGGCAGCATGACCTCAGTCAACAACCTGTGTTGCCCTTTCAAAGAAGTTAACCGGATTCAGTAACTAGAATCTGCTCTTGACAAAGACAGATCACCGTGGATCTAGCCTGATGAAATTTTCAATGATATAGTTTATCAGATCAGTTATAGTATGCTCCAGGGTTTTGAAAATGAGACTCCTCAGGCTGATGGCCCTGTCAGTCCCAAAATCAGTGGTGGGGCCACCCTGAAGGAGGTGGGATTACTCCTACTATGTCTTCAGAGACAAAGCCTCTGGCTAAGCTCAGGCAAAACAGTTTGAGTGGCTGTGCCTGGGCTGGTTTAGTACTCATTAAATACCCAAGTATGTTATCAGGTCCCAGGAAGGATGCATCTTTGGCCTTAGAAAGCACCTCCACTATATATTTTAGTGATTGGGTATTTTGAGAGTTTCAGAGAGATGTGGGTTTAGAAAGGTGTCTCTGAGATAAAATTCATACCGACACTACATTTGTTTATTAGTATGTTGGAAGTATCTGGTCTATATCGTATATCACACATATTGCAAACGCTCATAATATTGAACATATACCAGACCTTGAAGTGCTTTTTCTGGGATTGCGGTACAGTGAAGAATGGGATATTTGCCCTTTCCTCACTGTAGTGTGATCTTGGAGTTGGAATATATATTTAGTGTGCCCCCCACAATAGGAAGTTCGATTTCCGGTACGTTTGATATTATAAGCTTTTGCAATTTGTGCAATTCGCTCATATGATATAGACCCCGGCAGAGTAATGGTGCCATTATGAAAAAGATTAGAGCAATGTTGGATTTCTTACTTTTATAATGTAGCTAAAGAAGCTTTTGTAGTTGTCCTTGGCTTCAGATGCAAAGCTATGTTCATGATCTGCTTTTGTAGACATGATAGTAGTTTTCACATTTTTAGTTGGATTTCTGATATTATCCTTGATATGAGGGGTCTTCTGATCTGTTGTTTAGGAGCTTTCTTTTTATTTTATTATAGAGTTTATGTTGGTAGACCACCAGGTTGGTTTGTTTCTAAATTTCCCACCATTTTTAGATTTGGTCAGGACTGCCAGTTTTATACACTTACCTAAGTGGGCATGTGACTCCTCCCTAAAGCTATTTGCTGAATTTACCTCTGGAATCATGCTACTATATCTGAATTTTGAAACTTTGTCATGAAATTTGATGAGATTAGTATGTTTGAAATTCCTGAATTCAGAGAAATTTGTTTGTGACTATAGATTTTGAAGGTGAAAGTCACTATTTCAGGATGCGACCTAAATGCTGAAGGAGATACTATATTCTTAAGGACCAGGTCAAGAATATTATATTCTCTATCAGGTTTGTTAACAATCTAGTCCAGGGATTTTTTTTTTATTATGTCTAAGAACGTTGGGCACATCGTACACTGGAGGTATAGATTCTCCAGTTTGAGAGTAGTTGAATTCTCCCAAAATAATGGAGTTCCTATTTATGGGGAATTCATCAAGAATGTTTTGGAACTGTATTTGATTTCAGAGGACTCAGAGGGTGTCCTGTAACAAGCTATAAACTGGCAGTTGTCCCTGTTCAGTTTAATTTGGAGATAGAATGAGTTCGGTTTGTGGGTCTCTAGGAATTAATCTGGAGGTGATATGGTCCCTAACAGATATGGAAATGCCACCACAGCTGCTATTGGTTCTTAAGGCATGATAGTTATAAGACTCCGGGATGCAGGGAGTGCTTTCTAAATATTTGAACCAAGTTTCAGTCATTACACAGGTATGGATTCTTTCCAAATGCAGGAGTGCCTGAAGGTTAGGTAGTTTTTTTTTATTGATACTTCTGGCATTGAGCAGAACCACCTTAATGTGATCTTCTTTTGGAAGTGATATCTTGGTTATATTGAGGTACCCATTAGTTGGACTCTGCCTTAAATAAGCAGTATGGGGCAGCAAATGCTTTGGTTAATATGCATGAACGTTGGAATGCAAGGTGCAGGAGTTAACATGCATGGAGAGTTTTGACATGTCTCTCTGCATATCCTTCAGGGATTTGCACCCAAAGTCAGTCACTCCCACATGGACCGCCACCATGTCATAGCCTTATTTATTAGGTGCAAGGGGCTTAGGGACCCTTAAGATAGCCAAGATCCTGGCACATGAAAGACAGCTCACCGTCACCCTTTGTCCAGTCTAGGTAGTGGATAAGCAGTGTCCCTGACTATAGAGCTGCTGATCACTAAAACATTTTGTATTTGCAGAGTGGTCTGGCGTACTGGATTTGTGATGCTTTAACTTTTGGTGACTCTGAAAGAGCGTCTGAAGGTGATGTGTTGGATTTTCACTACGATCTTGTCTTCATGGGTCTAGGAGGCCTTGTGAATAATTGTTTTACAGCTCCAGTTTGATATTTTAGTGTGGGTTAGTGTAAAGCGATGTGTGTGCGCGTGTGCGTGCACACATTGCTCACAGTCTGATTTTTTTTTTTTCATGAGGATGAGGCCTTAATATTTGTTACATATCTGCATCTCTCACAAACAGGGTTTCCTTTGTGAGAGTTATCTGTGAGCATAAGGCAATTACTACATTGCCTAAGGATATCAAGTGTTATGAGACTGGCAGTAATGGAAAACAAGGAGTGTGACCTTCCATTTTAGTCCAGAGATTTGGAGAATTAATTAGAATTATACAGAATACCATTTGTATTTTAATGAGATGATTACCAGGAATGTGGCTATGCAGATTTTTGTATGTAGGGTTTACACACAGTTAATATACAAAATTAAATGAAGTAAATTAGATTAAGTTGGTAGTGGTGCACTACCCATCTAAATGAAGTCATTTTAGGTTAAGTTGCAACTGTGTCAATGAACCTCATTAAGTAGCTATGGAGTACGAGTTATGTACAGCAGCTATGAGTTACTTTAGGCGATACAGAGGAGCTGTGGACTGTTGGAGGCTGTTTGAAGGGCATCATGGTGCACAGTATGGGTAGCTGGCTACACCTCCAAGTATCCCCAGTTATACTAATACGATTAGAGAGAGGTAGGCAGTATTAAGATAATTATGCATCAGGATGCCTGCGTCTATACAGTTCACGTTATAGCTCCACTGCACTAGGTGAAGCACCATGCAAATGCAGGCAATTTTATAGCAGTGCTGACAAAAGCTAAAAATGTTGAGTACACTGGCCAATAACAAATGACATTTTTCAAAGTTCTGCAGCAATCAGTGGCCTAGAAATGACTTGGTTCAATCTCTGCTCTCACTAGAGTAAACCAGAAAAAATGCTTAGCTGGATTACTAAAAACACAAGTGTACTACGGTTTTCAAAGTAAATCGGTAACAAAGCAGAAAACACTTATCCCAAATCTTTCAGGACTTATATTTTGTCAGATTTGTTAGAGGTAGTTACAATCAACAGTTTAACAGGTCACCTTGTAGCAGCTTATTGCAAATGAATGCTAAGCCATACAAACATGGACAATTTATTGAACCACTGACAAAAGCTGATTTAGTGTTTTGAAATAGTTAAATAGTTACAGAAGCAAAAATGTTCAACTCTATTTTATTATTTTTTTTAAAGTGACCTCCTCATTCCCACCAGTGCAGTTTTTTAGTTTTCAAGTATGCCACAAACAATGGTATTGATTTAGGAAAATTCAGGTTTTGCAAATCATAGATAAGAATTCATTTACATTGAATGTTTTGGAACCATATTATCTCTGCTTAGTGTTCCATGACCAGTTGGGAGTAGTTATCACAGAGTGTTGCATGAAACCTGTATCTTAACTGGAGTACACTCGTATATCTCATTATTACAGGTGCTGCATGCTCATTTTTCAAATTTAAATGATTTTTTTTTATTTTTATGAAATGTATTGTAATTTTTGCATGAATTTTTCAGTGAGACATTTGGTTAAGAGTGATGCATGAATGACAGTGTGCATGTAAATCTGTTTTTAAAATCTTCATTGTCTTGTTTTAGGTCTTCTCATGTTTGTCACATTAAATGTGCAATGCAAAGTTGGAGTTGAGGTAGCATGAACGAATCACTGAATTTTAAATAAAATGGAAAACTACTTTTTTTGTACAGTTAGCCTAGTGGGGTGGGAGTGATTAAGCCTAGACTGTGGTCCAGATGACTTGAGTTTAAGTAGCAGCTTGGGTACCTAATGGAGCTACTGAGAATGGGGGTGCTAATCCTGAAGAGGAGGGACCATAGGTTGTAGCAGTCCTTCAGAGGATGGAGGTGGGCATGTGACCTGGTGACGGGTATGTGGTGCACCAAATATTCATAGGGCAAGTGTACAGGAGTGTGCATTTGAGCATGATAAGGTATTGTGGACCCTGCAAGTCACTTGGATCACACAGTAACATGCCCTACAGGAAGGGTTAGGTTAATGCATTAAAATGTCCTTACCACTAGAATGTTGAGACAGAAGCAGCTCTCATGGTTGTCTGACAGAGGGGCCCTAGATGGCTATTGCCCTAGTAGATAAGGTAGATCCTCACCATTTGGAAACAAATGGGCTCAGGTCCAACTGGGAAAGACTTGATTAATAGCAGGCGCAGGGACACAAAACATAGAGGAGGAGGATTGTTCATAGGTTCATACTAGGCTATCTGCCCTAGGGCATTTATAAGCCTAGCCAGAATGTGTTTGGCTTTCGCCACCCATTTTAAATTTATTTTGCTATGCCCTTTTTCGAGGTTAGTATACTGCGCCTCTGTCTAACAGTGACACAGAAGTGATACCCGGGGTAAACCTACGATCTCCCATCCACTAATCAAGATTCCTCTTGAAGAGAGTCAATGAGGGACTCTGCCTAACCTGGACTGGGATTTTATTCCAGAGTGAAGGGAGCCTCTGGGTTATGAATCTGTCCCTCCAGCATGTCCTATTTATTTCAGTGCTGAGGTTCAAATCTCTCGAGCGCGTAGCTCGATGGGATTTGGATTTTTTGAGGTGCAGCATGTCCATTAATTCCGGGTTGGACATGGCTTTATACGTCAGGCACAGATCGCCTCTGAACAGGCGGTATGCCACTGAGTAGAGCTGGAGTTTCTTTAACCGGGCAGCATATGGCATCTGTTTGAGCCCTTTGATCCTCTTGGTGAGGTACTTTTGGGGTCTTTCCAGTTGCTGCAGGTGTCTGGTAAGGTACATCCCAAAAGGGGCATTGTACTCAAATATGGGCCTGATGAGGGATGAGTAAAGAGGCACGATGACCTCTCCTGATCTAGATGTGAATCCCTTCATGATTAGGTGGGCTATATAAAATGTTTTTCTAACCACTTTGGCCACGTGGTTGTCAAATGAGAGATTGCTATCAACTTGGGTCCCCAGGTCCCTAATTACTTCTTCTGTACTTAATGGATTACCACCTATGTGGTAATTTGTGGGCACTTTGTTTTTGCCAAAGGGGATGACTATACACTTTTTGGCATTTAGCTTGAGGCCATGGCTCTGGTACCAGCTGTCTGTTTCTATGAGGCCCTTTTGGAGGATGCTTGTGTTGGCTGGAGAGTCGATTATGGAGCCCAGTTTGCAGTCATCTGCGAACTTGGTCAGCCACAGTCCTTCTGTGTTGGCCTGTACCTCCGAGAAATATATACTGAACAAGAGAGGTCCCAGGACTGAGCCTTGTGGGACACCACTTGTAACTGGTTTGGAGTCTGACATGGCTCCAGCAATTCTAACCATGTGGGTTCTGTCCTTGAGCCAGTTTGCAATCCATCTAGTGACATAGGGGTTTATATTTAAGCTGGTGAGCTTATCTATAATGCCCGAGTGGGGTATTGTATCGAAGGCTTTTGCGAGGTCCAGGTAGGCTGTGTGGACCACCTTCCTCTCATCAATGGCCTTGGTGACTGTTTCAAAGAAATCAACCAGGTTTAAGAGGCAGGATCTGCCCTTAACAAAGCTGAACTGGGTAGGATCCAGTGTCTGTAGGTCCCCAATATCTTTATTTATGAGGTCCATGATGATCCTTTCCATAGCTTTGCAGACCAAGCTAGTCAGGCTTATGGGGCGATAGTTTCCAGGATCCGTTGAGGCACCACCTTTATGGAGAGGGACCACTGTTGCTGTACGCCACTCTTTGGGCACATATCCTGTAGTAAGGCTGAGATTGAACAGTAGTTTTATGTTTGGGTTTAGCTCTTCTTGGAGTTCATGTAGGACGCAGTCCGGGACACTGTCTGGTCCCATTGATGCTGTGTTTTTTGCCTTGGAGAGGGCGGCTCTTACCTGAGCATCTGAGATGTCCGGGGGGCAGCACTCTGCTGGGATAGATATTTGCCCTTTGGTGGGGAGAAGTTTGCGCTGAACCTGTCAGCTAGGATGTTGACAATGTCTGTGGGTTCAGTGTATTTTTTGTCATTTTGGACTAATTCTGAGCATATCTGGGAATTACCACCCAGATTCCTAACATAACTAAAGAAAGCCTTGTGATTATCCTTAGTGTCCTGTGCAGTTTTTCTCTCGAAGCTGGCCTTAGACAATTTTATGAGTGCCCGTAGTTTTTTGCTAATACTGATCAGTGATGCCTTCCCTTTTTGGGATTTTGCTCTATCATTTAGTAGCTTCCTCCTTCTATTGTATAGTTTGTTTATGGCTGGGGTCCACCAGACAGGACGTCTGCCTTTGGAGGATTGGGTCTTGGTTTTATTTGGGATCGCATGATCCATGCATTCCTGAAGGTGTGCGTTTATAAAGGATTCTGCGGTCTGGGCCGTATTTTCCACAGGCCCGGGGGCTTTGAAGGATTCCACCTCGGTTTTGAGGAGTGTGAAATTTGCTTTAGAGAAGTTTTTCACTGTGGTTTTCTGGGCAGGGGGTGGGGTTGGGATGTGAATATCCAGTGAGATTAGTTTATGGTCTGATCTTACCAGTGAGGGATACACTTCTGGTCTGGAGCAGAGTCCCCATGTTGGTGATGATCAGGTCCAGTATGTTTTCCCCTCTTGCGGGAGTGGTAACAAGTTGTTCCATAGCATCTGAGTTTATAAATTCTAGGAACCTTTGGGCTAGGGTGTTGGAGCTAGAGTAATGCTCCCAGTCTATGTTTGGGTAGTTGAAGTCACCCAATATAATGGTGTTTGGAGAGACCTTCATATTTTCCAGTGTTCTCAGAAAGGCCGAGTGGGGTTCCTGGATTTGGGAGGGTGGTCTGTAACAGGCTATAAACTGGAAGGCAGTTTTACCTACTGTTAGTTGCACATGGATAGTCTCTGATGCTTCGTGCTTTGCCACCAACCTGGAGGTGTGGGTATCTTTGATGAATATCGATGCTCCCCCTCCTTTTGTGGTTCGGTCCAAGCTTTGGGGCCGAAAAGCATGGTATGAGGTATAACCTGGTAGTGCTGGGGTGCTCTCGGGAGACCTGAACCAGGTTTCTGTTACTGCACAGATATCGATGTTCTTCATGCTAAGGAGAGTTTCGAAAAGTGCATCTTGAGGTTTAGACTTCTGGCGTTGAGTAGCATTACTCTTAGTTTCTTATCCCTTGTGATACCTATGGAGGTGGGTTTGTCTTTTGAGCCTTGCCTAAAAAAGGCACTATGGGGGTAGCAAGAGCCTTTGCCAATATCCAAAAGCCCAGGGGTGACAGGTGCAAGCCGTCCCTAGCGAAGCATCGTGGCTTGTCGAGCATATCATCCCAAGCTGACAGGCATTGGATCCTCTTTGAATTACACCAGTACTTAAGCCAGTTGTTGAAATTGATCATCTTGTCTTCATATTGTGGCATCATTCTTGGTGAGGGTAAGATGCTACTCAAGGTCAGGGTCATACCGGCCTGGGCTACATGCTCAGAGAGCTCCTTTATGTCTCTTTTCATGTAGTCCAGGGAGGTGGCTGACCAAGTTCGCAGATGACTGCAAACTGGGCGCCATAATCGACTCTCCAGCCGACACAAGCATCCTCCAAAAGGGCCTCATAGAAACAGACAACTGGTGCCAGAGCCATGGCCTCAAGCTAAATGCCAAAAAGTGTATAGTCATCCCCTTTGGCAAAAACAAAATGCCCACAAATTACCACATAGGTGGTAATCCATTAAGTACAGAAGACGTAATTAGGGACCTGGGGACCCAAGTTGATAGCAATCTCTCATTTGACAACCATGTGGCCAAAGTGGTTAGAAAAACATTTTATATAGCCCACCTAATCATGAAGGGATTCACATCTAGATCAGGGGAGGTCATCGTGCCTCTTTACTCATCCCTCTTCAGGCCCATAATTGAGTACAATGCCCCTTTTGGGATGTACCTTACCAGACACCTGCAGCAACTGGAAAGATCCCAAAAGTACCTCACCAAGAGGATCATAGGGCTCAAACAGATGCCATATGCTGCCCGGTTAAAGAAACTCCAGCTCTACTCAGTGGCATGCCGCCTGCTCAGAGGCGATCTGTGCCTGACGTATAAAGCCATGTCCAATCTGGAATTAATGGACATGCTGCACCTCAGAAAATCCAAATCCCATCGAGCTACATGCTCAAGAGACTTGAACCTCAGCACTGAAATAAATAGGACATGCTGGAGGGACAGATTCATAACCCAGAGGCTCCCTTCACTCTGGAATAAAATCCCAGTCCAGGTTAGGCAGAATCCCTCATTGACTCTCTTCAAGAGGAATCTTGATGAGTGGATGGGAGATCGTAGGTTTACCCCGGGTATCACTTCTGTGTCACTGTTAGACAGAGGCACAGTATACTAACCTTGAAAAAGGGCATAGCAAAATTAATTTAAAATGGGTGGCGAAAGCCAAACACACTCTGGCTAGGCTTATAAATGCCCTAGGGCAGATAGCCTAGTATAAACCTATGAACCTATATAATCTTTTGAGTAATTTCTTCCTGCAGCTCCTTAACTTCTTGCTGAACAGTCTGTTTCAATCACATTCCCAAATATCTCATTCTGTTATGACCCCCACAAAACAAAGTTTATTGGATTATAGGAGGTTACTAGGCTATCAACCCGGAGGTCCTTTCAAGCCTAACCATTTCATCCCAATATAATACCATAGATACTCTAGTCCATAATCCAGGAGGGCTGTGGGTGCTATCCCTGGTAAGAATTTACGGTGTCCCCATCAACTTGTCCAGGTTCCTTTTGAACAGTGTCATAGAGGTGCCCTGCTTCATATGAATTGGCAGCCTATTCCAAAGATGAGTCAGTTACTGGGAGACAAATCTGTCCTTATAGCATGTCCTATTCAAGTCACAGGCCATATTTAGGTCCCTGAAACAGGTAGCTCTAATCCAGTTTGATTTGTAGATGTGCATGGAATTCATTAGGTTTGGGTCAGATTGCTCTGTAAGCCAGGTGTAAGTTTCTCCTAAGAAGTCTATACTGTACTGCGTATAGTGACAGGGGACTTTAATTGATCTGTGTAAGGCATGTGCTGGAGTCCCTTGATGATCTTTGTTAAAAACCTCTGAGGTCTCTTCAATTTCTGCAGGTGCTTCGTATGGCACATCCCAAAAGAGGCATTATACTCAATTAGTGATGAGTATAGAGGAGTGAAAGCCTCCTTTGCTCTAGAGGCAATACCTTTGCTAATCAAGTGTGCTACGTAGAAGACCCTTCCTTACTACAGTAGACACATGGTGGTCAAAGTTAAGGTTGCAGTCTACATGTAATCCCAGATCCCTTACCACTTCATTGGTACATAAGGTATTGTTTTTAATTTGATAGTGTGAGGGGACATTTACAGAAGGGAATGATGATGGATTTCTTTGCGTTCAGTTTGAGACCATGACTAAGACATAAGTCATTGGTCTGCGTAAGACCCTCCTGAAGTATACTGACATCATTTGGGGATTCCGTAATTGCACACAGTTTGCTTTCATCTGCAAACTTGGTCAGGCACAGCTGCTTAGTTTTGGCCTAAACTTATGAGAAGTATATACCAGGCAGTATGGGGCACAGCACAGCACTGACCCTTGTGGCACCACACTGGTGAGAGGTCTGCTGGTTGATGTGGAGTCACCCACTTTGATAGTGCGTGACTGGTTTGTGAGCCAGTTGGCAACCCCTCTTACAACAAAGGGGTTTACATTCAGTTTGCTAAGTTTACTGGTAATACCGGAGTGTGGGATTGTGTCAAGGGTATTCGCCAAGTTGAGGTATATTGTGTGCACAGTTTTGCCCTCGTCAGTAGCCCTGGTCACATTTTCAAAGAAATCAGCCAGGTTTAACAGGCAGGATCTGCCTTTGATGAGGCCAAATTGGGTCAGATCCAGGGTTTGGAGGTCGCCTATGTCTTTATTTATGAGGCCCATGATGATACATTCCCTGGCCTTACAGATGAGACTGGTCAGACGTATGTGTCTATAATTCCCTGTCTGTTGCTAAGCCACCTTTGTGGAGGGGAATAACTGTTGCTGTTCCCCATTCTGCAGGAACAAAGCCTGTGGAGAGGCTATGATTGAATAGGGAACTTAATGGTAATGCTAATTCATGTTTAGTTTAAGAAGACAGCCTGCGATGCCATCTGGTCCCATAGTGACTGTGTTTTTTGCCTTAGACAAGGCTTTACTGACCTGCTCCTGGAATATGTAAGGTGGGGGGAGTTGAGGGAAAGGTTTGCGATAATTTTGTTGTGGATAGGGGACTGAAATTTTCACCAAATCTGTCTGTTAGCAGGTTTGCTATCTCTGCAGGAGCAGTGTGTGAGATACCGTTTGTGAAAGCTGCCAGCCTAGCTAGATAGAACTTTGTAGATAATTTTATGTCATTGTAAATATTAATATAATCCACAGGCTTGTTTTTACAAATGTAAGAAAACTAAATGTAAGAAAACTGTATTATATGCTGAACTTCAAAAAATGTAACCACATTGCACCCTGCTGGAAGAAAGCTGTTAAGTAAAGAATTACAGCTGTGTTTGATCTCAATCTTGGATACAGGCTGTCTGGGCTAGCAAATTCTAATGCTTTCTGTTAAGACAGAGATAATTACTAGATTTTACATGTAAAAGTGTCTTTTGCTGCTGTGGCTTCCTGGCCAGGTGCAGCTTACAAAGAAATGTAAATTTTGAGTTTCTTTTAGCCTGGGAACTAAAGGAGACGTGATCTGAAATGACTCAGCAGTAATGTGTATATCAATTTAAGACTATCCCAGAAAGAAAGATTTTGAACATTTTGTATCTTGATCCGGATCTGACAACAACTCACCAGCACTTGTTTGCTCTATATGTAAGTAGTATTTAGAACAATGATTTCTCCTAGAGTGAAATAGGAATTTAGCCAGATTAGTCTAGCTGTTTTCTATATTTGTCAGACTATCCTGTAATATTGTTTTAAAGTTGCTGTGATTCAGAACTCTTATCACTGTGTTGAATTGATGAGATTTCTCTTGTATTTTTATTATTTCTTATTAAATATTTTTAAACTTTTCAACTATAGCCGATTTGTGTAGAGATAATTTAAGCTCTAGAGTACCTGCATGTATTTGGTGATACTGTTAGTCTTGCTGTTCGTCAGACTTATTATTTGGATAACAGTAATATTACACAGTGAAATTGGTCACCCTTTTGGAAGCACCTTATAGTACCTGATAATGTTTTTTTTGGTGGTCGGTACTACTTTGTAGTCTGGGCAGAAAGGGGGCATAGCTGGAGAACCTATGGCAGCCTTCCCCAGGAGAGTGTGTGTGTTTGTATCTAAATCAAATCTTAGTGTGTGTGTGTCAGCTGCTTGGGCAGGGACACGAAGCACTGGTTGGACAGAGTGGGTGCTAGAGGTTTTAGCTTGACCACTAGGCTGAGATTTGGACCCTATAGCTGTGCCAGTGGGTAGTCTTATTTGGGATCTGGAGAGAAAGGGAGAAACCAGTCCCAGACTGACTGTGATCTCTGTGTGCTCTTAAGGCAAATTGTACTTTACTATGTGTGTGGTTCTTATCCTCCCCAATGTGCACGCCCCTCACTGGTGCTAGTGGTGAGGATTGAGGCTCCTTGATTACTGGGCCAGTGCACAGGAGTCACTAGCCACTAGTTCGGCACATGCTTGGGTCCTACCTTTTAGGGTATGTATGTAGCTGTACAAGGCATTATGGTTATCCTTGGATATGATTGCTAGTTTTTTTTCAAAGTTACCCTTAGAGGATTTAACATGTTGTCTTATTTGACTGTTGAAGCTGAGGATGGTGCTTTTCCATTGTTGGGGCTTCATCTTACTTTTTTTAGACAGCAACTCTTTGCATTTGTTGTAAAGTTTGTTGATGCTGGATGTCCACCAGGGCGGATTTGTTTTTACGTGAGCTCTGGCTTGATTCTTTTTGGAACCGCTGAGTCTATACTCTTACACAAGTGATAGTACAGGGCTTCAGTCTAAGCTTTGTACTTGCCACTTCCAGCTAGGGGTGGGGCTTGGAATGCATTTATACCTTCCCCTAGGAGGGTATAAGTTGCCTTAGTGAAGTTTTTTAGTTTGACTTTGCCCTTTGTAAGTACTGGTGTTATTGCCAGTTCAAAGGTGACTGTTTTGTGTTCAGATATAATTAGTGAGGGTCCAACAGTTGTGGTGGTGCATCTGTTTGTCATGTTAGTGAGCACCAGATCTAGTATGTTTGTTCATCTTGTCAGAGGTTTGAACAATTTGTAACAGAAAATATGTGTTAACAAAGTCAAGGAACTTTTGCGCATGTGAGTTAGGGCTAGAGTAGGTTTCCCACTTGATGGTGAGATAACTGAAATCCCCCATGACCAGAGTGTTTGTCAGTATTTGGATTTGACTCTAGCTTGGTCAAGTAGGCCTCTTGCACATCATGCTTTATGGAGGGGATCTATAACTAGTTATGACTTGAATGGGGGTCTTACCCACAATATTATGAACTTGTAGTAATTCCATGGAGTTGTCCACTCTAACTAGTTGGGAGATGAATTTATTTCTAATATAGATAGAAATACTGCCTCTTTTGGTTCTTACACACTCTTCTTGTGATCTGAAGATATGGAAGGCATTATTGCCTTGCAAGGCCGGGGTACTCTTTAAAGTTTGAACCAGGTTTGTGACTGCTTAGACATCTACATCTTCTAGTGATAGAAGTACTTCCAGGGTGTGCAGTCTTTAGTTTAAGCTCCTAGCATTTAGCAGCACAACCCTTATTTTGTTATGATTGGCAATTTTCACCTTGAAAATTTTTTTTTGAGACTCTGCCTAAAAAGGCACTATGAGGGAGGTAAAAGCCTTTGCCAACATCCAAAAGCCTAGTGGTGGCAGATGCAAACTGTCACTGGCAAAGCAGTGAGGTTTGTCGACCATGTCGTCCCAAGCTGACAGAAACTGGATCCCTTTTGAATGACACCAAAAACTAAGCAATTATTGAAGTTGATAATTTTTTGTTTATACTGTGGCATTCTTGTTGCTAAGGCTAGGGACATACCTGCCTGGGGCACATACTCAGAGAGCTCAGTCATGTCTCTCTCCATATAGTCCAGTGATTTACATTTCAGGTGTTCATTCCAACATAAACTATGCTGCTGAGAGACCTGGGACTTGAAACCATATATCAGCATGCATATGTTGAAAATAAATCTATTACCACCTGTAACATGATGTTCTATAACAATATAATAACAGCTATGAATGAAAAATTGTGCTGTGATTTTATATAGATTTAACTTCAGCATTTGACAAGGTCATACACAAAACACTGATCAATAAATTAGTACAACTAGGTATTGATGTACTGTTGATAAGATGGATAGCTGCGTGGCTTACAAATAGGACATGGCAAGTATCACACACCAACTGGACAGGTGAAATCCTTGGTTACAGTCAAGGTGTCCCACAGGGCTCTGCCCTAGGCCCTTACTTGTTTAGATTGCATTTTTCAGACCTTACTTTTTCATCTGAGGTATTTTACAGTCTATATGCTGACGACCTGAAATTGGGTAAACTGATTACAAGTGGCACAGATAAGCATGTCTGCAAAATAATTTGACTAAATTGACCATTTGGGCACAGGAGAATAATATGTTGATAAATACGTCAAAAACTAAGCATATGAGATTTGGGAGACATAAAGTGAAAGGTGAATATTTAATACAGCACACAGTGTTTGAAACTGTAGACTCATTTAAGGACCTGGGTATATGGGTAGATTCAGCTATGAGTTTTTCTAATCATATCAACCAATTGGCTAATGATAGTTATAGAACTATAGATTGTATAAAAAGATTGATAAAGTCTAGGAAATCAAGCATAATGAAGTCATTGTTACATTAGACCCAAACTTGAGTATGGAATAATAATATGGAAACCCTATAGGAAAACAAGCATGAATAAATTGGAAAGAGTACAGTGGAAATATACCAAGGGCATCCATGGATGTGAAAATCTAGATTATGAAAGACTAAAATATCTGAATGTGTACAGTGTCTGTTACAGATATTTAAGATGAGGTCTTATTCAGGTATATAGGGCATTCAGGGACAACTACCTCTGGGAATGTTTGGGGTTATCAAAAAGTACTAGAGAATCATCAGATAACCTGTAGAAGATTCTGTAGGAATGAGAAGTGTACTAATTGGTTCTCTGACAGAGTAGCTGATGCTTTGCTTGGAACAGACTAACAAATTATATTAAAGCAAGTACTAGTTTAGATATTTTTTAAGAACAGCCTGGACATTTATTATGGGAACAAGTGTTTTGGTATATTGGCAAGCTAGAAGGGCATTAATGCCCATGCTTGAAACATTTGTATGTATGTGTGATCTGATAAATCCTGGCACCTGACAGTGACTTTCTCCTTATCTAGCCTGATGAGTGGGACATTCATGTGTTTCACTATGGAGTCTCCAATGACAAGAAAATTTATTTTAAGTGTTATGCCTTAAGGGCTTGGTAGGTGAGACACTGGTGTTGCTATGTGTCTTGAGTTCTGTGGGAACTGTGTTAGCTGTAGCAGTCTTGTGTTTTGGAGGTCGCTAGTGTTTCAGTAAGGTTTTTGAGAGAGCCTCCGCATATGTAGATTTATGTGCTTGATGCATGTTATGTGTATGAGTAGTGGTACTATGTGCCTGAGAAGTGGTGGGTGAGTTGATGACCTCTTCTGTGTTACTGTTTTGTGTGTGCAAGAGCAGGTATTCAAGATTCTTGTTGTAGATGCATCTCTTGCACTCTGTACTAGAGTGAGTTATTAGTAGAGGGTTTCAGTGTACATAAAGCAGTTGCTGCACTGCCTCAGGAGACCCAAATCATTCAGGCTGGTTGGAGAAACAAGGGTAGTCCAACTGTCCATAATGCTAAGTTTGAAGAACTGTTATCACAAAGGTGATGCTTTCAGGACTGATCAAGGAGGTGCTCTGTAGATGGGTATTTCTGACGGGGGTTTTAGCTGGTGGTTTAATAGGTCACAGCTCACTAGCAATATTTCTTAGACTGGAAATGTACTAAAGATGAGGACTACACTAATGTACTATAGCTGTATCTAAGGGAAAAATTGTTGAAATTATCTGTCTGGCTGTGGAGCCCAATTGCATGGCAGTATGTGGTACTTTTCCAACAAGAAAAAATCCCACTCAAATGCAGGGCTTAACTTAAAAAAAAAAAAAAAAAAAAAATCAAAATAACCAATGAGGATGCTTACTCCAAGCCATAGACCAATCATCCTTCACCAGACAGGTTCCGATCAGCACACTGATCTCATAAGGATGAAGAAGGGCCCCTTCTAGTCCAAGATGGCTTGGAAAGTGTGCTTAGAATAGAACAGCCACTACAAACAGACCCAGATGCAGAAAACCTGTATCTAGCTACTATGCTACAGTTACTAGCTACACTAATTTAGGTGGGAAATAGTAAAACATGTTTTAAACAGCAGAAAAACAGCAGTGAGACGCTAAATGATGATTTAAACACGTACGCAAACAAACTACCACTGATAACAAACTGTGTGGAACAACCAAAGACCAACTAAATAAAAAGGAAATAACTCCACACAGAAACACAGCAGGAGTAAATATCTATAAAAACACTTGCAACACTTGCCTCAAAACTTAAGCAAGACCGCATTCTCCAAGTAAAATGAATAACTTTAATAGATGGAACATACGCCCAGATTTACCTATAAGAATAGGAAATCCCTAAAATGTAGAATGTAATCCTAAAAATAAGGACATGCTCAGGTTCAATCTAGAAAGAACAGGCATGAATGGATGAAATATGTTTCATATTATGAATTTGCTGACTTATCTGCAACTTTTACTTACCCGGAGAATGGTAAAATCTATCACTTAAATGCTATTGCCTACTGTAACACCAGGAACTTAGTCTATTTGCCTCATTATGGGGAAGGTGTTGTCTTCTATGTAGGTAAAATAAATAGATGCCTATGTGAACGCATTAGGGGCCATCGGTACTGTGCATGGAAGGGACTCCTCTATAGTGCGATTGCGAAACATATGAATCAGAAAGGTGATGTCCATAACTTTGTTACTGGTGTTAGAAGTTGTTGATGAAGATATACGAATGAGCGATTTAACTAATGATAGAGTGTAGGGAGTTGCGATGGATCTTTAAACTTGGGTCGCATCGAGGCTTAGGTTGAATGAACATGTATCATTGAAAACAGCTCTTAAGGTTAGGAAGCTGAGGAGGTGGTACATTTATTTTATTAATATTGTTTTATTTTGATTATTATTTTTTACATATGATGTCTTTTACTTATAGTGGGTTTTGCTATGTGGTAACAGGAGTTTTATGTGAATGGGTGTGCTAATATTTAGCAATTGTGTATCCTGGCAGCAGAATATGCTTCTGCCAATCATTGGGTGATGGTTTATTGATGCTAATTGATATTTACTATTTATTGTTTCCTGATGTTGAAGTTATGTGGTCTGAAGAAGCAATTTTCAGTTGTGAAAACGATTACCGTTCTGTCTAAAGTTATTTGCTTTATTTAGTGAACACTGTCTTCCTTGAGTTTTGTGGCAAGTGTTGCAAGTGTCGTTTTTATGGATATTTACTCCTGCCATGTTTCTGTATGGAGTTACTTTCCTTTTTAATGTTTTAAACAGCTAAAAACAGCAAGGGGACACTAAAGAATGTTTTGAACCGCAAACAGATTGTTCATTTTTCCACCAAGCAGTGTTTGCAAAGCATTTGTTCTGTATGGCTATTTAAACAGTGAAAAGTAGCAACAATTACTTTGTAAACAGTGAAAATAACAAAAAAGCTATGAAAACGGCAATAAGATATGATTTAACAGACACAGTAAGGCAAACAAAAGCAGTAAAACAGTGCAGTTTAGCTAACAGTATTAAAAAGGCAGAGTACAGTAAAAAATGCAGTAAATAGTATAATCAAGCAAAAAAAGCAAATTATGTTTTTTGGGAACCTCGGAAGCCTCTAGTCATCTGGTATCTCGGCTCAAGAGTTTTGGCTGGTAGCCCACTTCAGTTCAGCTCAAATCAAACAAGCAGAAACCTGCTCAAATGCAGGGCTTAAATACCAGAAGCTAAAAACTTTAAAGACAAACTTTTAAAAACTCAAAAGAACCAATCGGGTCCTTACTCCAAGCCCTAGAACAATCACCCTTCACCAGACAGGTTCCAATCAGCACTGTTCTCTCATAAGGGTGCGGAAGGGCCCCTTCCAATCAAAGATGGCTTGGAAAATGTGCTCAGAATACAACAGCCTCTACAAACAGACCCAGATGCAACAAACCTGTATCGGCACTATGCTACAGTTATACACTAATTTAGATGGGAAACACTAAAAATGTTTTAAACAGCAGAAAAACAGCAGTGAGACACTAAATAATATTTTAAATAGATGAAAAAAACAGCAAGGAGACACTAAAGAATGTTTTAAACAGCAAACAAATTGGCTATTTAAAACAGTGCTTGGCGGGAAAACAGAATAGATGCTTTGCAGACAGTGAAAATAGCAAAAAAAACTTTGCAAAATATGATTTAACAGGCACAGTAAGGAGTCAAATGCAGTACAAGCAGTGCAATTTAATTAACCGTATTAAAAACTGTATTGAATAGGCAGAGTACAATAAGAAGCTCAGTAGGATCAAGCAAAAAACAAGCAACTTGTGTTTTTTGGAAACCCAGAAGCCTTTAGTCATCCGGTATCTCAGCTCAGAGTTATGGCTGGTAGCCCACCTCAGTTCAGCTCATATCAAACAAGTCATTATGTACCAAATCATGTGTTTGGGTACAGTTTAGTTAATTTTATCAAATAAATATTTTAAATCCTATTCTGGATTGGTAACGTATGATATATTGTCTACAAAAAGTCTGTAAAAATGCTTGATTTTTTTAAAAGGAAAAGATATCACCTTGTCAGTAAAGGCCCATTCAGGCAAAGCCATGGCTTGCCCAGTAATTCATCTCCTTTAGCTACATACAGTTATTCTGTTAGGTTATCCCTCTGTAAATTACCCACTTAGTTATATCTCTCAATAAACTAGTGCATATAGATTACTATAGTTTATTCTATGTATTTCTTAATTAGATTCCCCAAATCACTGGACAAGAAATGAAAAGCCAACCTGCTTGTTTCCATTCTGTTGCTGGCCTCTTAGCATTGGGTATCCTCAGCTCTCTGAATAACTGCTTTATGCCGATAAATTCTTACAAAAGGCAATTAGTCCTGGCTGTGTGAGGAGTAAATATTTAACTTGTATGGAGTTTTCCCTTAAAAAAAAAGACTGATCAGCACACACTTCCACCATGATCTAAACAGAATCACCATAAAGTGTCCTCCACTTGAACTGGAACAAATGTTTACCAAAGCCTCCTAGGTCTAGGAATATTAGTTCTTAACATAAATCCACCTCTTAATCTCCTTTATGCATACCTATAGTAGAATTATCAAGAGTCAAATTACTTCATTTCTCTTACTCCAAACTACTGTACTAATAAAAATGTTTTAGAGATGAGGTATTCTTTAATTAGGCTTACAGATTCTCTACTCACTAGGTTAACCGAGACAGGGAAACAGTAAGTTGCCTTTCAGGTGCCAGGATCTCTAAAATCACATGGTCTCTAAAAAGACCTTCTTTTTACCTGACAAATAGAACTACAACATTGTGGTACATGTGGGAGTGAATGATGTGGGGTACAAAACTCTGAGGGATATGCAGAAAAACATATTGGAATTCTTTGTGCCTGTGTCAAATGCAGGCAAGAGATCGATCCTGAGTGGAATCCTTCCTTCTCCAAGAATAATGGCTAGGTACAAAGAAAAGATAACTGAATTCAACAATTCATTAAATAATGTCATTGCATGGGGATCTAGTATGTGTTGGAGTGGGACAAAATGTTCAATAGTCCTACTCTCTTCACAAAAGATGTCCTGTACCTTCCAAGGCTTTTGCATACTGGCTAAAACATTTGCTGCCTCCATAGCACCATTTTTAGGCAGAGCCATAACAAACATACAAAATGTAAAACTGGGCCATATTAAGGTGTCTCTGCTTCATGCCAGAAGTCTCAACAACAAATAGCCCTGTCTTGAGGCTCTCCTCCATTTGGAACATATCCATATTTGTGCAATTACTGAGACATTATTTAAATGTAAAGAAAGTGCACCCTCCATACCTGGGTTTTCTGCCTACCATGCCCTCATGCTTGAGGGTAACCATAGTGGCATCTCCATATTTGTTAAGAACCATATCACCTCCATGGAGATTTCTATAGATTCACAAACAGAACTTATAAAATTCTAAATCACACTAAGCAGGACACTCTATCCACTTATGGCTTGTTACAGGATACCTGTCATGTCTCCTGATAACCGTGTAAGATTTCTAAATGTACTTTATGAACTCTCAGTAAAGAATAACTCCGTTATATTAGGAGGCTTCAGCTACTCCTCAATAAACTGTAGTACCAATACCTCCAATGAAGGATATGCTTAGAATTTCTTAGATTTTATAGACAAAAAGCTCCCTGGATCAAATACTGAGCAAACCTACTGGAGGACATAATATTATCAGTCTGGTCCTAAATATAGCATCTTCATGCACTAATCTCATGATCTCTCACTCGTTAATTTAGATCATAAACTAGTAGTCTTTCACCTTCAAAATCTCATAGTTTCTGCAGATATCTCAGAATTCAAGGATTTATAACATACTAACTTCATCAATGTGTATGACAACACTTCAAAATTCACTTTTGGCAGCATCAGCTCCAATGAGGACACAGCAGGTAGCTTCAAGGAGGAGTTCTATGTCCATTTAGATAGTCCTAACCAGACTCCCTTACTCCAATATCCATCAATCTCAAAGTTGCTGCTAATGGATTGTTTGATATGAACAGGCTTGAAATTTAGTTCACAATCTTCTGGCACACAGTACAAGTGCCAGTAACTATGGCCCAACAAGGGTGATAGCTGATACCAATGTTTCTCCCTTAGGGTGAGTTGGAGGCAGAGCTAAATTAAGATTTGCTCTCTTGCAGTGGTTAGAAGCTATTCTTTGGTAAAAAGCTCTTGAAAAGCAGGCAGCACCATTATGGGTGTCCAAGTATGGACTGCCTGTATTGGTATTGTTTTTCAACAGCACTATGGGGAATTTTAGAGCATAATTAGGACAATCTGGAGCATCTCTAGTATGACTGTCTTGGTGGCTACACACCAGACCTCACTTCCTCCACAGAACACTACATGGATCACCTGAAAAGTAAATCCTTACTAGAAGGAAGAGCATCCTCTAGTGAGTGAAGTGTGGGGTGTGGATCAGCTGGGTGGACAATAGATGAGGCAGCACAGCCGCAGTATAAGGTCAGTGGGGTAGTCCTGTTACATATTTTGAGATGATGTTTGTCTGTCTGGATAAAAGAAGTGAGTCAAAAAAGAAGGCAGCAGGATGATTGGGTGGGAGAAGGGGTTATGCATAAACCCATTTATAGACAAAATAATTCTAACAGGTTTCACAAAAATTAGGAAAAGCTGCAAATTAAGTACAGAACATTTCTGGCACTGAGGAAGAAACTGCTACTGCTGCCTTTTTCACATATGGAAAAAAAGGTATGTTTTAGAGAACTAAAATATGGCATTTAACATACAGATTCACTGAACCATTCTTTAATAGGAGATAGTGAATTCAAGCAGCTATATGCTTACGTATGCGATACTAGTCTAAATTAATTAAAAAATGCAATGATTTAAAAATTTTGGGTTTATCTTAAGACGGGTGAGTTGAAACACAAATCACAAATCTGACAACCTTTTTTTTTCCTTTTTGCAGCAGAACGAAATGGTCAGAATGAGTCAGTGCACATTTTTTTTTTTTTTTTACAGACTTCCTATAAGGGTTTTGATGTTATTCCGTGTGAGGGACTTGTAAGAAAACTGAGCTGTTTATGGGTGTGTCAGACTTAGAAAAACTGATTAAAGACCAGATGGCAAATGATGATAAAGAACCACTCATGCTATAAAAGGGATGTTATCTTGTAGTCTGGCATAAGACGGCCATCATTTTTAATATCTTTTAAGGATGGCGTGCTTAAAACGAGTAACTGTTCTTTTAATAAAAAGTGAAACCTGTACTGGAATCTAAAGGAACCAGAGGATTGTTTGACAGAAAAGGAAGTTTTCAATGCAGAAAGTGGAGAATATGGTGAAAAAATTTGAATACTGAGTAACTAAACCTCTGGGTGTTATGATAAGCATGTTGACAGTGATGTGCTTATATTGATTTCTTATAACCAAGAATAAACCATTTTTTAAAATAACTATTATTTGGTAGTGTTAACAACACAGATGCAGTCGTTTAACATAACATCTGTAAATGCATGAACTACAGCAGTGTCTTGTTTTTCCTTGGCAGGTGTTTCATTAGCATGCATTTCTTCGGCAGTGGCTTTTACGTTTGGGCTTACTGCATTACACAGTACATTGCTGTCATGGACTCTGAAATAGTATTTGCATCTTTGTGACAAACAGTCCATTCTTACATTCCAGAAGAGGCACTTTGTGATTTTCATTAAGACACACCACTCAGAACAGATGATTCTTTCAGCAAAAGATGAACTCTTTCTGATTTTTTGTGTCACTGCAGTTTAAAGCTTCCAGTGGTTAGACTAGAACAGAGGGAACTTGTCTTTTTATTTAATGTATAAGAAGGGGGGGGGGTACCCTTCCTATAAATAACCATTCCCTTTACTCAATGAAGTACATCTACATAGTTGGTATTTTTTGACACATGGCAGGGGTATTGCCCTCCCTACAAAAATAATGTAACAAAGTACTATTAGTTTAGCAATTGCTTTGCAGATTTGTACATCAGTGTTTGCCTGGCAGTTGATAGCATGTTAACAAATTTACCACGACAAATTGCATTACTGTAAACTATATAGTAAGTGAAATCATATGCTGGCACACATTTCAAATGCAATTTTTCTGTTTGCATTGTGGTTCTCTTTAGTATACTTCTTTTAGGGTTCTCTTTGTAAATTCGGGGGGGGGGGGTAAGTATGCTCCTCGTAATTTAATATGAATCTGGAATATATACCAAATATGAAAAAGATGTTAGCTTGGAGAATTCCATATTCTTCATGGTGCAGTAATCTCTGAGTTAGTGTAATATATATATATATCTACACACACACACACACACACACACACACACACACACAACACACAAGTAGCATGGGGTATTACAGAACAGCCTTCTATGTCAGAGTTTTTCTTTTGAGGGAGGGCTATCGCCATGCAAAAACACTTTTACGCTTTCCGATTTAACTTTTTTCTAGTAATTGATTAAAATTTTTGAAATTGCAGGAGTCCCAGTATGGAGTTTGAACTTCCAGTGTACCACCCTTCAGTTAGATTTATTAAGTAAAAGTTTTAGATTTTGGGTACTTCAGTGTGTTTATATATGGTCAGCTATAAATGGGATCTAAAATATGGATCTTGATAACGTCATGTTATTATAACATTGAGTGGCACAACATTGAGACCATAACATCAGAGCTGCAAAATGTCTACAACTCACAACTGTGAAGCACAAAACATTGGAAAAGACTTTCTATAACATCGGAAAGTCAAAACATTGCAAAGCACAACAGTGAAAGTCAGCCAGTGAAGATACTTTCCTATAGCAGTCCATTTGCAGATATGCACCGTTTCCCTTTCCTATGAATGCAAAGCATCTATAAGACACAAACTGTAGTACCAGACAAAAACTAGGTAGACTAACCTGGACATGATAGGAAAACTTATAAGACATCGGCAAATAAACACACCTAGTAGCCCTACAGTAAAAGTAATGCGATACACCTAAGCATTTGAAAGTAACCGTATCCTTTTAATACTCTGTACACAGTACCTCCAACATGGCAGACAGCACACACCACAGCCCCGGGGTGTTAGGTAATCTACACCCTACCACTACATCGCAAAAGGGTAAGGATATTCTCATTATAGACTGGTATGTGTATAATCTTGAGAGCACTGTACAAAGCAAAAAATACTTGTGTTGCAAATATAAGCACGTTGATAAATGTAAAGGCAGGGCAGTGACTCTCTTTTTATCAGATGGTGAACAGCTCTGTAAGTTGGGGGCCCATAGTCACACCTGCAAGCAGTGGAGGTAGAGAGGTATCTCATGTGCACCAAGCTCAAACAGAAGCAGTACTATCTAAGGACATGCTGTGCCTCATCATGGGCGATGTTATGGTGTCCACTTCACTAGACTATGTTGTCAGTCTGCCCAGCTACAAAGCCCTATTACAGCAAGTGGGTAGGGTACGCAGAAAACAGAACAGACCCCATACATCCCCCGATATCACATTGGAGAATGTTGACGTTGCTATATTCTCACTGAAGGATGGCATGTATATTGAGAACCAGATTCTACATACGGCTGCCGACATTACTTTTCCTTTGTTTACAACTGTTAGCAATCTGTACAAGCTCAGCCATGCCACCATCTGATTGATGGACGGTGTGACACTGGGAACACTTTATAATCCTGAAATTCTGAAATACTGAATTTCAGAATCCCGAGATCATAACGCCGAAAGTTTTAAATACTGAAACCCCAGAAGCACAAATTTAAAAATCCCGACGTTCGGAGATGTTGAAGTAGTGCTTCTGGTGTTGTGGTGTTTGAATGGAAGTTCAGGTAAGTATGTATGTTTAAGGGTATTGGTTAGGGGCTTTAGTGTGTGTCAGTGTGTGTTGTGACTGTGAAGCTTTGTACAAGGGGAATGTAGGTGTGTGGTGGTGTTTTTGTGTGTGTGTCTGTGTAGTGGACCCTAGAGTTAGTATATTTAAGTGGGGTGTGGAGGTGGGGGGCTTGCCCCCCACATGGGGGTGCAGGGGGGGCTTGCCCCCCTGCTTGTATGTAGTGTAGGTTTGTGTGCGTGTTTGTGGGGGGAAGGTATGTGTTTGTGTATGTGTGTGGTGTCTGGTTAGTGTAGGATTCACAATTTCAAAATCCGTGCTTTTGGGATTTCAGTATTTAGAGCTTGCGGCTTTATGGTCTCGAAATTCTGAGATTTGGTATTTCAGGATTTTGGGATTATAAAGTGAATTTGTGGCACTGTCTGCCCAGCTATCTGGAATTCTGTAAATAATCATACGCCATTTGTTAAAATCAACATGCTTCATATGCTTGTCTTACAAATATGAGAACTATGTATAATGTGTATATTAAACTACTGGTGCAGAAGTGTGTGTCGAACCGGGTTTGTACAGTACTGAGCTTCAAGGATGTGTCCACAGTGTACCCTACTGGAAAAGAACAGAAATGTATCTGGAGCTCAAGGTTTTTCTATTGTCTTGGAGAGAAGTAATAACTAGGTCTAAAATGTAAAAGTGTTTAATTATTTTACGATGTCCAGTTCTCAGCAAACATCTGAGAGAGATGTATTTTTAACACAGAGATGTTAGTTTCTGTAAGCCTGCGAACTGAAGGCAGGTAACATAGTGATGTCATACAAGCTGACCCAGCAGTATTGTTTGATATTATCTTAAGAACTCTCAGAAAGAGACTTTGCATTTTGTGTTTTGTCTTGGACCTAGCAAGAACATCCACTCATCTGCATTTGCCTTGCTCTGTAATTAAGCTATTTAGGGCATAGTATCGTTAAAGACATATAACATTTTGTGGCACTGTGTGTTTCAGTTGCTGGATGAATACCATCTTGAAACAAGTGTACTGTATGTCATGTGCGACTTTGAGATTGCAGCCATTAAGAGTTTGAGGGTAAATGTTAGTGGTGTTACTTGTAAAGGCTGCTTCTTTCATTTCGGCCAAAACATATGGTGGAAGGGTACAGGCTATGGATTTGTCTCAACCTGAAGGGACTGTGAGCTGTTATAAGGTGAAGAGTCTGGTGGCACTAGTGTTCTTTGAGGAGGAGGAGGTTGTACTGGCATTTAATGCATTACGGGATGTCTTCCCCATAGAAGTGAGGGGACTTTTGAAATACTTTAGCGACTGGTAAATACTTGAGAAGGCTAGGAAGTTTAACACAATCAGTACTGCATTCGCTAGATTCCTGTCTCGGTCTCCCATTCACGTTTGGAATATGTCTGCCCTAAATGCTTTGTGTCTGCCTGGAACACAAAACGGCACTGAGGCATAGCATAGATGACTAAACTATATAATGGGCTCCAGAGCAACAGATCTGTCCATGCTATTGACTACTTTAGCAAGAGAGCAGGGTAGGGTTGAGGAACTGCATGTGCACATGGCTGCAGGGTGTCTTCCTCCTCCTCCGAAGTGGAAATTGCTACTATGGCACTCATTTTTCAGTCCATGCTGCAAAACAGAGCTATACTGCAGTTACCTT